>NC_136519.1:57643986-57978986 GCF_053919585.1 Euprymna scolopes
CCCCACAATTTTATTATACCATCCCTATTTAAGTTAAAACATACTTATCAAAGTATTCTTATGTACATCTATATCAAAAACCTTTGTAAACGTTTTTTTTTTAATCTTTTATTTTCATACTATGGGGGCCAGGCACGAACGCAGACCCCACAATTTTAATGAACCACCGTTCTGTCAGATCAAACATACCCATTCCTGATCCTCGATACATCTTCTATCATTATATGTAATCAGTGTTTTTAAAATAGTCAACCATATAGGAGCCTATTCATGACCAGACACATATACACATATAGACGTTCAGCTTTATATTATAGATATATATAAATATACCTTATATATATATATATATATATATATATATATATATATGTATGTATATATATATTAGATCCCCGGGATACGGTGTCCCTAGGGTACGTTTTTATTCACGTTACGACATGGAATACGAATTTTTCCCGGCCCCTGGTAACAGTATTTGCCCAAAGAGCGAGGATTAAATTTTGTCATTTCTTTAACTCAAAACTTTTAGAAATCTATGATTTAATGTATTTTCGATTCTGTGCTGGGATTAGTCTTCTCTCATTTATTTCTAGTAAAATTTATTGAAAAGACAAGCTGAAAGTTATCAGCATGCATGGATGATAGTGGAATCAGATAGATTCAAACTTAGCACGCTCGGTTCAGAAGTCCACGTTGATATCCATTTCACTATAGATCCGTTGATCAAAGATGATCCCGTGTATTTTCTAATTGTCAGAATCACTTTACCTTTAAAGCGCACAACTTTTTGAATCCCTCAATAATTACTCATCTATGGACTGAAAATTGTTTAACTGAGCTGAACTGAGGAGCGCCGGTGTTACGCTGTAATACAGTCGACATGTTTCCAAGTTGTAATATTTTATATCATTTCGTGTAACCTATCGATCATTTTATGCCATCGCATTATTTTATAAATAACTAAGACTTTTTTTTGCTTTTAACGAGTGAGCAGCCAAGTGGGAATAATATGGGGACATTTTTATGAAATTATTTTACAGCGTTGCATTTAACATGATTAAAAATAATTTATTTTTCTTTCTTCTTTCCTAGATTCATCCTCGCATCTCTTCAACGAGGCTTCGTCCGTTCATCTCTCAGTGATGATTTAGTATGTAATAATATTTTGATCGCTGATTTCAAAATGGTAAACATACGCCGAAACTTCTGTTGAGATTGATGAGAAAATGATTTCAGTTTTCTACGTTTCAAAACGTATCCAGCGTCGGATGCAATCCTGTCGTAATAGTTCAAACAGTAAGTACAGCTCCATTATCTTAAGGGGTGCCGCTCTTTTATGCCTTGACCGGATAAAAATACCAACTTCGAAATCTAGCGAGGATGATCTTTAATGACTCAAGAGACATTGCCAGACTCTCTTCTCCATCAGTATTGCAAATGAAAAGTTTTCTGTCAATTTCCGACCATTGATTTCTCCTTGTATAACATTCATAGCAAAACCAAGAAATTTCCTTTTGTTTGTTTTTGTATGTTCCTATGACACGCGGAATTTCCATGAGGCATTTGATCTATGAAACCTAAACCACATGTCACTATTTTGTTTTACTCACCTTTGCCCCAACGAAGGTATAATGCCACTTGAACGTAAGGGCGTTGTAATTGGGATCATGCCTATAAAAGATTAAGATTAAGATGTTGGTTTACGTTGCATTTGAACTTCTGCATGTCAGTACAGTTTGGGAAACACGTAGAGGAAGAGAATTCAAAAGTCTAGGTGTTCAAATGCGATGAGTTCATCAGGACACATTCCATTAAAATACTTGTAAAAGAGGGGCATGCATGCAACAGGGCGGTGATGGGACAGGGTTTGGAGCGTAGTTGACAAAGTTGGACATTTGATTAAAAAAACCTTTTTGGACCCATATCCAAAAGGGAGAGACTAGTGGTAGATGCGAGTCTATGCGTTCCCTTGTTATTTCAGCAGATTTTGTTTTGGCTATGGTTATTACAATGATTTACAATGATTTCTAGCATCTGTAAATTGTTGCTTATTGGCATTTGACTTATGACGTAATAGCCGGTGCATTACATGTTGTCTTTGTGCAATGGCAGCTGCACAATAATACTTCTATGCGTGAAAATGTGCTTCAATGGCCGCTTTGCATCATTCAGATGTCTCCTTGACACACAGTTCAGCAGGACGAAAGAAGATATTGAGCCATAGGGCATCTCCGATATGTTTTCTGATGGCTTCCCAGTCGTTGTCGTTTTCAGCAATGACTCCTTACCATGGGGTTAGGATTTGAGTGCGATGTCTACTGATACCACTAGGTGGTCTGATTTTCCGAATAGACTGTGGGCATTAGTTACACAATCCTTAGGTATTGTGGTAAGGAATAGGTCTAGGAGGGAATTTTGCTGGTGGTCACTATGTTGAAAGCGGGTTGGAAACATGACTGTGAGGAAATAAGCTAAATAGACGCTGCATCTTTGTAACCTGAGAAGACAAGTCAATTCTTATGCTGGACATTAACACATGTATTTGAGCATTACTATCTAAGGAGAGTGCTGCATCTATACTATCAGAGACATGGTCGATAAGAGTACAGTCCTGACTTGAGGAAGAACGCAAGAAAAAAAAATATAACTAGCGCAGTGATAAAAGGCGATTCGAAAGCACATAAAGCCTGGCCATCCGATTCCAGACATCGGTCTCTAGTTAAGGGGAGAGTGCTTCGAATATAGACTTCAAGCCCGTGTATATATCTATCCGGGTCTTTACGGCAAAGAGGGAGATTTCTTGTCATGTTAAAGTAGAAAGAGAAGATTGAGGAGAGTAGTTTACGAAGAGGAAGACTCTACATCATCTAGATTATGTCTAAGCCCACGGATATTTGTGAATGCGAGCCTCAAGGAAGGAGGCGAATTGATTTTGTTTGGGTAGTTATCTGGTTTAATCGTGGTATTTATTGGGGTTGCCATTTTATTTCATTATATTTTGTTTAAGTTCAGATTGGAAGAGAGTCGTACAACGTGAGCCAGTTTTGACGTCAAGTGTGCACACACAACAGGTTCATTGGGCATGCCCTGTCCAGGAAGTTGTAGGCATGTGAAAGCCCATCAGAGATAGCAGCAGGGTCCCTTTCTATGCACGACATGGCACTACAACTATCCGGATATTACCAACTCATGATATAGCACCGCTCTAAGAGCTACAAAAGTTAAGGCTTCTGTACTGTCAGTCAAAAACAGCAGCCAGACAAACTGTCAATCAGGTACCCTCAACCTCTTAGACAAGACCAGCCCAGACCAGGCAAGTGTGCACACTCAGCATGCAAGCAAGCTTAGTTTACTCAGTTTATGAGAAAAAGAAACAAAAAAGACGTTGGAGACAGGGGAACGGCGTTCAATGCCCTAGTCAGAAAACAAGGTCAAGTATTAGGTGGTTCCGTTGGGTCCCTATTGTTGCACCTCTGTGCCTCGCTAATAGACAAAGAAGGAGTGTGAAAGCCAGCAATAAGCAAAGCCTGTCCACTCCTTAAGCAATTTAGGTTTGCAAACCGAAAAATTTGCTCTAGGAAAGTTGTCGATCATGACTGAGGAGACCTTCCTCCCTCAGTTTTAATATCAGTTTTCTTTCTACTGGATAACTGATTTGATAAGTTCTACCATGCGCCTGGTTTCACTACTAGGTATTTCTACGCTCCAGCTTGTTTGTCTATTCAAGTTACTCAGGAATAGGCTACCTAACTGTTGAAACTCGACTAAACACATGGAAATAAATAACTACAGCACAAAAGTAAAATAGAACAGATATATTGAGAGCAAGAAAGTATATAAAATATTTACATTGAGTCCATTGATAGTGTCATGGGAAGACCGTCCCTGGAGAAGGTGTCAGCTGGGTAGTCATCGATTCTCGATCTCGTTGTCTCTCTGAGCCTCTCGTTGGGTTCCTTGTTTGCTCTCTACCGCATTTACTGTACCAACCATATTTATATGGTAGACACTCCACGTATGCTAATTAGATGGATCCTACCACAGCACTAACAGACCAGTGTTTTCAAGTGGAATGAAGTTTGAGGTGCCAAGATGTCTATCTATTTCAGAATAGTAATAAAAAGGAGTGCCTTACATATACCCACACATTTCGAAATAGTAAAAGTAATAAAAATATGGAATCTTGGAAAATCCCATTCATTTGCACAATTCATACTGGGACAATTGTCATTTTCAAACAGAAAACTATAAAATGTAAAACTTTCATGAAGATCCAACCAGTAAATGAGATGAAATTGCTTACAAACTTTTTGCTTAATAGAAGAAAAAAAAACATAATTTGACTTACTTTTAAAATCTAATACAAACAAATACTTGTCACAAATTATCCGCATATATACCGAACTTAGAACGTTCCGTTTATCATATCCAAAACTCTCAAATAATTTTTCATTATTAATATCTATCCTCGACTTACTTTTGACCTTGATAAGCAATTTCTCATTATGAAACAAATATCATCAAGAAATGTCTACAAATATTATCGCATCTTATTTTAAATGCGTCTTCACGTTTCATAAGGAATCCCGTTAGTCACGTGTTTTATAAAACTGCTTTTGAACAAAACATCTGCATTTATTTCTCGCGTTATGGTTTTACATGACATAGATATTGGCTGTTAAAGCTTAAGTTTAGAAAAAGCTTGTTCCTCAGTTTGACACATAGCATTGATGTATGTATATCACGCTTCACTTTACAGTAATAACTAGGGCTGTGACAACAACATATTCTTTACATTCTTTTGACCTTCGAGTATATATCCGACACACTTAGACTCAGCTAATCAACTGGGAACCACATCAATATATGTAAAAACATAAGATAAAAACGGATATATACTCCAGTGTCAAAACAATGAAAAGAATATTCTGTTGTCACAGCCCTAATAATAATATTTTCATTGATCTCTAACGTTTAGATTTAGAATAGCATTTTCATATGTTAGCGATGGTTGTGTTTAGAATCGCATTCCCGTTACCTACGCCAGTCTTTAGTTTGAAATAGCATTTCTATCACGTTTAGGTGTAAAAATAAACAGAATAAAAAATTCCATCGTTTACATTTAAATTTAAAATGACATCTTCGTCGTTCTGTGACATTGCAAGACTAATAACAAAGTTGTTTATAACGCTTAAGATTATGACAAAATTGTCGTATGAATATAATTTTATAATTAATTGGCATTTTCATAGGTTTTTCACGCTTTAGTTTAAAATGGTATTTTATTTATGATACTTAAGTTTGTGTTAACACTTTTATTCGTCTGTTATGCTTAAGTTTAAAATCATTTTCATAGTTAAAGCGCCCTTGAATGGACGCATGTGAAAAGTATTTGCTTTTCTTTTTTGTTAAATTTGAACTTATTCAGTGTTGGAATTTAAAGTTCTCCGAAATATAAAACGCCATTAATGAATACTGTCAATTCCATCTAATGGATTTAAATACAGAATTCGACACCAAATTTAATTTCCCCGTTGAGAACGATCATAAAATCCTCATAAAATACCTTTTCTTTACAAAAATCGAAACATTATTCTGTTCAATTTGAATATAACAATGCAGAACATATCCCGATCCCGTATTTTGCATTGTTATCCATTTAATCACGTATGTGATTTTTCTAGGTTTTATTTGGCTAATTTATTTTACGATAAATCAACCCTTTTTCAGTTATTTTGATGAGTGTTTATGTTTTTTTTTTCTATCTTGAAATGTATAACAAATTATACTCTATATAAAATATGGTTTGTGTAGATTATTTTTTATGTAAAAACGTAGTTCGGAATTGATCATTTTTTCTATTCCATCCACCCCGAGTCAGAATGGACCTGGTTGTAATGGCAACTACCAAGTGACTCCAGACTTTCACAGGCTTAGAATTGGAAACTTGATTACCGGATGATGATGATGATGATGATGATGATGATGATGATGATCGTCCATTATTGTAGATGAAGACCACGAACATCCCTAGTATGTAGTTGACTGAGTTTAGTGGGTCCGCAGACGACTTGTCATGCAAATGCGCGCTTGAAAGTCCTCTCCCCAGGTGGAGCACCTATGGTAATTGTTGCTGAGATACTCGCTGCCATTGACTTTCAGAGTATGCACTTCTTCCTCTTATCAACCTCTGTTGATCGAACCACGTCACTCACATCTGTTCTTTGCTACCACGTTTCACGATTCGGAACATATGTTTAAGGCTTTTAGTTACACTTTTAAATAGTCTTTGAAGCTTCGTTTTCTAAACGCCTACACTCTTTTTCAACTCGAAAGTTCACCATACAGGAGCTGCTTTGAAAGGCGCTCATCTAACGTAGGTGGAACATGTCAAGTCCAACGAACCTAGATTCTAAAGTAATGTGAAGATAGATGGTAGTTTGACCCTTTCCAAAACATCAGTGTCAGGTATCATGTTAATTAGTGTTCATAATTTTTCTTAGATAGGTCATGTGAAAGTGATTTATTTTTTCTATATCTGGCATAGATAGTCCAAGTCTCACAGACATACAACAATGTAGTGATAACAACAGCTCGAAACACTTGCAGTTTGGTTTCGCCAAAGATACCTCTCCGGTCCTAGACGTTATTGAGTAGCTCTTCAAAAGCAGAACTGCTTTGGCTAGTTTGCTGTTAATCCAATCATCAATGTAGACTACGTTGGATAGAGTGCTGCCAAGATAGATGAACCTGCAAACAGTACTGAGGTCAATACCACGTACCTGAATCTTTGGCGTTGGGTGTTATTCTCCTGAGGAGGATTGAAACATCACTTCGGTCTTCTTAACACTGATTTTTAGTCAAAATTATCCCTATGGATTCTGAGAAGTGGTCCATATTGTATTGCATATCTTTCACTGAGCAAGCATTAAAAACAGTCGTCTGCAAATAGTAGATCATGAATGATGACAGCCTTGAATTTTGTAACGACGACGAGACGTCCCAGATTGAACAGTTTACCATTAGTCAAATATTTGGTGCTGACACCAGCATCCGAGTCAAGTAATACATCTGTGAGCCTGGCTGAGAAAGTGATGTTGTACTTCGTTGTTTACTGAGAAGTCAGATGATACCTCACCACTATCAAGCACATGGGCAAAAATACCATCATGAAAATGACGTACAATAAGTATGAAGCGTTCCAGAAAATTAAACTTGGACGTCATTTTCCAGATGACATTTCTGTTTACTGTATCGAATGCTTTAATCAGACCCAGAAATGTAGTGGTAAAATCCCAGTACTGCTCTTGGAATTTTTCCTGAAATTCTCTGGCTGCAAAAATCGTATGAATAGGAAAACAACATTGACTCTCAAGTAAATGACCACGCTCGAGATGCGTTATCGGGCGATTGAGTAGGAATCGCGCTAATATTTTTCCAGCAATACAGAAAACTGAGATACCCCTGTGATTGTCACAACATTGTCTTTTGTCTTTTTGCGTGTATAAATAGACGATAGAAGCATTCTTGAATTTCTGCCGCAGTATGCCTTTCTCTCAACAGGACGCGAAAAGTTCAAATAGCTTTATTATGATGGTTGGTCAATCCGCCTTGTATATTTCTGTTGAATCTTCATGATACCCTGGAGTTCTCCACAAAGCAACTGTTTAACGGCCTATTCTAATCCGGAATCTGAGGGATTGTTATCAAGGCCTATGTTGGTCTCTACATAAGGAGAACGTGATATAGCTTCATTGTTGATAGACGACGACCTGTTGAATATAGAGTTGAAGCATTCAGCGCATCTATCCGAGATTTGTTTACAGTTGGTGAGAAACAATCCGCATTAAGTAGAAGAAACGTTTCTGCGACATGGGGTTCACAAAGTGCTTTCAGAGCTTCATAAAAACATCTTGAGTCATGAGTATTAGCAAATCTCTGTATTTCAGCATAAAAACATCTCGAGTCATGAGTATTAGCAAATCTCTGTATTTCAGCAGCCTCTCCATTCATCCAGTTGTACATCATGACACGGAACTTGACAATACGGCGGATTTTGGTAACGAAATTTTTCTTTGTGACTGATTCGGAGTGCAGTTAGTAGATAGCACACTGTTTGTTCTTTTCTTGCATTAGGGTACCGATCTTCTCATTGTTCCCCACCCCCAAAATAGCCATGGTGCTTCGTAGACATTTACTCGAGTACTGAGTTTGCTGCAGTATGCATTGTTTCCTTTATGTTGTTACAATTAATTTCTATGTCTGGGTTGTTGATCTGGTTTTCCATTTAAGATGCAAGGTGGCTGGCAGTGCCGTTTATCTAAGTTTAAATATGAAGGCGCTTAACTACTTTTTTGTGGACAACGTATTGGCTGGACATGGATGCAAGTTTAGCAACTGACAAGCAATGCTCGCTCCAGAATTCAACGCTATACATTAGCTTGGTGATCAATATATCACGTCTGTCTGCATTGATACACAATCATCACTTAAAATGATTCAAATTAAGATATTAAATCCGAGTGGTCCAAAACAATTTCGCAAAGAAGCAAGTAAAATTTGCAGGGGTTTTTAACACAAAAGTTTTATGTGGAATAACTTGTATTTTTCGTACTATTATACAAGTACAGCTTAATTTATGAATATAAAACTGAACATGTGTATATGCGTGATGCTTGTATGTTTTATAAATATAAAACGATTACAGAATCTACATAAAATCAAAAAGTATATTATTACGTAAAAGACAATAGAATGTCTAAGTACAATTCTAAGGGGTCTATGGTGGCATAGTCTTCGTAAAACTTCAAATATATCCTATTTTCATGAAACTTAAATAATATGCGTATAGTTTTATGGCAGTGAATCCGGATTAAGTAAGGGAGCTGCGGGTGGGGCTAACATTCTCTAAAACTTCACATATAATCTAGTTTGATGCATAAACATTCGTCAGTTTAGACAATTGAAATCATATGTAGAAGACATTTCCGAGAGTTTTCTCACGTTCCAGTTTCTTCCGGTTCTTTTAGGTCGAGCGAAAGAGTAGCAGAGGCGGCAGTAAAAAACAATTTTTCGGATTCAATTGTTGAGTCTCTCACTCTCTTGTCTGAAAGAAAAGAGGAGATAGAGACAGAGCTACTGTCCAATAATAAAGATATAAAGCATTAAACATAAAGCTAAAAGATTAAACAGATAGTTCAAAAAGTTATTAATGTTATGGTTGCTTTATGTGCTCAAAATGATATTGAATAGAAAGGTCGTAAGTGGAACAGAAGAAGCCATATAAATATATTATTCGGATACAGTCCAAAGATTTACATCTATCTGTAAAAGGATTAGTGATTTTGTGTGGGTTGTTGGAAATAGATAATATCAAAAATCAATAAATGAAAAATTTTGTTTGCGGTTTTAGAATATTTGTCGTTTTATTTCTGTACCAAAAAAAAGACACAGATCGTGTAATATAATGGAGGTTGGCAGAAACTAAAGAATCAGCAAGTCGAGTAAAACAACGCAAATATGTGAACAAAAATTCACATTATTTTATTACATTTTCGGTAAATGAAATACATCGGATCGATTAGAATTGGGTTAAACATGTCCATAGTTTACATCGATAACGATTAGACGGCTAATTTTGCTCAGAGTATTCGACTCATGTATTAACTCCCGAGCTATTATCGTTAGTAAGTATAATGCCAAGGAAGCCAGAATTACCATCAGTCTTGCTCTTCTACTGATCTAAGTTTAAGAGATCCGAATGCCTGTTTGCAAAGGCGATTGGTAACCAGATTAACTCTGGTGACGAAAAATGTTGAATTTAATGAGGGGTGCATTGGTTGACTTCAAATATGATATTATGATATTAAAAGGCCGATTTGTGGATTACTTCTGATTTGTATCAATTTTCTACTTTACGCTTTACAGCCAGCGTTAATGTTTATTTAATGTAAAAGCGACACTGACTCGTGTTAGCAGCAGCAGCAGCAGCAGCCGTATACCAGCGGAGGAAGAGAAGGAAAAATGAGAAAAGTGCCTCACATGGTAAGAACAGAAAAAAGCGTGCCAACGTGAGATGGAGTATCACCCCGTGATAGCGTTAGACATTTTAAATCCCGTGTCGAGAAGACAAAGTTTTGTGAATAAAATGGCGAAATAAGAAACCTTGAAAACAATATGCAATGCGTTGTTGGAAATAATATATATAATAAATGCCTTTTGATAAAACTGAAAAAAAGGCCGAATCGTATTTCTTCATTTTCTTTGTTTTCTTACGACTCTCTCTGTTACAACGTGTGGGTTCGAGTGTTAATATTCAACGACACAGTTGAAAAAGATTAACGACTACGTTACACGAATACCTACTTCAATCTAACGGTCCTTGGCAAATTGTACTATTGCACATTGCATAGAGAAAAAATAAGAATCCGTATAGCATTTGAAGTAAAACTGCCTTTACATCAAACATAGAAACGTTATTAAATTGGGAGAATGGACAAAACGATTTATAAGCGATATGTCATAAGCGTGACTAGTTATTGGACTCGTAAGTTTGACATTGCTTATCATAAACTTCAAAAAAGAATGCATTAGAGGACATCGATTAGAAAATACAGGGTTATAAGAAGATGTGAGTTTATGTGTAGATTCATTTTTTTCATGCTATAGAAGTGCCTCCATAGTGCACATGTCAAATAAGTTATTTAATTGTTGTTGAAGAATAAAATGTGACAGCTATACGATTGAAATGACCCTTTATTTACTTGACTCTCCCCGAGAGCAAAGTTAGGCAGAAAATAGATTTTTATGTAGGAACTATTCGGCATTTCCAAATAGGTCAATCTGGATGTGACAAAAATGAGAATTCTATTCACCAAGTTCGACTTCTCTTCATTCGACCCAAGTCAGTACCGATACTAAAATTCGATCGCGGTCATTAATGACGCTGTAGATTTATCTCGCCCCTTCCTCTCTTATCAGAGTAACGTGTACGATTTCGATATCTATGAGTTGAGCCATCCAGCCACACACACAAATAAAAACAAACCAACAAACAAGCATCTTACAACTCACATAAACCGCAGTGAACGTGTGTGTAAAATCGAAAACAGAGATTAGCTCTAGAGTTAAGCGGATGAGTTATTTGTAAAAATCATATAAATCGACCTTTAAATCATATATATTTTTTTATCTCAGGTGTTCATATCCGTCATGAAAATCAGTCTTATATTGTTTCATTTTTTATTTGCACCAACGTCATTCTAAGCATTTGGTTTTTTGCATACAATACAATTATTTAAATTTTGTGCTGACTTATTTTTCGCGAACCAGAAATAAAGCTCTCGCGTTGTTTTGTTCTGTAAGCCAAAACACAATATAATTTCGGATGCTAGTGTGTAAAACCCGATCCGAGTTTGTAAAATCAATCGAATTCGAGAGTATTTATATTTGGTAGCGGAGTTAACATATAGACATATTTGTGGTTTTAGTTCACATTATTTTCAGAAGAGTTTCCGAAATGGAAATTAACTTCGCTTCGACTCGCCATTATGTACGCGAATCGCACAGATTTTTCACCGGCTAATATAAATCATAGCAATAAGCTGTCTTGAATCTACATTAAAACCGAACGAAAGCATAAAAATATGTTTTTGACGGCAAATACATTTTTACAATAAAAAACTGCAATTTTTCGTCTACAACGACTGAGATTTTATCATTATTCGAAGTGTAATCGTAATATTGCTAAGATTTTTTTCTTGATATAATACTTTACTTAATCGATTATATAAACAGATCTTTTCTCATTTGAAAATGATTTCCCTGCAAAAGTAATAGTAGTTAAAGGTCAATACTTCGGATAAAGTCAGAAGTAACAGAAGCTGTAACATTATTGGCTCATAAGGAGCTATCACACAGGTCATCAAAGATCTCTCCTTGAAAACAGTCTGTGGTGTTCCCTGGACGCTGAGTGACAAGAAGTCTCCTCAGGTTTCCAGTACTCTCCACGTCTTTCGATATCATTTGCAAATAAATTTGCATTATCGCAGCAGCTGTTTGCCATTGATTTCTCGTTTGCAGCGGCTATTGGTCTTCACTGGAATTTGAGGGGCAATAAGCCTCACCAACGTCCCAGATAATTGTTATTATTATTGGCTCACATGAAGCTTCACACAGTCAACAAACGATCTGATTGGAAACCTGTGGTGTTCTCTGGAAACTGAGTGACAAAAGTATCCCCAGACGTCCAGCTCTCTCCACCTTATTCGATAGCATTTGCAAATAGATTTGAATCATCGCAACATCCTCTTACCGTTGATTTCTTGCTGGCAGTAGCCATTAGTTTATACTGGAATTTGAGTGGCACTTAGCCTCCCCAACGTCCCAGTTCTCTTTGCGCTTGTCCAACTGAGGTCTGGCCAGCGCACTCTCCTCTCGGTCTTTCAATCCTTCTTGACCCGTCTCGGCTCTTTGGTATCACTTTTCTATTGGGAGGAACGGTAATGAGACAATGGGGGAATGTATGATGTGGGTGTAGAACTTGTAGATATGTAGTTCTGGCGTTCTTTATTCCCTGTAACGCTTCTTCCTTATATTGTCTTCTTGTATTATTTTCCGCATTCAATGGTTTTCCTTAATATTTCAGCCGTTTTCACTATCGTTAATCGTTGTATTTTTGCAGCTATTCCTCTGATTCCAATTTCTGACATTCTTTTTTCGAAGTTTTTCGGAATTGTTCCTAGTGCTCCTACTATTACCGGTACTATTTTGATTTTCTTCATCATCCAAATCCCTTTTAACTCTCTGGCTAGCTCTGTGTAATTGCTTCGTTTCTCCTTTTCTTTCATACTCACCCTGTGGTCAGCTGGGACAGCAAAGTCTACGATTTGACAGGATTTTTCTTTCTTGTTAATTATTACGACATCTGGTCTTCTTGCTTGGATGGGTTTGTCCGTCTGTATGCCCATGTCCCATAGGATTTTGCGGTTCTCGTTTTCGAGTGCTGTTGCGGGTTTATGCTTGTACCATTTGTCTGTACGCTCAAAATACAGTCGTTTGCACAATTCCCAGTACACCGCCTCCCTCACTTGATCATGCCTGCTTTTGTATTCCTTTTGGGCCAGCTTGCTGCATTCACTTACTATATGGTTTATCGTTTCGTCTCTTTGTCCACAGAGTCTGCATTTGCTGTTTACTTGTATTTTATCGACCCTTGCTTTGATATGGTTGGTTCTTATCGAGTTATTTTGTGCTGCAGTTATTAGAGATTCAGTTTCTCGGTTTATATGTCCTTTTCGCATTCATGTCCAGGTGTTTTCGTTATTCTCATCTTTTGTCATTCTTATGGATCTTCTGTGGAATTGTTTCTCTTTCCATTTCTCTTTTCTCATTTTGTCGTTTGTCTCTCTGTTTTCTGTTTTGTTGTTTATTTTTTCGTATCCTTCACGCAGTCTTCTATACAGATCAGTCCTCTCCCGCCGTATTTCCTTCTCACGTAGAGTCTGTCAATATCGTAGTGCATTATGCATGGTCATGAGTTTCCTGGTTTTCTGATCGAGTTGTCTCAGTTCTTTTTTTGTCCACCCTATAAACGGTCCAGAGTGTCTTACTAGTGTTACTGGCCATGTATTTATACCTTTTATTAGATTTCTGCTATATAATTTCGTTTCGAGGAGTTTTCTTGTTCTCCTGGGGTATTCCTTTCCAATTTTGTCTTTCATTTCTGTTGCTCAAATATTCTTCTTATTATTATTGTTGTTGTTATTATTATTTTTTATTATTATTATTATTATTATTATTATTATTATTATTATTATTATTATTATTATTATTATTTTTATTACTATTCTTCTTCTCCTTCTTCTTCTTATTATTATTATTAATAATCTTCTTCTTATTATTATTTTTATTTTTATTATTATTATTATTTCTACTTCTATGTTTTCAACAGCAATGAGACCCGACTCTGCCCGACTATGGATAAACGAATGCTTCACCCTCCCATATTTTATTGTCATCGAAATCAGTTATATCGCCTATCTTGTATGTAATAAAAGAGGCAAAGTTTTTCTCCTCTGGACCAAAATACCGTAGGTTTACTACAACAGATGGCACATAAAAATTTATTATATTTACGCTATTAGCCATTACCTTATTTAATTATAGAAAGCCATTTCATACACATTATTTCGTAATATTAAAACGTTACATTTATTCCTAACCTACAGAGGAAGTAGCTCGACTTTCACCCCCCCCATATAAGTTCTCTTATGACCCATTCTACACTGCGTGCATTTATACTTTTTCCTACTTTCCTGGGTCTAAGCCGTGATTAACTAACCAGTAATTTCTTACACATTTTATACTCTTAACACATTACCACTTCTCGAATAATGATTTCTCTCCTAACATTCCTTACAATCTTCTTTGTTTACGTCTACATATTCACGCTACAGAGATTAACACAAACACGGCTTCCCTGATTAGAATTATGTATAATAAAAATCTCACCTGTCTGTTTAAATGTGTGTATTAATGTATGTATGTTTGTATAAGCATAAATAAATCTTTCGACAGATGCGACGAATTTTCACAAGATCGGCACCATTTTTAAGTTCGACCCTTCGGACGACAAATATCGAAAAAGTTGTCAAAAACATTATTTCCTTCACCCTCAACTGGGCAGTTTTCTACATGGCGGGTCAATTTTTTCGCTGACACTTATTGCAAGTCATTCAACCCTCGTGCTCACGCCATCACATAAAAAGCTGTTATTTCGACCGCCCGTGACGTGACAACCACAGTAGGCACATACGTAAGAGAGTTTTTTTCACCTCTTTTTCCTCTGGTGCGTAACAGGTTTATGGCTGCTTTATACTCCTATTTTTTTACGTTCGCAATTTTCCTTTTCTTTTTGATCAACCAACAACCTTACACATAACTCCACTTTATTTTCCGCCTTCGCGTCACGAGTTGAAGCCTGCCTTTCTACTACACTTCCTTTTGTTTTTGCTCATCACACCTCCAAACACCCGGATAACGCCAGTACCCATGCTAGTTACATATTAAATACCCCGAGTACAAACTTCCTAATCTCGAAAAAAAAATGATTCGCACTTAATTAATACTATCCTTATCACTATGAAACCAATTACTTGGTTGATTGCTTATTTGTGTTATTTTGACAAACGGAAATTCGAGTTATATATTTTCATTGCTGTTTACATTTATTTCATTTACAGTGACAAATAATTATTAGTTATATGTTATTTTATTAATAAAAAGTTAAAAATCATTATTAATTATATTTTATTTTAGTAATAAAGATAACGAGATACTAATCCGTTTGTATTAAACGGTTATTAGGGAAGCTTGGGAAAAACATTTCGTCTCATTTTGTTTTCACGTTGGCCATTCGTTTTTTTTTTTTAGGTTTTCAAGTTTGTTTACATTATAACTGCTTCATGAACGATGAATGTCTAAAATTAAATCACTCTATCATTTCACATGTTTAGTTGTGGTTGATAATTAATTGAAATTTATATTTTATTTTATAAATAAAGATACCGCAATAGTATTTCGCATGGAATAATATTTCGTTTCATTTGGTTTTCGAGCTTCCAATTAGATTTATGTGTTTCCATGCTTGTTTATATATACAAATTATAAATGGATAAAATTACATTACGCTATTATTACACATGTGAGGATGTCAATAAATTTTAGTTCCACTTAATCACGTTGTTTAACAAATAAAAAAGGGGTAAATAAAAGGATTCTTTCCACCTTCGACCAACCCTTTGAAATTACGATATATATGGTTTCTGGGGTGCTGAAAACAAAACTCACGTTTAAAATTCCTACAACAAGTAGTTTTACACATATGGAAAATGTTACTTTTAAAAAAGGAAAATAACGTTTAAAATTCCGGAAAAAATATTTTCACAAATATGAAATACTGTTTATTCCAAAAAAAGTAGGGGATCACGTTTTAACGTAAAATGAGTACCCACTTTATGGCCACCTTTTGTTTGGGAGGAAGGTCAGCATACATTGATCACAATTTACCGTAAACTGAGCACCATACTTTATTTGGGGAGTTATCAGGCATTAATAATCGATTGTACGCGCACCAATCACAAACAAAAATATATGGTGCTCATTTTACATTAAATTGTATTCATTGTACGTTGACCCCCCCACACACACACCGAAAAAAATGTGGCCATAAAGTGGATGCTCATTTCGCTTTCAATTATTATAGAAAAATGATCCCCCACTTTTTAGAAAGTAACAATTATGCCGGATTTTCATACGTTATTTTCGTTTTCAGCACCCTTGAAAACCTTTAAACGTGGTGATTTGAAAGCATTTTTCAAGGGTGGAAAGATTCTTCATATTTACTAAAAAAGAAATAATGCAAGATGAAGTTTACACTGAGTAAATATGCTTCATCTTATAATTTACAATAAAAAGCGTTGAACAATACAAAGTACAATTTTGGGTAATTATTTTTACAGTGGGGAGGGGAGGGTCTTTTGTAAATATTCTTCCATCTTAAGATTGAATAAAAAAATAGCGTGAAAGTTGAATTTAACCTGGAAACACAATTACAAATAGCACGGTACCAAAAATGCATAAGCATCAAATTTTAAAGTAGATATTGATCTCGGATGCACATGATGTCAGAGCGCTATACCATATGCGACCATATGCAAGCATAACTTGGTGCTTATGAATTGTTTGGTACTGCGCAATATTGAATTAGTTTTTTCAGGTTAAATTCATGTTTTACGATATTTTTTTTTATCTTACATTGTAAGGCTGAAGCACAGATTAGTTACTAAATACCTTCACCATGTAAAGAATGGCTTCCAAAATAATGACATTACTCTTTCAGCTTTTCGCATAATTACAGTTTCAATAATAACGGGATTAAATTCAAGATTAAGAAGCAGATTCGCCATTGTTTGTTCTGTTTTTAATGTTTACTTTTACAGCTTAATTAAAACCTTCTTAAATAGCGTTTACCTTTATATTTGGTAACGTCCAAGTGACTACAGGAAATTAGTTCCATTTAAGGGACACAAGGTGCGATAGTTTTTTGCCGCTATAACTCCAGTCTTGCCAATTAAAATACCCTGACCTGAACTTTACCCTGAACCATACACTGAAAAATATCCTGAACCTTCAAACTTTTGTGACAACCCCACCCAGGCAGAAAATGGGGTGTCTATTTCGAAAGCCATTTTTAACATTGGGAAGCGACAAAAACAAGCGGCGTATTTAAAATTTTTATGCGATGAGGGGGAGGCCTGCTACCACCGGGCAACGCTGCTTAAAGGTTCTTGCTAGTTTTTCAATAAAATAGATTCATTTCTATCTCTATTTGGGGACCCATTGCGGTGCATCGGGAGGAAGCTTCACATTCATCTCTCACTGACTTGGTCAATAATGCATTACACTCTAGTGCTCCCTATTGTTGATCAGATAAAATTATTTTTATATATAATGTTTTAAATTTTTAATGCGTATCACGTTGCTACAGTGCGGGTGCCACCAGAATTGAATGCTATATTTTTTCTTGCGGTTTCGATTCTAGGTGATGGCACCCACCCACTTTTTTCATTTAAAATAATGATTCTATAAGAGTTCTTTCCAGCTTCATACATACGAAATCTGTAAAAATTAAAATACCATATTTAAGCGTATTTTATGCCCGGGCAAAGTCAGATTGTCCATTTTCCGCTAGCATATATATATATATATATATATATATATATATATATATATATATATATATATATAACTACTTCATTTACTCACATAAAATTAATATACGAAAGTATAGATTTACTTCAAAAGTGCTCAATATGTAGGTAGAGCTAGTTAGTAATTTATAAAATATATATGGCGATTAAGCTACACTTAATAGTCGGCGTTTCATCCACTCTAGGATTCGTCAGGCTTATGCGCGAATTCTGTGGTTGCTTATTGTTTTTATATGGTCCTCTTCTAATAACACTAGCGAATAAATACTGTGAACTCAAAGAAATCGGACATTCGCCGGTAGTCGAATGGAAAATAATAAGACAAGCTACCACATGTAGGCTTTTAGACGACCCATGTAAATTATGCCTTCATGAAAAACTTGCTATCCTGTACTTTAAAGAACCCCAAAATCTATTAAACTGTAGAAGAGAAATAGCAAATAACTGTGTTCACAAAATAAAATTTACTCTAGGATAGCGATACAAAATAGTTTTAAAACTAACAAAAACAATAGAAAATAAACAAATGAATAAATTAAATAACATGAATATACATAAACGATAACACATATATATATGTATATATATATATGTATATACATGCATATATGTGTGTACACATATGTATATTTATATATGCATATAAAAAAGAAAGAAATGTCTGCCTTAAACCACTAAACTAGTTTTAAAACAGATCCTTTGTTCGATAAAATGCATGCGCATTGACTGATAGGAAGGGGCGCGGTGGATACTAGAAACTAATTGGCTAACAAAAACTCTCAACAGAAGAGGACCATATAAAAACAATAAACAACCACAGAATTCGCGCATAAGCCTGACGAATCCTAGAGTGGACGAAACGCCGAATATTCAGTGTAGCTTAATCGCCATATATATTTTATAAATTACTATATATATATATATATATATATATATATATATATATATATATATATATATATATATATACATATATAAACAGGTATATTTGGTAAAAAAAAAACGGGGAAAAGAGGGCTTGATACGTTAGTATAGTTAAATATGTATTTATTATTTCAAGCTCAGGTGTACTTACTTAAATACTTACAAGTTTTTCAATAGACTGGATAACAAATTATTCAGTCTATATCATCAGACGATTTAAAATAAAATAAATTAGAAGGAAATTTTTTTATGATTACGAATGGGTAGTAAGTACAAAAAAAGATTTGGAGTAATGGATAGAGAGGGGAAGAGGGGAAAGAGAGAGTAAAGAGAAAGAAAGGGAGTGGGGAAGAAAGAAAAAAGTATATAATATAAATTAAAAAATTAAATAAAATTATTTATAATTAACAAATTAATATTTAAAAAGAAAGAAGGAAAGAAAAGGGATAAAAGATGTCAAGAACAGATTGTTTGTTAAAATGAATTAAAAAGTATTCAAAAAATAAGAAAGTAAAAAAAAGAAAATAAGAAAAAGAAAAGAAAGATAAATAACGAAAGTGGATGTCCAGGCGTGTCAGGGGCACCAAAGGGAACAAGCGACGTCTTGCGCATGTCACCAAGTCAGAATTGGGTTAAAGAGTCTGCAATCCTCGGCGATGGTGGAGGTGATAGGGGGCAGATAGCGGCAAGATACGTCCAAGTCATATGGGTAAAAGGATGCGTATAAACTCGATTAATAATTATAAAATAATAGAGAAACGATTATAGATTCATAATTACAAAATAGCATATTAACAATTATAAATTAACAGATGTATAATTATAAAATTATAGAGAATTAATTATAGACTAATTGGATAATAATAGAATTTGAGTCAAGTATAGGGGAAAATGAATATAGAAAGTTAAGAGTTTTAATTAGTTTCGGAACATTTAGAGTTTTTACTAATATATATATATATATATATATATATATATATATATATATATATATATATATATATGCGGTCATTCTAAATGTAAAGCCTCCTATTTGTAAAACTTAAATAATATGAAAGCTACGAAAACGTGGGTTTCATTATAAACGTCGATCTTTGGAGCTTCAGAATTTATATTTCTACATCGTAACTACCATTCTTAATGTACTTTTTCTATGAATTCAATGACACATCTCTGCTTCTCGCATACGAACATGACATGGGTTACATTATAAGAGTCTCACACTGTCAATATGTGCGACAGGCGATTGAGAGATGAGACTTTCAAGTCATAAATACAGGCAATCATAACGATGGAATATGCAATCTCCCCGGCTCCTTTCGGGTGAAATAAATAGGAGGCATTATTTTCAACGTACCTCGTGTAGCAAAAGTGTGAGATAACCATTCATATACGCTCTCGCAATTCAATACAAACAACAAATTTAAGTACAATCTTTTCTGTTATCAATTTTATTGATGCCAAATACCATCGTCATCAGCGATGTGACAACGAATTAAATGTAAAGAGCAGCGTGTTTATGACGCACAATGTGTGGGTAGAAATTATTTAGACCTCAATTCGAGGAATAGAGTTAAAAATAAAATAATTGCAAAGCAAAAATACATTTTTATCAAGCAAATATAACATATATACATGGCATCACATCAAGGAAATTGAAAACTGTCCATATTATAGATATACATGAAAACATGCGTTATATATTTTATAGTGAATCGCGCAAGTCAAAAGGTAAAGCATTCGATTTTATATGCAATCGTGGTGTGTGTAGTTTATGCTTCCATTTGTCAAAATACAAGATTAGTTGTTTAAATTTAACGTTGGCATTGAAATTAAAAAAACGCATAAATATGACAACATACTAACCTGATTTTATAGACTATGTTCGCGAATAAATGTTAAATGAAAAATTATTGATTCTTCAATATTTTTATTTGCATTATACACGTTTGTCTTGTATTATTTCTTATCAAACATTGTCTTCAACCCAAATTATATGTACATTGAAAAATATCGACTTCTTACACACAACTTAAAACGCTTCAAGTAAACTACAATATATATATATATATATATATATATATATATATATATAATATATACGCATGGGGATTTGTGTGTACATATTTATTGTAATCCCCGCAAAACCTATGAGAAAAAAATAGAAACCTTACGTAGGAGGTGTTGTATATTAAAAAAATAATAATGTTCGAGTAAATTAGCTTTCATTATCGATCCTAGTAAGCAGGCAACTACGGCTTTCATTTAGCATACTTTATCCAAAATGGTGGCTTACATTTTTTTTATATCTATGCCGTCTCAATTTGTGTTTATTACCTTCTCTGCTTTCTATTGCTTTTCTCTCTCCCCCTCTCTCTCTCTCTTTCTCTTTTCTTAAACGAACCTTTTTCTCATGTTGTTGTATAGCCTCGCTCTATCTCTCCCTCTCTCTTTGCATTGCATAATATCATGATTCAGTTCTGTCTCTTTATGACTCTATTTCTTATTTTGATCCCATCTCCTAACTTTATATTTTTCTTTAAATATTTCTTACGCTTTGCTTTTCCTACATCTTCCACAGCTTTTATCATTTCAGTCTTTACATTCATACATAAAAATCTGGAAACATATATATTATTTAATTGAAATTCATTATTCAGATGAATATTATTTATTAATTTTATTTATTGTAGACTATTATCCTTATCTTTTCCTTAGTTGTTTCACGACGTTTCGGTCAACTATTCCTCTGGCCTTCATAAGGTGGTAGTAACCGCGATGGGAACTTTGAATCTCCTTATTGCATTCTCAGCAATTACTTCTATCCATACTTGTCGTCTCATCACGTTCAGGCCGGGTTAGGATAGAAACCTCTATCTTTGGACAATTCTTACCTGGAAAGATTCCAACAGGATTCAACATCTCTATCCACTGCGTCACGGACCCTGAAGGACTTTTGGTCTTATAAATTCATATTTTATTTTTTATCTGATCTTCCATGGTCGGGTCCGTACCGAATGGTATATATTAATTTATTCGAATTAATTGAGATGAGTATTATTTATTAATTTTATTAATGTTATTTATTGCGGTCTATTATCCTCATCTTTTCTTAGTTGTTTCATGACGTTTCGGCCAACTATTCCTCTGGCTTCGTCAGGTGGTAACCGTGATGGGATAAGAACTCCGAATCTCCTAACTGCATCCACAGAAATTACTGACGAAGGCCAAAGGAATAGTTAGCCGAAACGCCGTGAAGCAACAAATAAAAAAGATGAGGATATTGTCTGCAATAAATAAAATTAATATGTCCGTAAATGTTTACCATGAATTCATAATCCAGGTGATTCTTTTTGTTTCATAACTTTCTATTCTAGTTTTCATATATATATATATATATATATATATATATATATATATATATATATATATATATATATATATATTAGCAAAAGTGCCCGTCGTTGACTGGGTTTAAAAACAGCCTACAGAAAATGGACTCTAATTTATTAAAGTATAATAGGTTATGAAAAGGAAGGGTTGTAAAGAGATAGCTTCGAATTCGGAGATATCACAACCAAAGCAAAATATTATGAAAGAAAAATAAAATAGATAAACACCATAATTTATTATACCATACATGTTCACACTGAAACACTTATCACAATATTCTGTGGATCTATATTAAAAAGCCTTGTTAAAATTTGTAATATATTTCCATTCTATGGAGGTCGGGCGCGAACGAACACCCAATAATTTCATTATACCATATTTCTTCAAACTGAAACATAATTATCAAAGTATACTTACGCAGATAGATATTAAAAGTCTTTATTAAAGTTTGTGCCTATTTCAATTCTATACAGGCCAGGCGCGAACGCAGACCCCACAATTTTATTATACCATCCCTATTTAAGTTAAAACATACTTATCAATGTATCCTTATGTACATCTATATCAGAAACACTTGTAAGCGTTTTTTTTTTTTTTAATTTTTAATTTTTTTATTTCCATACTTTGTGGACCAGGCGTGAACACAGACCCCACAATTTTAATGAACCACCGTTCTGCAGGATCAAACATACCCATTCCTGTGTCTCGATACATCTTCTATCATTATATGTAATCAGTTTTTTTAAAATAGTCAACCATATAGGAGCCTATTCGTGACTACACACACACACACACACACACACACATATTCAGCTTTATATTATGTATATATATATATATATATATATATATATATATATATGTATGTGTGTGTGTGTGTGTGTGTGTGTGTGTGTGCGTATATATTTATGAAACGTTTCTCTCCTTTTCTCCGTTGTTCCTTCCTTTCTCTATTTCTCTCTATTGCGCCCTTCAATCTATCTATCATTTACTCGTTCTTTTTTTTTATCTCTTTCTATCTCTATCTCTCTAAAATCTCTTTTCAATCATATATGATTGATAACAGTAAGGAATAATATGATTTTACATATCGTAAATTCATCGAATTACTTTAGCCCGCGGTAAAATTCGAGATGTTGTCATTTCATGATTGAACAATGAAAGCAAATTTATTTTCACATTCGATGAATAATTCACTCTATTCTTATTGCTAATGCTTTTTTCGATATACATATAGTTTGTCCTCTCCCTTTCTTTCAAACTCTGGTCGTAATAGCATACATTTGGACTAGATTGGCGCATTGCATTATAGCAAACAACACAGCAAACTAAGCGATAATAATAAACAGGAGTGAAAACATATTTTTGTTTTGTTTCCGTTATAATGAACTTCTTCAGACGATAAAATAATTAAGTCGAAATAAAAACAAAAAGTGTATTAATTAGATAATTTGAACTACTATTTTCGTCTGAATCATCATTATTACAACATGTCGGTTGAAAAAAAAAAGCTCTCGATATTTTTCATGTGCAAACTTTAGAATTTTTATGTCGAAGTCGCACAACCATACAAAATTTTGAACTGAACTGTTTACTTAATTCGCAGAGGTCGATCTCGTTTCGTTATTATTTAGCGAGTAAAATTGTAAATTATTTTATTATTATTTTATTATTCTGAAGTCAATGTTACCTATAGTAAATAATGAACCTTCACCCCTCAAGAGATTGAAACCTTGAACTTATTGATAATTAAATAATGTATTTATTGTACCACATTTAAATGCTTCCGAATATGAAACTATGCGTATGAAGAAGGTCAGGGTTACATCGGCTGAAATGTTGTGAAACAAACAACCTAGTTGAGGACAGTAAACAATACAAAGAAAAATAATGGCCATAGGATTTACAAAAAAGCTTCTGAAAAAAAATTTAATGCTCAATTAAAATAATATGGCGGGTCTAAATTTGGATGTGAAAAAATTGGGAATAAAATATTAGAAATGAACGCATTCTTTAAAAAAATATTTATAGCGTTTCATTCTTTCACGTGAATGTTTGATTAACACAAAGAAAAGAATCCAAGGCTTCAAAATTGACTTTATTCTCATTTAAGCAATGTATAGAGCATTTTTCTAAATATAGATTAGCATGGAAGAAGTTCTATGGGATTCAAAAAGTCATAGTAATTATTTTCATTCTTTGTTGATAGAAATAATAACATTGTACTTTCCATTGAATTGACGTATTTACATAATATTTCTCTTCTTCTATCTGTTTGTCTGTATGTCTGTTTTATCGTTCCACTTCTTCTAAGAAATTATGGCAATGACCTAAGTGAAATGGTTTATGGCCCATTGTTATGATAAGGTGTAGCGAACTAACTATTATGGTATCGTTCAATTCAGGGAGAAATATGGATTTACTCCAATTTTTCGCAAAAGATATTAGCTGATCTGGTCGAAATTTTGTATGGACAAGTGTTGTGATAACGTGCGGAGAACTATATATGCATCAGTTCGATTAAACGGTATTAATTAATAGAGATTAATAGGGATTGCAAATGTGAACGCAAATTTAACCATTTTCAGTCATAAATCTGGTATAAAACACTCATTCTAAATCAATGGGCTATAAATTTGCTTGTTTTTTTATTTGTTATATTAAGCGTTTTGTTAAGTGTGAATAGAATGAAATGAAATTAAAATATTTTGCTTTTTTCTTTAAGAAGAAAGGATCATGGCATTTTCGACAAATATATATTTCTATTTGACATAAGAATAAGACTGCTGGAATATCAAATTTATGCACATACAAACATATGCATATATACAAAATATTATTATTTCATGTTTAAACATATATTATTATAAAGTGTACTAATATATTATTTATAGATTTATACTAACAGTGTTCAATATGCGAGTAGAGCTTAGTTGTAAGGTATGAAATATATTTATGCTAACTAATATATTTACATTCCTATATATATATGCATAAAATATATATATATATAAATATAAATATATATATAATAGAACGCTATTTCGTATATAATGTTCGACACTATACGATGATAAGTAAACATTTGCCATGCACAACTTTTACACTGACCATTTACAACTTCTACTAAAGCGTGTTTTTAGCGCACAATACATTTTGCCCCGTTTATTAAGTCTTAATTTTTTTCACTAGACATTCTCAAGTCACTTATCCCATTTGCTAAATCTTTCACGTTGATGCAAGTTCTCTTCTTCCGTAACCGAAGAACACATATAATATGTCGGTTACCTTTCTGGCTGCAGCCGATTATTTACCTTTTTATTACTACTGAATACACACATAAATACATTTACATCTTCATTTAACAAATGCTTCTTATTCTCATAGGTTTATATAATGACAGAATAGAACGCAACTACAGTTAAGAATACTTGCACGTAATTACTTCTCGGAATAGCTTCTTGTAAAAAACGAACATCTGACCAGCGTCGCTTAGTAATAACATGGAAACAATAAACACTCGTCATACATATCATGATATTTGTGACATATTCCTCTTAAAATTTACCAAAGACTGTATTTTTCACAACTAAACGTAAACTAGACCGCATACTAATTCGCAGAGTTTATCATAGACTGTTAACAGACTTCGAACCGATTATACTTGTTGTTTTCGTGTAAGATTTCGTGCGTGGTATGTATAATACGGATATGGTATTCTTATAAATTTTGATGTATTACAATCCTTCTAAATTTGGATATATATTGAGGTTACATTTATTTCATGTTTATCATGGAGCCTTATACAAAAATTCAACTAACTTCAATATTATTATGTTTTAAAAAATAAAAATGTTATTAATATATACTACAATATGTTGAAATGCTATGAAACAAAAACATTGCAGAAAATAATTCATTTTTAAAAGATTAAAATGATTTAAATTTTATTCTTCCGAAATGTTCAGTTTCAACCATAAAATTTCGAGTGAACCTTTCTTTTTTAGATTTGACGTTACTTCCATTATTCTATATTTTATGGTGTTGGTACATTTGCAAATAAACAGCTTTGTATAGCACATAAAAAGTTCCATGGCGAACAACAGAGATCCTTACTGACCACTTGATATAAATGAATACATTCATTCACAAATATATTTTTTTTTTTTTTTGCATTCTACTATATTAACCCGGGAAAAACCGGGAACCGACCCGTCTAGTATATATATTTAGTGCGTTTTTCTCATGAAAAAAAAAAACAACAACATTATTTCTGTACTTTGGTTTGTTTCAAAAAAAACAAAATGGCTTAATTGCGCGTCACAAACGCACCAATTATTTTCAAATATTGTACGTGTAAGTATTTTTTTTCAAATCAATTATCTTGACTTAAATAAAAACAGAACGTTGATAAATGTTTAATACTTTTCTGATTTTTCCTTATATATATATATATATATATATATTTATATTTATATATATATTTCTGTAGAAATGTTTTTTTCAATTATATTTCACCTTTTATTTATACTGATCCTTTAATTCATGAAGCTCAATGTAATTGTAGAGCATATAACAAATAAATGACCAATGTCTATTTTCCAAATTTCATGATCTTACAATTTATGTACGTATGTATGTATGTATTTAAGTACGTTAACCTGAACAATTCTTGACAGCTCCTGTTTGGTAGCGCAAAATCATTTATTTAATAATTCTATCAATCAATGAGCCTATTTTCCCCTTACCCCAGCCCTAGGAGAAATTTTCTTTTAATGAATTGATAGGTGCTATTTCTTCGGAGGACTAAAGGGCACAATATATCCCTTAATTGATATAATTATTAAATGAATGATTTTGCGCTACGAAACACGTGCTGTCAAGAATTGTATGTCTGTATGTGTGTCCAATAAAATTTAGCCAACGCTGTATTTACTAGGAACCCTGCTATTAGCTTTAGAAAACTTTATGGGAGAAACAACAATGAAGCTAATAGCTACACTAACCACCACATAGATATATAAAACACGAATTCCATGCAATGTAGACTGATTATTCCCTGGAGAATCAAACACGAATTCCTCTTTATGGCTTAATTGTTATAACTGTATGTTCAAAACTTACTAAAACATAAGACATAAAACAACTAATTTACAGCTGTTATTATAATCTTAATAATATTTCTTCACTGTCCACAATATGTTTCTATAAAAATTTTTCAAAGTTATGCTCAGCTCATTTAAATGTTTTTTTTAGATAAAGCTCCTTTGTCTACACACGTACGTCTTCTCTGCGTTAAATTTTATTTTTGTACGACAACTAAATTTATAGTTTTTAATAAATACACGTAGCGCGTCTATCCTATTCATATTTTGTTAAATATGAACATGTTTGGTTTTCAATTAATAAAAACTTGTATGAATATACGATCATTCTCAGTTTGTATAAACTATTTATAGATAAAAAAATAGCTACAACGGAACTCATCTTCATTTGTGTGCGCTTAATTATACAAGGGCCAGTCTATCAATAAAGGAATTTTGGGCGACAATGGCTTCTATTACAGATAGAAGCATATTTTTTATTTTTAACGTATTCTTCCAGCAATATCACATACATTTCCCATCTGTGTATTCCCTCAACAAAAAATCTTTGGTGCCTTAGCCAGTCGCTCACAACACTTTTGCCTTCATCGTCATCGTCAAACTTCGTGCCTCCCGTGAATGCTTTCAATGGACCAAACAAGTGAAAGTCCGATACGGCAAGCTCTGTGCTGGGGAATGAGGGGCAGTTCATAACTTAGCTCGTTGATGGTTTGCACCGTTCGGACTGTTGTGAGGTCTTGCGTTTTCATGAGGCAAAATGACCTCTGGCTGATGATCCCTGAGTTTGTTCTTTATATTTTTCTTTGTTTGCCTCAGCAGTTCACAGTAATTGGCATTATTCACTGTGCTTTCTTTTTCAAGGAATGAAATCGTTATTGGGCCTTGCATATCCTCAAAATACGAGCATTACCTTCTTCATGGACCGCTGGAACTTGGACTTCTTAACTAGAAGGCCTACATGCTTCCACCCCATGGACTGCAGTTTGGACTCATAGTGCAAAACCAATGTCTCGCCCCTTGTTAGTACCTTCTTTAAATACTCATTACCAATTTTTTCATAGCAGGAGAGGCATAACTGGGGCAACTCAACCCTCGATCCGTTTGTGCTCTGCAGTAAGGATCTTTGACATCCACGGGCAGCTGACTTTCGAGTAGCCAAGGTCACCATGGACAATTTTGTGTGATATCCAAACAGATAACCTAAAAATCCTTGTAATGTCATCCACTGTTCTTCTTCTGTATGAATGAATGAGGCCATTGACTTATTTGATCACATCGGAAAACATCCCTTCTCTAGCTCCCCCACTAATTATCACTGCTGAAGTTCGACTGAACACACGGAGTAAATAACTACAACACAAAATTAAAGTAGAACAGATATATTGAAAGCAAGAAAATATATACAATATTTAAATAGACTCCATTATTATAATCATGGGAGACCGTCCCTGGAGAAGGTGTTGGCTGGTTGGTCGTCAACTCTCCATCTCGCGTCTCTCTGAGTCTCTCGCTGAGTCGCTCGTTTGGGTCTCTCCCGTCTTATCAGTACCAACCATATAAATGCAGTTGACACTTCACGTATGCTAATAAGGTAGATATTACCCCAACGATTACCCTTCAACAGTATATTTTTTATTTAGATAAACTTACGTATCTGAAGGTGTCTATATATAATAAAATATTGTACTATTAATTGTACGTGGTCAAATTCATTGCATATAAGTATGCAGAGTGAATAAGGTGTGAAGTGGGTACATGTTTGTCATTTGTTTTCAAATGTTCCAATTTCGACATTCTCGGACAGTATTTTAAATCAATTAAAGTCAATTACTTATCACTTGGAAATACAGTGTGTTTTTATTAAATAAATTTTAGGATCTTGAAGTCACTAATAAAAATCATGAAACCCCGTTAGCCATCTCTGGCTTTAACGCTCATCACACTATGTTACAATACAATTCAATATTTTCATTTATGACTTTATCATGCCACTTTCTTGTGTAGATACATTTTGAACTAATCATTGGAAAACAGAACACGCCACATTTACACTATTCAGACAACGCTGATATATATATATATATATATATATATATATATATATATATACAGGGTGTCCACAACGTCTGGCTACATTATGTAGCCAGACTTTGTGAAAGCATCCTCTAGATTATGTAGCCAGACTTTGTGGGCACCCTGTTTATATATATATATATATATATATATATATATATATATATATATATAGAGAGAGAGAGAGAGAGAGAGAGAGAGATGTGTGTGTGTGTGTGTGTGTTAGCATACAGGGTGCCCACAAAGTTTGGCTACATAATCTACAGGATGCTTTCACAAAGTCTGGCTACATTATATATATATATATATATATATATATGTGTATATATATGTGTGTGTGTGTATGTGTGTATGTGTGTACATACATATATTGTGTATATATACATATATGTGTGTATATGAATATAAAACGCTTTCTCGAGTGAACATTGTTATAAAATGATGTCGACAGCTACTACTTAGCTTAATCCGAAGCTTTTTAAAATAAAAATATGAACATTGTCGAGTGGCAATCAATGTTTTCATAATGGAATTGAGGATTTGTGTTTTATTCCGTAGTTTTACTGATAACAAATAACGACTGGATATTAAACCTCTGTCTTTGAATCGGTGACGTGATGAGATGTGATACACGGTAAAATGTTTGTCTGTGGATCAATATATATATATATATATATATATATATATATATATATATATATATATATATATATATAAAGGAACAACCTGATGCGTTCATCAACGTTTCGACTTTTTTTCGAGACTTTCTCTAGATGAATAAAATTAAGAAAACAAAAACACCAGTATACAAATATTTGAAAAAAAATTTGTGAAATGTGTGACGCTGTTTCGTTAAATCGACGGAAAAACACGTTGGAAATTCAAAAAAAGGAAGGGGAGCTTACGTTGTTAAAGATGTATATTCTTAATGACGTCATATAGCCGTTAATATATTTTTTAAAAAAGATCTGACGCAGTTAATATTCTTTCTGGAAAAAATATGTCCGTTAACATTCAAATATAGGTGTGCAACTGAAACTAAATAGGTGTGTTTTTGTTATGAAAGTTATTAATTGAGAGTATATGTAATCATTATACTTATTCCCCCATTAAAACATGTTTGAATTTACTCAATAATCACCTAAAAATCAAACATTAACTAACCATTTCCTCCCGACACTGGTATAAAAATTATTAGATTATAACTGACATGACTAATTTTCAATTCAATAACAATTTCTACAAAATTTCGGTCTTCCTATGAGTAACCCTCTCAGTGGAGTATTAGCCTTATTTATTGTCTTTTCTTAGAATTCTTGGAATCTGGTCCTTTCAAATTTAGATTACCTCCCAAAACAGAATATTTTAGATATATTGACGACATTTTAATTTTTCTCCCTGCAAATCAGGACATAGATAAAATTAGTCTTAGTCGAAACCTCCATAAAGTTCACCTATGAAAGAGAAAACAATCACTCATTACCTTTTCTATACATACTTCCAATAATAAACTATCCTTCAAAGTTCACCGCAAAACTACACAAAAATGATTACATCCAGTTCTACTTACACAATTATAACAAAATAAAAACAGGTGTGATAATTGGTTTCTTCTTACGTGCATTCAGAATTTGAAGTACAGAATATCTGGACAATGAATTCAAATCCCTCACAATCACTTTGAAAACCTTGCAATATCCCACATATTTAATATTAAATGCTAAGCGAAAAGCCAGAGAAATATTTTCCGGGATAAATAAAAAAGTCATATACACCAGACATTTCTTTCATAAACAGACACCTCCTTTTCCTAAACACACACACGCCAATAATACAAAAACAAACTAGGAATACAAATCATACACACGATATCTCAAACTATAAGACAAACGTTAAAAACAACAAAATATCTCGAAAAACAAACCAGCTTCCAATATATATATATATATATATATATATATATATATATATATATATATATATATATATATATATACTAGCTGTACCCTGCCACGCGTTGCTGTGGCTCAATTTGGTGTAATGGAAAATTCTAATAAAAAGAGAAAATGCATGTTTCTTATATTCTTAGTACAGCAATCCACTCTAAAAAAAAAAAAAAAAATGAAAAAAATGGTACTCTTGCAGAATTGGATCCTGATCCTCAGGATTACCGTCAATCATGGCTTGGGCTCAACCAACAATCCGTGGATAAAGCTAACGTTGAAACGCTAAATGTTTTTTTTTTCTTGTTTTTTTTTCTGTATACAAAAATGTAAGTTAGTAATTAATATTTGAGTGATGGGGAGGTTACTATACACAGATTCGAAAAAGTTGTCCAAAAACAAATGAAAGCAAAGGTAAGGTAAGTTACATTTCTACCTAGCTGGATAATTGATTAGTGTTTTTTTATGTAAGGTAAAATGTTTAATCGGCTGGAAAAACAGAAATGGTTGCAGACTTTTGAATACGTTAAGTTTGGGAAATTAAGTTGAAAACTAAAAACTATACAATACAGTGTCAAAACCCCACCGAATATGTTACCATGACATAGGCTGACATAATCGGTAGGTTTGTGACAGTATTTTGTATAGTTTTTTAGTTTTAACTCATTTTCTCAAACTTAACATAATCAACAGTGTCCGCCACCATTTGTATCTTTCAAATACACCGATAAACACTGTTTTTCGAGCTGACTAAACGTTACATTAAATGAAAAGGGTTTGTATTAACAGATACAAAGAAGTTGTCAAGAAATGAATATATAACAAATAAATGTTATCAAAGGCAAGACAAGTAAATGTTCTACCTAACTGGATAAGATTGTGGTGATTTTTAATTAAAGTATAATGTTTAATCAGTTCAAAAACATGCAGTGTTTATCGGTATGTTTGAAAAATACAAATGGCGGCAGACTGTATCGAACACGTTAAGTTTGGGGAAATTTTTGGAAAATGAGTTTAAACTAAAAAACTATACAAAATACTGTTAGGAACTCACTCAATATATGTTACTGTGATGTAGGCTGACATATAATCAGTGGTTTTAAATTTTGATCGATACAGGTAACGGCTTTTAAGAGTCCCTTTTAGTGATTACCTGGTTTGAGGATATTATAGAACTAAATGGCAAATCTGCCCCAAAAATCCGGTATTATTTTACTTTAAGGCCCGTCTCATGTTCGTATATAACGAAATATTTTATTGTAGATTTCAATGTACTAAAAACGAATCTGCAAACTGTTTCCGCCGCAAAAAGAAAGTTTTCATGATATGAAGAAATTACTTTTTCGAAAAGTGGGTGATCACTTTTCAATTTAAATTAAACTTAGAATGAGCACCCACTTTCTGGCCACCTGAGAGAGGGGCATTTTTCTGTGTGTGTGGGGGGGGGCGGCCGAACCCCCACCCCTCCAACCAATTTAAGCAGGTAATTTTAAAGGATTTTCCAAGGGTAGAAAGAAAGCCCCCACCCCAAAAATCGTGGCCACAAAGTGGGTGATCATTTTACGTTGAATTATTATGGAAAAGTGATCCTTCACTTCTTTAAACTAACATTTCTTCATATTTTGGAAACTACTCGTTTGCCTTTATTATAAAGGTTATTTTCGTTTTCAGCGACCCCGAAAACCTATAGGAGTGGTAATTTTAAAGGAATTTTCGAGGGTGGAGTAATTACCTTTTTTTTTCCAATAACATAAGAAATTAAGAATTAGACAAATTTATGATGCTAATGCACTTACCGATCCGTACTATTTTTTAAATCGTATTTCCAAGTTTAATTAAAGTTTTTTTTTTATTCAATGGTATTCTAAATAATGTTAATGCTTCTGCACTGTTCCTTGTCTGCTTAAGTTTAATTTTTGTTTATTAAATTGTTAGGTGAAAGTCCAGAATAGTTACAAAACACCCTCTTCTCCCCATGTTAAGAATGGCTTTTTAAATAATAACGTTATTATTTCAGCACGGATCAATAAGTGCACGAGTACCCAATTTCTTTAATAAAGAAAAAGCATTCATATTTTAGAATAGATGCAAAACTCCCTCCCCATGTTAAGAATAGCTTTCTAAATAACGGTATTATTTCAGCACGGTACCTTCTCTGCATAAGATCTATCTTTTGTTTATTAAATTGTTAGGTGAAAATATAAAATAGTTACAGAACACTCTCCCTTTCTCATGTTAAGAATGGTTTTCTTAATAGCATTATTTCAGCACGGTACCTTCTCTGCATAAGTACCATCTTTTGTTTATTAAATTGTTAGGTGAAAGTATAGAATAGTAAAAAAACGTCCTCCTTATGTTAAGAATGGCTTTCTAAATAACGTTATTATTCTATTATTATATTATTATGGTACTTTCTCTGCATAAGGACCATGTTTTGTTTATTAAATTGTTAGGTAAAAGTACAGTACTCATGCAGAGAGTGATCCGTGTTGAAATAATAACGTTATTATTTAAAAAGCCATTCTTAACATGGGGAGGGGAGGGTGAATTTTAACCTTACAATTGAATAAAAAAACATATAATAAAACTGTAATTAAACCTGGAAATACGATTTTAAAAATAGCGCGGACAAAAAAAAACTGTACTTTACCAACCAATCTTATATCGAAAAACAAAAAAAAAACTCAAAAGCAAGCGGCAAACTTTTTTTTTGGCCTTATATAATAAAGAAAAAATGTGTAAATTTAAAAATTTGGAAGATAAACAAATGAATTATGTTTTTTAATAGCGTTATTTCAGCACAGTATCTTCTCTGCATAAGTACCATCTTTTGTTTATTAAATTGTTAGGTGAACGTATAGAATAGTAGAAAAACGTCCTCCCCATGTTAAGAATGTCTTTCTAAATAACGTTATTATTCTATTATTATATTATTATGGTACTTTCTCTGCATAAGTACCATGTTTTGTTTATTAAATTGCTAGGTAAAAGTACAGTACTCATGCAGAGAGTGATCCGTGTTGTAATAATAACGTTAATATTTAAAAAGCCATTATTAACATGGGGAGGGGAGGGTGTATTTTGACCTTACAATTGAATAAAAAACATATAATAAAACTGTAATTAAATCTGGAAATACGATTTAAAAAATAGTGCGGACAAAAAAAAACTACTTTATATCGAAAAACAAAAAAAAACTCAAAAAGCAAGCGACAAACTTTTTTTTTGGCCTTATATAATAATGAAAAAATGTGTAAATTAAAAAATTTGGGAGATAAACAAATGAATTATGTTTTTTTTTGTTTTTTTTTACTTATCGACTAAACAGAAAATGAAATCTTTCGTCAATTCATGGCTGTGAAATGAATCGAACCGGAAGTTCAGTTTTATCAACAGAACTGATTCGCACTAACGGTTACGAAAATATATTTATTTTATTTAATATTTTAATAATTCGCGAGGTAAATTTATTTTAATAACATAAAAACATCCCTCGACTCTAAAGATAGGTTGTCTGAAAATTTCAAATAAATTGGTAACGTAGAAATATGGTTTTATTCAGTTTTAACGAACCAAATTGACATTTATATATATATATATATATATATATATATATATATATATATATTCAGAACCAAGATAACAAGGAAAAATTGTTTGCATCATATTGTGTATTTTTCCATAGTGTGAAAATTGTTTCGACACCATTCGGACAATTTTAAATTTTATGTTGGCCAAAAATATTCCAGATTATAATTTCAGCAGACGGATTTAAAAAGATGCAAAGGTCAATACGTATCTGAACAAATTTTCAATCTAACAATCTTGCAAACAAAATAGTAAAATCAACAAAATGTTGAATAATTATAGAACTGAATCAGCCGATAATAAATTTTGGAAGAAAAGGTAACAGTAAAATACCGAACGAATGTCCACTGGAGGGAATCGTTTAATTTTAGAAATTGTATACAAATATGAAGTTAAGGTGGATAACAGTATGTCTATACATCCCCGATAAAGGAAATGATAAGCGTGAAGCTTTATATTTGAGTTTACCTGGCTTTATTTTTATTGCTGCTATTGGTCCATATATTTTTATGTATTAAACTTTTGGAAAAAATGAATAATGTATATGTATATATATATATATATATATATATATATATATATATATATATGTATATATATATATATGTGTGTGTGTGTGTGTGTGTGTGTGTGTGTTATTTGTTTTTGTTTTTGCGATACGTTTTGAATCATTTCAAATATTTACGAAAGTCCATTTATACCTAAACGCGAGTTGGGAATAATTTTCCCTTTAACCAACTTGATACCCCCACATGGGAAGCGGCATACATATTGTTTTTTTTTTAAATATAATATATTTTAAAAACATTATATTTTAAAAACAATATATTTTAAAAACAATATATTTTAAAAACATTATATTTTAAAAACAATATATATATATATATATATATATATATATATATATATATATATATATACTGAGGTTATAGTTTATCAAAGGTAATGCATTTTAAGAAAGTTAATACAAGAGTGCTCAATACCGGAGTAGATAAGGTTATACTTTTTATTTGTTATTACGTAAGCAGAAATATATTGCTACCCATTCATGAGCAGGTTTTGGTCAGGTAGTTGTCAGTACCCAGAACCTCTTCAGAGAATACAACTTATACTAAACCAAAGTTTGGAATGAAAATAACAGGTCTTCCTCGTCACGGGGAGTTAATATCAGAGGTTCTGTTAGATGTAAATAAGATCGAATAGGGGAGCGGATTTAAGTCTTTGCTTAAATATAGAAAAAAATGGGAATGCGTGGGGGTTAAAGGTCGAGGTAGAAATAATGGAAGACTAGAAAAAAAGGTATTCGTATGCGTGATTGATGGCCGCTCTTAATCTTAAACATACTAGTGTGCATAGATTCAAACAGTAAGGGACTGTGGATATTACATATCTATGTTAAATGGGGTTTCATATTTAATTGAGGTTATTCAGTAATAAAAATACTTTTAACTTGACTAGAATTTTTCATGTGGTCATTAAATGTACGAATTATGTCGTCCTCTTATATATCCACAACCCAACACTATCATTCTTACTAACAATAGTGAAGAGGTTAAGAGATAAGGAAGAAAAGGAAAAGACGCAAGAGAGAAAAAAAGAAAAGAAAGAAGAGAAAGAAGAAGATGAAATGGAGAAACCCTATTCGATCTTATTTACAAACAACCAAATTTTATTTTTCATAACATCTAACAGAACCTTTTAATATTAACGACATGTGACGAGAAAGACCTTTTATATTAGCAATATCAGCTGTTGAAGGTGTTGCATTTTAAAAAAAAGTTAAAGTTCTTGTAGAGGATGAGTTGTTGCTCTGAAGGTTTACAAGGAAAAAAAACTGCGATTAAATATGTGTCGATGAAATGTGATTTTAGTATGAAATGTGATTTTAGTATGAAATGTGATTTTCGTATGAAATGTGATTTTCGTATGATAATCTGTGAAAAGGATATTGAAAAATTTACTTATATGTCATTGATAATTTTGCTTATATGACTGCGCTAATGTTTAAAGGAGATGGAGAATGACAAGCAACAATGTATTACTAGGTTGATTTAATGCTTGCAGAATTGTGCTCACTTGGTTTGATTATCCTTCAATTTGACTGCACGCGCGTAGAGATAATAATCAGACAATAGGAAAATTGTTATTTCGGAAATATAGTTGTAATATCAAATAACACACTAATCAGATCTATGCGAACTGATGAGGAAAATAATCGGATCGTTAGAAATTAAAAAAATGCGGTATGGGTTAGGGTTAGAGTTAGGGTTTTGTTTGGGTATAGTAAGACTGAATAGAGGAGAGAAACAAAGATGATTAAATTGGAATGTCAAATGTTTTCTGGCATACTGAAAAAAACATAAAAAGTATATGATCAGAATAATTATCAATGATAATTATTCTGATCATATACTTTTTAAGAAGAAAAACAAAGATGATTAGATTGGAATGTCATATATATATATATATATATATATATATATATATATATATATATATATATATGACATTTCAATTTAATCATCTTTGTTTTTCTTTTTTTCTTGTTTATCTCAATGATAGAATTTTATAAAGTATTTTGAAATACGCGGCCTTATATTTGGAAACATTTTCTAGAACAAAAGTTTTCAGTAAAATAATAACAATAATTTTAGAAATTATTATATCGTGGTTTAAATCTTAATTAAAGAATATTCAAGTGATACAAAACTGTGCGAATTGATTTACACATAAAACATTCTACTCGTAAGTTGTCAAGCATTTCAACAAAAAAAATACTATTACTAAAATCCAATGCAATTCACACTTCCTGCCTATATGTGCACGTCAATAGAAAATTTAAAATAGATCTTAAAGCTAAAGAAAGGGTATTCTTGTATACATGTATTAAAAATATGACGCTTCGGATTGCGAGTTTCATTACTTGAATCCCGCAAAAAATGAGTTTGCAAAAGAAATTAAACTACAACACGCCTGTTACACTCTTTGTTTCTAGTAGTCTTAGATTTTTAATCGTGATTAAACGTATACCTTGCCGATTCAGGAGAAATGTGGTTTAGAATTGGCCAACCGATACATCATTATGTTCGATAATCCAAATATCCAGTAGTGACATTAAAGAAAAGTCAGTCAGAAGCCTGGATACGGATGTCCGGGAACAACGCCAAAGATTTCAAAAATAGGCGACGTACAATCCTTGGGGGTTTAGTCAACGTGCTTGACTCACATTTCAAGACAATACCCGTTGGAATGTTTACGCCATCTATGCCTATAAAAGAGATGGAAGACAGCAAAGAGTATATCCACATACAGTACTGTTTCGTTGTATCACAACTCATCAGTGAATTTTTTTTGTATATATATATATATATATATATTCTAGCATGGGGGCAGAGGTTGCCCGGGTGTTTACTGATGTGTGTTGAGCAAAAAAAGAAAGTGGTAGAAGGACGGCAGGCTCGAACCCATATCGTGAAGGAGAAAAAGAACGTGAGAAAAACGTGACGTCTTTGCTGTTCCGACCACCGGAAAACCGAAAGTTATGTAGTGTTTAAATTAAGGCTAGACAATCGAAAAGAGAGGATGGCTTTCGAAAATATCGTCGAAAAAGCGACCCCTCCCTGTTGAAAAGTGTCCAGTTGAAGGTGAAGAAATTAATATTTTAGCCAATTTTTTGTTATTCGTCGTCTGAAGGGTTGAGCTTCAAAACGCTACTGATCTTGGTAAAATGTGTCGCCTCTGTCGAAAGTTTTAGGCAGACATGCAAACATACATACATACATTTATATATTGGTAGCTTAAATTTTCGACCCAAACTGATTAAAAAGCTTGCCCTATCTCTTAATACACTTTATGTAAAATTTTAAATGTTTAGACCAGAAATTGCCTGAGTAATTTGGTAGAGACCGCAGAGGTCAATTTTGTAAAACTTTGAACCCTAATATAACCGCTTAACATTTATTGTTTTGCAATCAAATCATGTAATTAAGTTAGATCCATGTCCAAGGAACCTATATCTAAAATTTCAAGTGTTTAGAACCAAAATTGTCAGAAGAGTTTGGTAGAGTTCTCAAAGGTGAAATCGTTGGACTTGAACACCTTAATAGCCAAATTTCTGGCTGAAAACGCATTACAAAAATTTTTACAAATCTCACTACCCTGTATATCAAATTTCGAGCCTATAGACTGAAAATTGACACAGTTATTGCGTAAGAAAATGTACACAGACAGACAGCTACTTTCACTTATATATATATATATATATATATATATATATATATATATATATGTGTGTGTGTGTGTGTGTATATAAACAAATGCAATACAATATCTAGAGAGAAAGAGACCACAGTGGCCGAACTAATCGACATAATTTATATACACTACAAAAATATACTGGTCATCCACATGCAGTAATGTTTCGTTGTATCACAACTCATCAGTGCGGCTAGACACAGCCCTGTTCGAGCCTACAACCGTCGCGTTGACAGTCGACAGCTCTATCCATTGGACCACGAATCAGTGCCGTAAAATTTCTCCTCGTGTGTGTATGAAATCCACATCCGCCCGTCGCTCAAAATAAATAGTGGCCTTAGCTTAATTGCTTAATTAATTCCATTTATTTTTTAATTAATTGCATTTATTAATCTTAAATACGAAATACGCGTCGGGTTAAAATATATTTACAAAGTGTTCAACCCAAAGTGTTTTTTAAACAATATATATATATATATATATATATATATATATATATATATATATATATATATATATAAATTAGGAACGAATTTTTTTTCTTCTTTACCTGCTTTTGAATCGTTGTGTTAGTTGAAAATTGAAAATAATTACGTATATAAATGAATACGTTTTGAAAGCTGAAAACAACGCATTTGTTTTAAATGTATAAACAAATTTATTTGCTTATATCAGATATATTTCGATGCTAAATATTGTTTATTAATGAAGAGTCTGTTTTTTTTCCTTTTTTATTTTGCTTTTGGCGCAACACCCTGTTTATGACTGTTTTTATTTTATTTAAATATCGAGCCGTTACCAAAAACCACGCAGAATTCTACCATGCGGTCAAGAAAAAGAAAAAAAGAATAAAAAACAGATTCTACATTGATAAAGATGTTTAGTATCGAAATATATCTGATATAAGCAAATAAATTTGTTTTATATTAAAAAAAATGCGTTGTTTCCAATTTTCAAAATATATTTATTTATATACGTAATTATTTTCAATTTTCAACTAACACAACGCTTCAAAAGCAGGTAAAGAAAGTATTTTTTTTCCTAATTTCAATTTTGCGCGGCTGCCGCGACACCCTATTGGTGATTGTTTTTATTTTTATTTAAATATCAAGCTGTTACCAAGAACATCGGGCTACTACCATCACCTTCGCACGCAGAATTCCACCATGCGGCTAAGAAGAAGAAAAAAAAACAGACTATATTGATAGGGAGGTTAATATCTATCTATCTATCTATCTATCTATCTATCTATCTATCTATAAACGTGAATGTGTATGTGTGTATGTGTGTGTACATTCCCTACGCAATAACTCTGTCAATTTTTAGTCTACCGACTCGAAATTTGATATATAGAGTACTGAGATTTGGAAAAATCAATGTGACCGGTTTTCAGCCAGAAATTTGGCTGTTAAATGTTGTAACGATTTGAGAACTCTACCAAACTCCTCCGACAATTTCTGGTCTAAACACTTGACATTTTAGATATAGGTTTCTTGGACATGGATCTAACTTAATAACTTGATTTCAGCCACAAAACAATACATGTTAAGGCGTCATAATAGGGGTCAAAGTTTTAAAAAAATTACCTTTTCTTTTGCTCAGCATACACCTCCAAACACCTGGGCAACGCCGGGAACCCATGCTAGTATCTGATATAAGCAAATAAAATTAATCAATATTTCCAGCTTTCAAAACGTATTCATTTATATACGTATATATATATATATATATATATATATATATATATATATATATATATATATATATATAGAGAGAGAGAGAGAGAGAGAAAAAGAGTTTGAAACATGGACAACTCTGTATGAATCAATTTTTATACTTATATTACAACTACTGTTATTTAGTTCTATCTACGCATTGAACACTGTTAATGAAAGTACTAAATTCACATACAATATAGATAAATGACAACAGGTCTATATTCTAAATGTCAATATATTGTTCTTCTTATTGACTATTTCTTTAAACATATTAAAATTATCAATTCTTGACAGTACCTGTCTCGTAGCACCGAATCATTCATGTAATTATTATGTCATTTTTTTATTTATTCCGACCTTATTTATCAGAATAGGAACTCATCAACTTTAAATAGAAATAAAAGAATTAGACAATTGGATGAGAAATTACAATTGTGTTTGTTTAGTTACGCTGTCTTTAAATTTAGTAATTTTAAGGTTATGAGTTTTTAAGCATGAAAACAATGCTGTTCCGATTCAATTACCGATTCCGTTCTAATTCTTTTAATATTTATAAATATTTCATTAGAAATTTTTTTCTTCGTAAATTTTCAAATTATTACATAAATCCCCAGGTAATTTCCGGGTATTTTTTTGGATTGGAAATTTTTAATTCGACCGTGTTTGGATTTTACCATTCTTGGATTTTTTACCCTTCACCGGACTATCCATTCATGTGAAATCTTTTTATCATTTTTCATTTACCTCCTACTCACCTTTCTTCACCCTTTTTTATCCAAGTAAGATCTGTGACTTACTTGTAGTTTCATTAAATACTTTTACATGAAAAATCCGATCCCGCATTTTGCTAATTCCTGCCCTCTGATGAGAAGGAGAGTATTTCTTCAAAACTCCGTGTATTAAGGACTATCCACTTATCTTGTGCTTCCTTTTGAAAATTAAATGTTTTTAACTCTTTTTCAAGATGTCTTTTAACATGTTTTATTAATCATATGTTCATATTATATATATATATATATATATATATATATATATTTAAATAAGGGAGTAGTCACCAACAATGTGTATTTTTTAACATTATTTTATTATTCCGTGTCTTGGTTTTTCATTGAGAATTATGTTTGGATCATTGTAATAATGTTTTTAAGTCATTGAAATCGTTTACGCGCGTTTCAGACGGTCTGTGATGCGTCCTCGTCAGAAATTATTTTCAAATGTGTAAAAATGGCGATTTTCGTAGTTAGTTTGAAGTTTTTCCAAGGGGTGGAGCTTGTAAGTCTTTATTATACATTGGTATGCTGAATTTTTATTGCTTTTTTATTTGGCTTGTCCAGGGAGGCGTTGACCTCTCTGTAGTCGCTATCTCTTTCTGCTAATGTTTTTTTCTTTTCCTTTAGGGTGGGGTAGGGTGTGTGTATGTGTGTGTGTGTGTGCGTGTGTGTGTGCGTGTGTGTTTATGTGTGTGTGTGTGTGTGTGCGTGTGTGTGCGTGTGTGTGTTTGCTTTTATTGGTTTGGGAATGTGTATATGTATTTTTATAGTATTTTGGGGTTATCTGCTTCCTTAGGAAGGCGGCTGTGGTCCGAGGTCGTTACTAATGTGTATGTGTGGGGAGGGGGGACTGGCTCTTCTGAAGTAAGGGTAGGGGTGCTTTCATTCTATTTTGATATTTATTTTTGGGATTCTTGGATTTTAGTATTGTGATTTTTCGTTTTAGTCTTATATTATGTTTGTTTAGAAAGAGGGGTGTATTTAAAATAGGGGATTTTTTAATGTTTCTATTTACTTGTCTCCCCATGTGGGTATGGCCAGACCCAGGATCGGTTCCTAGTGTGGAGAAGATTTTGTTTCCCAGAGGGGGGCTTTGGAGGGGGTGTAGGTATGGGAGGGGGATGATAGAAGGGATGATAGTCGTTTCAGTCATGAGGGGGTTCTCCTCCCCTGACTGAGGAGGGAGCGAGGTGTTGGAACAGATATTATACTATTGTTCTAGGTGTCTCCTAGTTTTGTTGGTTTCGAGGTTAAGTAGGGTTGGTATTGTTCAGTGTGTTGTATTAGAGATAGGGGTGTTATGTCTGTGTGTGGTTGTATGCGCGCACGTGTGTGTGTTTTAATGTGTCGGTTCTGATTTATGTGTGGGTGTTATATGTATATGTTTCCACTGTGTGTGTGTGTGCGTGTGTGTGGGTGTGTGTGTGTGTGTGTGTGTGTGAAACAGCTTCAAAATAATGCAATCTTCCAAACAGACAATTATTTTTATTTACTTACACAGGAAAAAAACTTCATCACCAGCTTCACTCCTGAACTGAACAGAACCTAATACCATCACACAAAAACATGAAATGCAAGGTACACTCGCATGCACACCCATACACATACACATACACATATACACACCCACATATAAATCAGAACCGACACATTAAAACACACACACGTGCGAACCAAATTTAAATCTGTAAATAAGATTTATAACTCATTCTATGGACCTTCTCAGTCTTATGTTGTAATGGAATAACTTCTAATAAAAAACACAATTTGTGCTTGTTTCATTTTTTATTTAAAAATTATAAAGGATCGGTTTAGAATTGGAAATTAAACTATAATATTTCCGATTCTCATACCGATTCCGATACCCCAAAATGTTCCGATTTCGATTCCCGATTCCGAGTAATCGTCCCAGCATTAATATATATATATATATATATACATATATATATATATATATACATATATATATATATATATGTGTGTGTGTGTGTGTATCAAGGCAATGGAAATTAAAATTTACACTATAAAAGCAACTGTAAACGTAAAACTGATGTAAATATTAATATATTAATCCAAACCAATTAAAAGAGCTCGATAGAAACACCAATAGGGAGTAGAGCTTGGCGTAAGGAAAATAAATAAAGTCAGTGAATTTAATTTGACAAGGAAATCTATTGTTGATAGAATATCCTCAAAACAATTTTCAAGAAACCCTTATTCCGCGGAGTTTATAGAATGCTATTCTTCCTTTCTGAGGCAAGAAAGATATAAGTATATTATCAGTTTAGCCCAGCTAAGAATTTGCTGGTAATAGCATTCAAGGAAACAATTATTTAGCGGATTTTTATATTCCTTTAAGCTTCATTGATTTTTTCCAATCAGATTGTTTTTCACGCTATAATTTTCTGAGTATTTGTTTTAAAAATACGCTTCTTGGATTTACTATCGAGTGAATCGTCATGCCTTCTAGACCTTCCATATTAAGATAGGTGCGCCCTTTTTCATATGTTTTAATAAACATGAAAATTGTTTTGCGTTTTATTACTGACCATCATGAAGTGGTGTATTATTTAATGCCATAACCAGCACACACACACATACACCCACATATATATATACATATATATGTGTGTGTGTATACACATATATGTGTGTGTGCTGGTTACGGCATTAAATAATACGACACTTGATGATGGTCAATAATAATAATAATAATAATGATAATATATATATATATATAGATAGATAGATAGATTTCCGCTTCTCGTAGATTTCAAGAAGTTTGAAACACCTACCATTTTACGAGGGGCGTGCAATAAGTAATGCCCCTCACCCACTTCCCATAGGAGTAGAGTAACGAAACTTGGCACAGTTATTAGTCTTTCTCTACATAGGAACCATCCAGAGTTATACATTTCTCATATCGTTTGATGCAGCTCTGGAGACCGTTTGTGTAAACACCCTAGGTTGGTCCTCTAACCACGACGTGACTTCAGAAATCAAGGCTGCATCATCTGGGAAACGCTTTCCTTTTAAAAACAATTTCATGGCTGGGAAGAGGTGAAAGTCAGAGGGTGCACGGTCAGGAGAGTAGGGAGGATTTCATAATCACACGCCCGTGCTTCTGATCTGGCGACATGCGAGTTGTGTACCGGAGCGTTGTCCTACAGGAGGAGGGTAATTTGCTGATCTTGCCCCGTCTCTTTATTTTGATAGCTTCCCTTAATTTCCTCAAAAATGAAGCATAACAGGCTCCTGTAATTGTTGTACCCTTTGCCAGGAAATCTGTCATCACTACTTCGTCTTGGTCGCAGAAGACTGTGAGCATGACCAAGCCAGCGGAGGGCTGCACCCTTGCCTTCTTTGGAGGTGGTGAGTCCAAGTGCTTCCACTGCATTGACTGGGCTTTGGATCTGGATCATAGTGACGGACCCAGATTTCATCCTGTGTAATTAATCTTTTGAAAAACTTTGACTCAACTTCTTGGCACATCTCCAAATTCATCCTCAAGCACTCGACGCGTTCTCACTTCTGGAATGGTGTGAGCAACCTGGGAATCCATCTGTCAGACACCGTATGCATATGCAAATGGTCATAAATGATAGTTTCCAGAGACCCTGTACTAATCTTGACATCTTGGGCTATTTGGCGAATAGTAATGTGCCGATCTTCAAAAATGGCAGCCTCAACTTGACGGACAAATGCCTCATCAATGGCAGAAGGGGGCGCGACCAGGTCTGGTAGCTGTTTCCACAGACTCCCGGCCATATTTGAATTCAGGATGCCAGCGTTTTACAAGGTCATACAATGGGGTATTATCAACATAATTTTCTTTCATTTCATCAAAAGTCTCCTGTAGTGTGCGTCCTTTCAAATACAAAAACCAGATAACTGCTCAACATTCAACAGGCTCCATTTCACACCTGGCCCAGTTCAAACACCTGTAAAATAGAAACCACAATTAGTTCAGAGATGTAATTTGCCACATATCCCGTAGAGATATAAATCATTTAACATGCAAAATTTCAGCTAGATCAAACAACTGGAAGTGGGTCAGGGGCATTACTTATTGCACACCCCTCGTACAAGGGGTCTTTCCTCGGAATATATTATGGAAGACAATCAGACGTATACGATCAGTGTGTAGATGTTTTACTGTTTTTTGTTTGAGAAGTACGGATCGACCTCGATATATTGGCATTAAAAGTGCACGCAGATTGACCTATGACCCTGATGATATTGTCTATTTCCAAACACTATAAGGAATTGAGAAGTAATACCGACAAAACATGTACAATGCAAAAAGGATTGATATTTTTGCAACTCTTGCTAATCCATCGTGTGAATTCTAAACAAAAATCATGAACACTCACATTCATTCGCTGTATCTGTATGTTGCCCGGGGAAACATTTATTTGTATAAAAAAATTATAAGAGATAAATACTTTCAAGTAAACAAATAACTTTTAAATGTATTAATAATAAGCTACCTGTCATGGGTGTCGAATCAGCCAAAAAGTCAATAGAATGTGAAAGTGATGATTACGTGACAAATGCAAAGAAGGGAAAACTAGCTGTTCAATCCATGAGCAAGCGAAGGAGAAAGGATTGTGAATAATACTTAAGCTCACTCTGTAATATTAACTTATTAATGTCAATATTTCATTAATTGTAAAAAATAATTCTCTTGCATCATAGAATGACAGTTAATATTAATAAATACATTAAAATACAAAACCTGTATAAAAAATTATTTTTAATACGCTTTCTCTCTTAAATCATCAACTGGTAGTAAAATATGACTTCAATCTGTAATTACCAAAGTTATGTTTTTTTTACATAAACGTCACCACTTATCAAGGCCGATAGGCCACTCAAGGATAAGGGTTAAAGAGTGTAGAGTAGTCAAAAGGACAATATAGTAATCGATAGTAATGGAAGTTCGGTAAATTTGTTAAATTAAGTGGAACGGCTCATCAGAAATTTGTTCACGTTGGACTTGAAAACAACCATATTATAGAAAGCTGGAAAGCAGGAAAACGGAAGACAATTCCACAGGCGTGCAGTTCTAAGAAAGAAGCTTTGATCATGGAATCTATGTTTAGGTTTAGGTACAGATAAAGAGTGGGGAAAATTATTGATAATGTTTTCAGCATTTTTCATGTTGATTCATGTTTTATAATATAAGATTGCCGGGCCTAATATGATCCATAGTTTTGATTATTAAATATTTATTTCATGTAAAAATAAGAAAGCACCAAAATTATTATTATTTATTTGTTTTAATATTTATTTTTACAATCTTAATTTAGGATATGATAAAATGCATTACTACTTTTTCTGTAGCCAATTACATTAAATGCAAAAAAATCACATTACATAGCATAAAGTCTCTATCCCCCACCACGTGCAGATCTACTACTTCAAAATTGTCTTTCCATCATCATAAATGGTTCGAATAAACCCTGATATCTGACACTTTGGCGTTGTATCGTAAAATGTGCATATCAATTCCTATTTGTATTAAACATATATTTTAAAATTATATTTATAATTTTAAAATCATTCTAAAACGTTTTTCTACAATTTAAGTATATTTTAGGTCATAAATATATATATATATATATATATATATATATATATATATATATATATGAACAGATAATAGCAAATGGGTATTATAGCGAAGCTATGCATTTACTGGTACTGGTATAAATTGGAACTGCATTATATGAAAACTAATTATATATGCAAACAAAGTAAAAAGAGTTATGAAATACAGAAAAGAAATGAGAAAACATTCTTATGAACTGTAATTTAGTTATCTTGAGTTGAGCATATTGAGAAGTGATACAGAAAATACCATTAGCGTATAAAGCGATGCACTTTGTGTAAACAAATTGAGGTTGCGTTTTTCGGACGATGTCAAAACATCGTTAATTCACGACTCGCACAGCAGCCGCCGATTAGCATAATGGTTAGAAGCCTTGAGTGTCGTAGAGGCGGTCGGGTTTCAATCCTGGCTTGAGGTAATTGCCTGTCTAGCTGAACTGATGAGCTATGAAACAGCGAAACAGTACTGTATGTGGATGACTGTATGGATATATATATATATATATATATATATATATATATATATATAGGTGTGTGTGTGTGTGTGATTACTTCATTAAAACACATAAATCAAATGCGAAGATATAATTTTTCAGTATTTACTTCAACAGTGCTCAACACATGGGTATAGCTATGTAGTAAATTATGAAAATAATTATGACAATTAAGCTACACAGAATATTCCGCGTTTAATTCGCGTGAGAACTCGTCAGGCTGTGTGTGTGTTTATAATCTTTTATTCGATAAACAATGTATCAAGTTAACTACGACATACTTCTTATATATACACACACACACACACACACACACACACACATATATATATATATATATATATATATATATATATATGTATTTCATGATTTTCTTGGCGGTACAAAACTTTATTAAGGCAATCATGAAGGGAAGACGTATGAATTCCGAAGGAATACGTCTTCCCCCTCATGATTGCCTTAATATATATATATATATATATATATATATATATATATATATATATATATATCGGGTTATTTCCAGCCGTTTCATTTTCAATCAAATTTTCTTTATACGCTGTATTTTTTTTTTACTTTGTTATCAGTGGGTTAATGTTATATATTAATTTTATATATTTCTTATTTTTCATATCTGACAAGCATGATTATTAGTTTCCAACGAAAATGTCGATTAACTTAATTGAAACCTACATCGGATCACAATCCAATTTCGGTGATACCATCTATCAAGATTTGACCGAACAAAATCCAAAGAAAACTTAGAAATTGCAGAATAGTTCAATTGGTTTTTGATTCAATTTACGTAAATATGATTTGGTAGGGTTCTTCCAAGAATAATGATGAGATATTAACTAATAATAACCGAAGATCGCTTCACTGACCTATTCTCATGTTTTTTTATGATAAAATTGATAAACCAACTCATTTATGTTCGTAATGCTGTCAGGATTTTTGATCGATTGAAAGTTTATGGAGACGAGAAAGTGATTAACTTTCAGCACCCTCCTCATTCATGTTTCGTTTTACTTTGTTTTTACTTTATTTTTCACATTCCATGAGCGATGTTTGTGATATAAGTGAAAGAATTGATATTTGCTGGGTCGGTTGTTATTTTGAACGGCATATTTTTGTATGAAATGTTAATTCTCTCAATGTATTCGTCATCATTCAATTATCAATCTATCCATCTCATTAACGTTTATCCTCGATTGGCTATTATCCTTGATAAGTAGTGACTCATTAATCAATTAAAATAATTCTTATCCATATATATATATTTTTAATTGCTCTTGTTATATTGTTGTCTGATATCCTTGGATTTCAGCCGCTTTGTTTCTGGCCTTCTTCACATAATGTAATATTAGTTCGACAATCATGCGATCATCCTCTGTAACATTATCTTCTATTTCGGAGGCAGTGTAGTATATGTTCCTTCATTATTGTGTCATACGCCCAGGCATTACTTGCTCATTTTTATGTGAGGGTATTATGCATGATGCTATCCTCCTGGGCATTACTTACTCCTGTTTTTCTAGGGAAGGGTATGTGTGGTATCTGTTCTCCATCTGAAAGAAACACCATGGCAACAATTATATAATATATAACATTTGTTTCACAGGGTTGTGATATCCATTGGCGGTTTACGACATTTCACTATAATCTACGCCTTGCTATATCACTCGACACACACCCGTTTACGACCGATCCCGAGTTCGCTAACTGACTATTTCTGACTCGACCGTTTATGCAAATATATCATAACCGTTTCTTTGTCAGTTTAGCACTCTAGTAAACAGGTCAATCTTATCTATTGTTAATTGTAAATATTTATTCTAACTTTATATTCTTAACTAAATTTAAAGTCCTGTATTATAGTACACGCTGAAGATATTTTATTGCGACGTTTAAATATTTGACTAATTGGTAAATTCCAGCTCTATTAATGTTTCAAATATTTACGTTTTAAAATTCTTTAATATTGAAACATTATATATTTTGTGCACTAGTTCGATCGTCTATCTATATATTGCAGCTAAATAGAAACAGAACAAATATAGCCTGTAGAACAAAGACTATCCTGTAAGGCCGTACTATATAACACATGTATATTAGCACAAGTGTAAATTGATACCGTCGTAAAGACAACTTTCAAAGAGGCAATATCCTCTATTATCTCACAAACAAAATAAATAAATATGTTTACGATTTAATATATACTATGTATTCTTTAATTGATAGTTTAAAGACGTTAAAATTATTCAAATAAACTTTCTTAGTCGTTGAAACTGCGTTAATCAAAGGAAAATACTTAACTATAGTGACATCTATTTTTTTATAAATATTGTTTAAATATTTATTTGCGTTAAAAAAATAATTGAGCAAGATTAGAGATTGAGTGGTAAAATACTCTCAATCCCTATATCACATAAAAGGAACTAAATTTCCTAATCTATGTTTTATGCTATGTGACTGTGCAAACTATATGTAAACAATGAACCTTTTTTAACCGTAGAACTTCTTTTTCCAAAATAGAAAATGTAAACATAATTTTTTAAAAATAATTAACATGTTTTTATTTATTCAAATCAATATATACAGAAGTTATTTTTTAAATCTTAAACAATACAAATAAAACATTTTATAAATAAAAACAATATAAACATTTTTATTTTTAATTTGACACAGTATAAATAAACGTCTTTTTTATAATTTGGAACAATACAAACAGTTTTTACTTTTAATTTTAAACAACATAAACATATTTTTTTAAAACAAATATTGTTCATCAATACATTTCGTTAAACAGGAAAATTCTTCCCCTTAAAACCATGTGCGTTTTAGTATCCCAAATTTTTAAAGATTATTTTGACTGTATGTTCATTGCCAAAAAAAATTTTTTTCTAATGTAAAAAAATCAAAACATAAACAAAAAGAGGAAACGGGGTGGGTGATGTCATATTTCAAACATTTTAAAAATGCGTAGGAATACTTCAAAACATGTGTGTGAAAGGAGGATTTTTAAGATTTGCTTTGAAAATGTTTCACCTGTCTTGTGCTTTTCTTTTTGTCTTAAAAATTTTTTTTAACATATATTATATAAAAGCCTTTTATTAATTTTTTTTTAATTTATTAATATTTATAGGGTAATGATGTGAAAACATTTAATTATCCAATGTATCCCGTATTATTTTCACTGGTTGCCATGTTTGTTTTCGAGCCCACGTGCAGTCAATTTTTGAGCGTTTATACATTATTTTCATATACTGACCAAATGGGTCACGGGTAGTCTAGTATATATTTTTATATATGGGAGGGAGTTCAAGGGGCGTTGCGGTTAGGCTTATAAGACGTGTATTTTAATAAATATATCATTTCAATTAGAATAAAAGAGTCGTATTCGTGAAACCAGTGTAATATGCAAACTAATGAAAACCATTTTTGTCTTAAATATACAAGTAAATAAACTTTCTAACAACTGAAAAAAGCGTTTAAGATATTCTATCATCTCACTTGCTTAGCACGTGCGCAAATATATAGACAAAATCAATTTTTCGCAGACAATTTATTTTTTCAACATTTAATTAGATTGTATAAAACATCTGACATTTTGTAGATATAAGATTGGAAGATACGGAAAAATATGAACTTTTAAAATTAATCTGATGTAGAAGACGTTTCCACGAATCCAATATGCTATCTATCTATTTATCTCTACGTATTTATAAACTACAACAATATTACGTTATACTAAATCTACTTGAGACAAAATCTAAATACTTTTACACTAAAAGCGCATCACAATCCATGAGCGATACATCTTGCAAGCATAGTGACAGACCTTACGCTGTTCAGGCCTTCAGATAATTAAACGAATATATTGCAGACCGAACTGGTTAACCTTAACTCAAGTCTAAACATAATATGAAATTGATTTTAGCGAAAATTCTAATTAAAATGCATAACATTACAAAATCGTTTGCCATCATTCATTTGAAAACAGTAACACCGATACAACTGTCACCTTATTCATTTTATGCAGGCAGACAATTCTGATATTCGCTTTACACAAACAATTATAATATTCGCTTTATACAAACAATTATGATATTCGCTTTACACAAACAGTTATGATATTCGCTTTATTCAACCAATTGTGATATTGGCTTTATACAAAAAATTAGAATATTCGCTTTATAAAAACAATTAGAATATTCGTTTTATACAGGCAATTATGATATTCGATTTATATCAACAATTATGATATTCGCATTATACACACAATATCATATTCGCTTTATACTAACAATTATAATATTCGCTTTATACAACGTATAATTATAATCGCTTTATACAAACAAATATGATCTTCGCTTTATACAAACAATTATGATATTCGCTTTATACAAACAATTATGATATTCGCTTTATACAAACAATAATGATAATCGCTTTATACAAATAAATTATATTCGTTTTATACAAATAATAATAATATTTGCTTTATACAAACAAATATAATATTCGCCTCATACAAACAATTATAATATTCACTTAAGCCACACAATTATGATATTGGCTTTATATAAACAATTATGATATTCGATTTATACAAACAATTATGATATTCGTTTATACAAACACTTAGTATATTAGTTTTATAAAAACAATTATAATATTCCCTTTATACAGAGAATTATGATATTGGCTTTATACAAACAATTATGATATTCGCTTTATATAAACAATTATGATATTCACTTTGTATAAACAATTATGATATTCGCTTTATACAAACAATTATGATATTCGCTTTATACAAACAATTATAATATTCGCTTTATACAAACAATTATAACATTCGCTTTATAAAACAATTATGATATTCGCTTTATACAAACAATTATGATATTCGCTTTATACAAACAATTATGATATTCACTTTATACAAACAATTATGATATTGGCTTTATACTAACAATTATGATATCTGCTGATACAAACAATTGTAATATTCCTTTTATACAAACAATTATAATATTCGCTTTATAAAAAACAATTATAATATTCGCTTTATACAAACAATTACGATATTCATTTCATACAAACAATTGATATTCGCTTTATACAAACAATCATGATATTCGTTTTATACTAACAATTATGATATTCACTTGATACAAACAATCATAATGTTCGCTTTATACAAACAATTATGATATTTGCTTTATACAAACAATTATGATATTCGGTTTATACAGACTTATATGATATTCGCTTTATACAAACAATTATGATATTCGCTTTATACAAACAATTATGATATTCGCTTTATACAAACAATTATGATATTCGCTTTATGCAAACGATTATATTTGCTTTATTCAAACAGTTATAATATTCGCTTTATACAAACAGTTATTAAAGTCGCCTCATACAAACAGTTATAATATTCGCTTTATACAAACAGTTATAATATTCGTTTTATACAAACAATTTTTCTATTCGCTTTATACAAACACTTATAATATTCGTTTTATACAAACAATTATAATATTTGCTTTATAGAAACGGTAATAATATTCGCTTTATACAAATAGTTATCATATCTCCTTTATACAAATAGTTATTATATTCGCTTTATACAAACAATTTTTATATTCTCTTCATACAAACAATTATAATATCCGCTTTATACAAACAATTATAATATTCGCTTTATACAAACAATTGTTCGATGCGCTATTTACAAACAATTATAATATTCGTTTTATACAAACAAATAATATTCGCTTAAAACAAACAATTATGATATTCGCTTTTTACAAACAATTATGATATTCGCTTTATACAAACAATTATAATATTCGCTTTATACAAACAATTATGATATTCGCTTTATACAAATAAATTTTCTATTCGCTTTATACAAACAATTGTAATATTCGCTTCATACAAACAAATATAATATTTGCTTTATACAAACAATTTTTCTATTCGCTTTATACAAACAATTATAAGATTCGCTTTATACAAACAATTATAAGATTCGCTTTATACAAACAATTATGATATTGGCTTTATACAAACAATTATGATAGTCCCTTTATACAGACAATTATGATATTCGCTTTATACAAATAATTGTAATATTTGCTTTATACAAACAATTATAATATTCGCTTTATACAAACAATTATAATATTCGCTTTATACAAACAATTATGATATTCGCTTTATACAAAATTTTTCTATTCGCTTTATACAAACAATTATGATATTCACTTAATACAAACAATTATCATATTCGCTTTATACTAACAATTATATTATTGGCTTTATACAAACAAATATTATATTCGCTTTATACAAACAATTATACTATTCGCTTTATACAAACAAATAATATTCGCTTTATACAAACAATTATAATATTCGCTTCATATAAACAGTTATAATATTCGCTTTATACAAACTATTACGATATTCGCTTTATACAAACAATTATGATATTCGCTTTATACAAACAATTGTAATATTTGCTTCATACAGACAATTTTTCTATAAGCTTTATACAAACAATTATGATATTCGCTTTATACAAACAGTTATAATATTCGCTTGATGCAAACTATTACAATATTCGCTTTATACAAACAATTATGATAGTCGCTTTATACAAACAATTATGATATTGGCTGTATTCAAACAATTATTATATTCGCTTTATACAATAAATTATATTAGCTTTATACAGACAATTATGATATTCGCTTTATACAAACGATTATAATATTTGCTTTATTCAAACAGTTATAATATTCGCTTTATACAAACAATTATAATATTCGCTTTATACAAATAATTATAATATTCGCTTTATACAAACAGTTATAATAGTCGCCTCATACAAACAGTTATAATATTCGCTTTATACAAACAGTTATAATATTCGTTTTATACAAACAATTTTTCTATTCGCTTTATACAAACACTTATAATATTCGTTTTATACAAACAATTATATTATTCGCTTTATACAAACGGTTATAATATTCGCTTTATATAAACAATTATAATATTCGCTTTATACAAATAGTTATCATATCTCCTTTATACAAATAGTTATAATATTCACTTTATACAAACAATTTTTATATTCTCTTCATACAAACAATTATAATATCCGCTTTATACAAACAATTATAATATTCGCTTTATACAAACAATTTTTCGATTCGCTTTTTACAAACAATTATAATATTCGTTTTATACAAACAATTATACTATTCTATTTATACAAACAATTATGATATTCGCTTTATACAAACAATTATGATATTCGCTTTATACAAACAATTATAATATTCGCTTTATACAAACAATTATGATATTCGCTTTATACAAACAAATTTTCTATTCGCTTTATACAAACAATTATGATATTCGCTTCATACAAACAAATATAATATTCGCTTTATACAAACAATTTTTCTATTCGCTTTATACAAACAATTATAAGATTCGCTTTATACAAACAATTATGATATTGGCTTTATACAAAAAATTATGATGGTCCCTTTATACAGACAATTATGATATTCGTTTTATACAAACAATTATAATATTTGCTTTATACAAACAATTATAATATTCGCTTTATACAAACAATTATAATATTCGCTTTATACAAACAATTATGATATTCGCTTTATACAAACAATTATAATATTTGCTTTATACAAACAATTATAATATTCGTTTATACAAACAATTATAATATTCGCTTTATACAAACAATTATGATATTCGCTTTATACAAAATTGTTCTATTCGCTTTATACAAACAATTATGATATTCACTTTATACAAACAATTACATATTCGCTTTATACTAACAATTATAATATTGGCTTTATACAAACAAATATGATATTCGCTTTATACAAACAATTATACTATTCGCTTTATACAAACAAATAATATTCGCTTTATACAAACAATTATAATATTCGCTTCATATAAACAGTTATAATATTAGCTTTATACAAACTATTACGATATTCGCTTTATACAAACAATTATGATATTCGCTTTATACAAACAGTTATAATATTCGCTTGATGCAAACTATTACAATATTCGCTTTATACAAACAATTATGATAGTCACTTTATACAAACAATTATGATATTGGCTGTATTCAAACAATTATTATATTCGCTTTATACAATAAATTATAATATTAGCTTTATACAGACAATTATGATATTCGCTTTATACAAACAATAATGATATTCGCTTTATACAAACAATTATGATATTCCTTTTATACAAACAATTAAGATATTCGCTTTATACAAATAATTATGATAGTCGCTTTTTACAAACAATTATAATACCCGCTATATACAAACAATTATAATATTTACTTTATACAAACAATTTTTATATTCCCTTTATACAAACAATTATGATATTCGCTTCATACAAACAATTGTAATATTCGTTTTATACAAACCATTATGATATTTGCTTTTTACAAACAAATATAATATTCGCTTTATACAAACAATTGTAATATTCGCTTTATACAAACAATTATGATATTCGATTTATACAAACAATCATGATATTCGTTTTATACAAAAAATTGTAATATTCGCTTTATATAAACAATTATAATATTCGCTTTATTCCAACAATTATGATATTTCTTTTATACAAACAATTATAATATTCGCTTTATACAAACAATTATGGTATTTGTATTATACAAACAATTATAATATTCGCTTTATACAAACAATTATAATATTCGCTTTATACAAACAATTATGATATTCCGAATATTGATTCAATGCGATGTTTTTTATCATTCATGTTTAATCTCTTGGCAAAAATATTTAAGCTCTAGCGGGATAATGTTTACGTTGATGACCTATCTGTGTAATGATAATAAAATATTAAGTGTAGAGTCACCAGTTTCTGTTAGACTAAGAAGAAGTGGTTTTCTTTTTATAATTTGCCCCGAATTCTCGTGAATTCCTGGCAAGTATGAATCGGGCCAGACCGGCAATTATCGGTGTCAGCCGAGCGTCGTAACAGACGCAGACTAATGAAAAAAAATCGAAAAAATACAAATGCATATAATAGAAGATAACAACAAAAAACTACCTTGAAGAAATGAAACTATGTTTACTTCATTTTAGTATTTAATTTTTTTACTTGGTTTTTGCAAAATATTTATCAACAGAAAGTTTGTTTTTTTCTCCAAGAAAAGAATTTTAACCGTATGATTGTTAGATGTAAATACAAGTTTTTTTTGTTGTTGTTTTGTTTTCTTTTTTGTAACAGTATTTTTTCTTGTTTTTTTATTTTCAATACAATTGTTGTTCAGTCAAGTTCTTTTGGTTGCACTGTCCATTTGTACATCTTTAGAAGAAATCATCCTTTACACACGATCTTTGTAAGTAAACATTTGTGTTTACATTTGTTGCACCTCATTTTTTTGGGACAGCGATTTCTTCTGACAATATGAGATTGTCTGCATCGATGTTTTCATTTCTTCTTCTGACATGCATAGATTTATTTTCTTGCCTGTCATTTTTCTGTTTGGCAAGTTTGAAAATATATTTGTTTGTCAGCTTTTCCTTTGTTTTTGTAAGTTTAGTCGCTTTCTTCCAATTCGAATGTCGTCTGCTTCCATTTAGATATCACTTTTTCTTTTCAAGCTCCCAAAAATTCAATAAAAAGATAAATAACTAACTAATCAGAAAATAAAAGGTCACCCCGCCCACTTAATATCACCTTAAAAATTACTAAAAATATAAGAGGAAAAAAATTAAATAAATAAAATAAAAAGTCGAGTTAGCGTTTCAACAATTGAATAACGCTTGGCTAACACCGATGATTGCCGGCCTGCTCGATCCATGCTTGACGGTAATTCACAAGAATTCGGGACAAATTATGCAAGATTACCGAAAAAGTTTATATATATATATATATATATATATATATATATGTATATATATATATATATATATATGTGTGTGTGTGGTGTGTGTGTATTTTGTTATCCTATTATGGTGGGATGAGTTGCACGAGATTTTTGTTGATTCCCGTTTCCTTCCTTAAATGTTTTCGTATGATATAATTTGTTTGTAAATATTCTGTTGTAGTTTGTGAGGAGCGGCGTATTATTGCGTTTAATAAAACTGCTGCTTAATTTCGAATACATTATTACAAATAATTTCTTCACACTGACCCCCAGCCGTCATTTGATATGAAAAATTGCTTAATTCTATGTCCTTTCTTGTTTCAATTTCTAAAACAGAATCAACATTAAACTGTTATGTCCATTCTAGTAATACACTTTATCGTGAAGTTAAAAGACATTCTTCTACATTACGACAATTTTTATTCTCATTTTTATAATTCTGTTTTTTTTTCATGTTCTAAAAACATGTAGTTTCGGTTCTATCTCAATACACTTATCCCATCGTTCACCGTTGGAGAAAGCCTTCTAGACTGAAGCAATTTAAAAAAAAAAAATTGTCCCAATAATTCTGTTTGTTCCATTCTTCGAATTAATTTTACTAAAAAGTAACGCAGAATGTTGTATAATTTTTGATACTGAATATTTTATTTTCTCTGTCAGTTAAGAATAAACGCTTCTACACTGCTGTATTTTTTTTTCTTGGATTTTCATCTCAAACTGCTGTTTTATTCTTTGAGAATACAGTCCGCCGACTTTCCAATTACCTTCTTCTTCTTAAGTGGTGACAAAAACTTTTTAATGTTTATGTCGAGATTAACTTTATTTAATGCTTTGATATTGATTTTTGTTTACTTAAAATAAGTATTTTAAAGTTTCCCGCTATTTGTATCATACATATTGAGTAATGTTACCATACAAGGAACATATTCAGGATCGCATATAAAGACGTTCTGTTCCGAAAATGTATACAAACTGGATGCAACCCTCTGACATTATTACGCATATACACATTCATGTAAAAAAAAACATTATAGACTGTGTATATGCGTACATAATTACGCATATACACATTCATGTAAAAAACATTATAGACTGTGTATATGCGTACATAATTACGCATATACACATTCATGTAAAAAAACATTATAGACTGTGTATATGCGTACATAATTACGCATATACACATTCATGTAAAAAAACATTATAGACTGTGTATATGCGTACATAATTACGCATATACACATTCATGTAAAAAAAACATTATAGACTGTGTATATGCGTACATAATTACGCATATACACATTCATGTAAAAAATGTGGGCTGAGTGATAAGTTTCGATACGAGTACATAGTTACAATTTCTAAATTCAATTAGAGCAACAATTTTCTAATTTACCAGTGTCATTTTATGGCGGGAATTGAATAACTTTTTTGCGTCTGTAATGGATTTCATCGTCTACAGAGTGATTTGAAAGTAAGCGGTCGGATAAAATATGCTTACTACTCAAATAACAAGATGCCTTGATATTGTAGTAATCACATATTAAGATTGTATTATTTTGTTGATGAAACACTGGAATGATTGCCGCCGGAGTCAATCTGATGCCTTGGCAAGTGAATACAAATCGTTATAGTTAAAAGAAGTACGCTGTCCAGAGCAAAGCTAGTTCGTTTGTTTCGCCAATGATATGGTAAATCTAACGCATGCTGCAACTTATAATGACTGGCCGTAAGGTATTTTACTTCCTCTTTCAATACGACCCCAGAAACGTTTTTATGGCGTTTGATAATTTACCTTTGACGTCTACAAATTCTTATTACACACAATTGAATACATTTCCATCTATATAAATACAAGTACGTTTAGGTGTTTATACAAATGCCTATACAGTATTAATTCCTAAACTAATAAACCGATCATTATAAATACTGAAGCATAGTTTCTAATGTGTAATGTATTTAGCTCTTTATACAAACGAGATGAAACCATTGTCAAAATTAAGGTATCTTTTATTCATGTGAAATTCTAACAATAACTATTAGGCATTTATTACTGCATATTAATCATATAGGAAATTAATTAATATAGAAAAAGACACGGAAATGATATAATTTATTTTACCCGTCTTTCTAGTAAAATTATAACAGAGAATGTCACTCCTTATAATGCAATGCATTGTTATTTAATCTAAAATAGTTTAACTTCCTAATTACTTCTGACAAATCTCTGTATAAACAACGTTCATACCGATTCTTTTCTCACGCAAATATTTCTATTACATAACATGATATGCAAACTGATATATATTATCTACTTGTCACAGTTATCAAAATATGCTGCTATACAAGCGATATTGGCACTTAATATGGAATGATGATCACGTGGACTGATACGACACAAGAAAAGTTCAAAATAAGCAAATGTTAAAAAAAAAACATGTTAGACATGAATTTTCCTTATAGATTTTGTACATCGCCAGCAACAGCCGCACTCTTAAAATCTAATCTTCCCTATCAGGAACTCTCACTACGGTAAAAAAAATGACAGCGTCAGGGCTATTCCGTCTGGATCTTCATATCGAAAGGATTACTTATGTAGGGCAGCAGTATTATAGTTGCAACTTGGCTAACAGAAACGTAATGAAAATCCTCTGAAATTACCACGCATTAATACAAAATGAACACTTTTGATAAGGGCAGTAGTTCGAATAATCCAAATAATACGAATATTTGATATATTTTGTATTCTTATATGTTTTTTAACGAACATTTTGAACTATTTAATTGAAGTAAATGCAACGTAAATACCAGAACGAGACAATGAATAACTGGATAGAATATTTGAAGACGATGATTAATGCCGCATTAAAACATTTGGAAAAATAGTTGAATTTGAGTATTCAGATACACTCAAGATGTGGACTGGAAATTGCAATAAAGTAGTAACAAGACCGATCATATCAGGCATTCTGACTGTATACCTTCAAATAATTTCTCCAAGGTGCTGCGAAAATGTTACAATGACGATTATCAAGACTCGCTGACGAGAATATCCGATAAACCTCACACTAAAGTGGCACAGGCGAACTATTTCACGCAAAACACATAGAGGAGTACCGTTTTCGGAATATAAGAGACTTTTCAAATAGGTCAACACCCATCTAAACAAGCAATCATCTTGTTTTGCTTCATTTCTGTTCAAAATGGGCAAAACAACATGCTGACAGCATACAGTCCGTACGCGGCCTCGCGCGTAATTAAGACAACATTTTTGCAAACTGTGAATTTTGACAAAGACTACAGGGTAGATCGATAAAATTGTCGCCCTAAAGAACACAACACTACGGCTCTAATATAAAACTTTTATCGAAAATATAAATTTAGGTAACTTGATTATGCAGTAGAGCTGACATCTATTCAATGTAGTCGCTTTCAGCCTAAATCATCGCCTCGATACGGGTCCGGAACTGAGAGCATGCCTTCTCTACAAGCGCCGGCGTGAGCTCGGCGAATACACGGCGGATGACGGTGATCAAGATGGCTTTGGTGTTGTGGGATTTATGTTGGTGAAGTATGACCAAACGTGTCCTGGTCTGCCAGCGGCGAATTCAAGATCTGCCACCGGCCACCTGATTGCACCAGAGGATCATCCACGTACACTTTGGTGTTGAATTTTAAGCCGATTTCGAAAATGTGAGGTCACATGATATAGCCCTTACTCGAAACCACATCAAAGACTATAACCTAGGGTACGTCCCTATTATCCGGAATTGCATTTTGAGCTGTAATGGTTCTGTTGTCATAACTTGGATCGGTAGAAAGAATGACTTGTGCATCGACTCATCCCTGATCTCGCTCCTTGAATATTGTGTCACTTTCAGATATCATAGGAGTCACCTCTTGTTACTGGCATTTGTAAACAACTGGGCAACTAGTTGATGATCTGCGACAAAAAAGAAAACTGGTTTTCATCAAATGGAAATGGAATCGTGTCGTCTTTTCTAAGGTGACAATTTATCGTTCCACCCTGTACAACATGATTCCCCACATATACTAAAATGGAGTCTGAATCTATTCACATATCTATACGTGATAGCATTATTTTCCTAAGCGTCACACATACAGAAGAATTTGCAATCTGAAAACTGTCAGCAACTTCAGCAGCCTGGAACGTGAGATCCTGAGAATTCATCACTTATTTGCCAATGTATGATGCGTTTCTTTTTGTTTTTGTTTTTTTTTTTTACTTTACGTCCCTGTTCCACCTATTATAATTATTAGTAACTTGATTTGTTTTGTTTCGCATTACAAAATCTCAACATATTTGTCGAAACGAAATACATATTGTATATGATTTATTGATTGTTTTGCTTTATGAGTTTGACGGCATCTACATCGTTTTGGGTCATTTGCGAAATACGACACGATATAATGTACCAGCAAATAGATTGGCAAATTGTGTCTGTTTGACGCTATTTTTTGTTGCGTCATTAAATTCCCAAGTCCATCGATACCATAATAACGAGAGGGAGAAGCAATATAAAGAATGAGAGGAGAGACGAAATAAAGAGAGTTAGTGAACTTAGTATTAGAGTGGAACAAAATTGTTGCGGTGTAACTTATTCATGAACATATCTTATGCAACAACTGATCTCTTCTCATGTACAGAACACTACTGAAGTAAATACTGAAGCACAAACACACACACTAATATATATATATATATATATATATATATATATATATATATATATATATATATAAAAGGGAATTAGACCTGGAGTCTAAAGAGGGGATTAGACCTGGAGTATAAAGAGCGAATTAGACCTGGACTCTAAAGAGGGAATTAGACCTGGAGTCTAAAGAGTCTAGTAAATGTATTAATACTACTAGAAGAAAACAGTGCTTATGATGCTGTAGATATATAATAATCTCAATAGGTATATATATGCTAGAGCTATTTTAATATTGCGTAAAACGATTCATAATTTTTAATTAAAAATCAATTTCAAAAGGAAAAAAAAACAAAATCAACTAGATTGTACGATCGTTTCAGAAACGATTTTCATTTTATTTAAAGTGACAATAAATATTGACAATAATTCGACGAAAGTTTTGTCCTATAAGAACAAAGTCTCCTCATCAGCAAACAATTGGGAGGGAGCATTTAAAGACACAAAAAATAGCATTTTCGTATTGTGTAATTACTTATCATTTATATTACTTTAAAACGCTGTTCTAATGTACGGTTGATCAGTTTTTATCGTTGGAACGCCAGAGTTTAAAATATAAAATTTATTGAGTTAACAAGGGAGATAACTAGAAATTTTAAAATTTAAATAGAAATAAAAGAAAAAACTTTTATTGATCAAAGGGATATAACTTCTAATTATTTTAGAGATTAACAAGTTGAAAAGTTTTGCAGGGATTTAATTGCTTTTTCATGATTTTTATTTGTGGAGCTAGTCAAGAAGTGTGCATCGTCTGTGTAGAGGCCTCCCTACAATCGGATTGTTATGATGATTTAATAACTTTGTTTGATAAAAATTCAATATGGCCTAATGGAAAAATATAAAGTTAACTGCAGCTTCTCTTACAATTTTCGGATGTTTACCATGGAAAATCGCATTTCAATTCCTTTTGACGGATTGATCGTTGCTATTTCTTCTGATGAGTTAAGGACATAATAGATTCACTGATTGATATAATAATTAAGTGATTGATTTTGCGCTACGAAACAGATACTGTCAAGAATTATATAAGTCAACTGAATTAAAGGAATAATTTATAAGATGGTTAACATCATGAATTTTTGAATATAACTTTTTGTCATTTATTCTCTATATTGCTGTGTAATCCTATAAGGATGAATATATAATAAGAAAATATATTTCTACAGAAATATATATATATATATATATAAATATATATATATATATATATATATATATACATTTATATTTCAACAGAAATATATATATATATATATATAAAATAATTAGTACAAATAAATATACAGTTTAATATCTGTATACAAAGAACGACTTTATTCTGTTCGAATGGATCAGGGAGGATTACAAATGCCATTGTTATGATGATTGAGCTAATGTATTTATGATCTGAAAGTGTCATCTCTGTGTTGCAGATATTGATGGCGTAAGACTCCAAAATATCAATCCTTGTACAAGCATCAAAAGTAAGGATACGTCGATGAATTTCTGGCAAAAGGGCATTGAGATTGGTAGTGACTATGTAGAAAACTATATTCGAAAGCAAAAAAGGTCGCTCATTTGAATAGTGTAACAGCCGTAGCTCTTCAAATTTTTGAGTAAAATAATACAAGGCTTTAGTTTTGGACCGACCATCGTATGAAAAAGAGTACCCTGGTCACAAATGTACAGCAATCGTTTATCGCTCGCAAAAGTGCATTTAGAATGGGATGACTATGTAGAAAAATAAATTTTGGACGATAAAATGTCACTTGTTTTAATAGTATCATCTCATCTGTTGAGTTAAAAAATTAAGAAACTTTACTTTAAGAATGACCCAAGTATACACAGCTACCATGGGATAGATATCCTATATTTATAGTGTTGTTTTATTAGGAAGCAATTAAAAACAACTTTCTTTACAAAAATCGAAAATAAATTATGATAAAGGAAATGCTGATATTAATTTTATATGAGGGTTGTTTACAGATTGTGGCGTCTTCGTTTCCTCGAATAAAACTTGTAAACATATAACAATCGCGTTTAACTGTTTTGTTTATGTGTAACTTTAAACTCGTAGATTAAAGAAACGCAGAGATACGAATGAACTAACAAATGATTATAGCTAAGAGATACGAATGTATAGATAAAAGTATGTCGAACCTGATTAGCATTCTAAATCGATAATTTTAATGAATCCTCTTTAGTTTGATTAAGAAAAATATTTAGCATTGATTTTTAAGGAAGTTTTCAGGTGTTAGTGTAATTGACAATTATATTAAGAGAACAAGATCTTTTATTAGTTCGAAGCTATTTGTAGGATTTTAATTAAAAATATAGAATAAAGTTACCGAAATAACCACACTAAGCATTAAATATTAACCGTACCGATAAGTTTCAATTCTTCGTGTCATACCCTAACGTGATTTATTTACGCCAAGATTAACTGGACGATATTTCATCGGTTTCAAATGCTCATCGTCGTCAGTAGTGCTAGACTTTCTCATTTACAAATACCGATACGTTCTGAAGGCGTTAGGCGGGACAAATAGAAATATAGAGATAGAGAGAGTGCAAGAGAAAGAAAGATAGAGGAGAGGGAGAGGGAGAGAAAGAGGAGGAGAGCGAGAGAGAGATGAGCGTTGTTGTCGTCGTCAGGTGTTCTACACTTTCTCATTCACGCATACAGATACGTTTTAAAGCCGTTAATCAAGGGCCAGTAATATCAGGATTTTACGTGGCCAAGTCGACCAGAGTGTTTAGTATTTCTTCCTCCTAGCGTTACGAGTTTGAAACTGGGTACTGCAGGTAAATTTTTTTTCGTACGTTCGATAGGATACTCGATGCTATTTTACTTTTTTCTTTAGTTTTGAACATTTATTTATTCTCCGAGCTCATACAGGTAATAACTAATATGTTTTGTTTCTATTTTTTACGCAAATAGGTGACAAAACAACATGCTATTGTACATTGAGGTTATGTATATAGATTGAAAAATCCTTTCGTGCCCTTTAGATACTTTAAAGTAAATTTAAACGCATATAGGTCACAAACATAATTAACTTGCTGTGCACATTATTTCTTTCAAAAATAAATACCATTTTTTTTGTTTCTAGCGTCAAAAATTAAAATTTAAAATTGTATGCATTGTTTCAATTTATAAACTGTTCAATTCATTTATACTGAAACACAATTCTGTATATATTGTTTATCTTACTTTGAGAATTAAAACTTTTAATATAATCTTACTTGCTGTGAACAATACTTCTTTCAAATAGAAATAGTTTTTTCTATTTTCTAAGATTAAAATTTCCAAAGGTTTACATTGTTTCAATTCATAAAATGTTCTATTTTTATTGTTTATTCTATAAATCTAATTCTTTATACATTATTTAACATAACTGAAAATTGTTTATTATTTTAAGAAAACATTCTGTTTATAGTGTTTTCTTTTTCTCAATACAGTTTTCATGATTTCATCGTAACGTAGGGTCACTACAGGAATTCAGTTCGTTTTAAGTGATAGAGAGTTCGAGTATAAATTCCATTCCCTGACTCATACCTTACCCGCCAGATTAGTACAGACCGATACTGCAACCACCAATTTTTTTTTAGTTTGTCATTAGTATTTGCGTGTTCTTGCAAAATGATGTGTATATTCCGAAAGTCGTTCTTTAGATAAGGAAGTTGGGGTATCCATTCCGAAAGCTGTTCTTAACATAAGGAGGTTGGTGGTTGGGCTACAACAATAAAGACAACCGTACTTTAATTTTTTACACGATCGCGGGGAGTGCATACTACCATCGGGCAACGCCGGTTTACGGTTCCTGCTAGTAAAAACATAATTTCAAAAACTACCTGGCAATTATATAAAATGAACCGACTGTAAGAGACATACCAACAATTGCACTTAAAGATAAGATTATAATCTCAGTTTGAATGTATAAGATAACGGGTGAATGGCATCAGGTAGGATACCACATCCCTAGATAGAACAAAATGACAAGAATAAAAATAATAAAAATCCAAATTAGCTGCTTCTTTATTTCTTAAAAAAGATTGGTTGAATGAATGAGGACAGGAATATTACAAGAACAAGAACCTTCAGCTTCCAACATAACTATTGGCATATTTTTGTTTGTAACTAGACCTTTGCCATTTTATAAACCAGATGTCTCGAATACCACTTTCTTTTGTATGTTTAGATGACATTTTATTACTAAATACCTGAGGCTCTTTTATGTTTTCCAGCATACACTGTAAAAAAGTAATAAAGAAGGCAAGAGAATTGTATGCTCAGTCAGTCAAGTCCAAGGTAGCTGAGCAGCTGCTTGGTTCTCATCAGTTCTGGCAAATAGCAAACAGAATCCTCAACAGAAGTATGAGCTCTAGCCCAACTATCATCGATGGACCTGAGTTAATATCGTCAGCATCAGAAAAAGCCAATCTCTTTGCCAATAATTTTGCAGCTAATTCTACCCTTTACGACCAAGGCCGCCAACCCCCAGTATTTCCTTGCATATCAGAAAACAAGCTATGTGACATACAAATATCTGTAAATTATGTTGCCAAGCTAATCAAAGCCCTTGATTCCAGTAAAGCAACTGGCCCTGACGGCATTCCAATTATAGTGCTCAAAAGGCTTCCACCGGAACTAGTAATTTAAGCGTTGTCTTAAGGAGAAATCCTTCCCAACACCTTGGAAAATCTCATCAGTATGTCCTGTATTTAAGAATTCAGGTGATCGCTCATCTCCTTCTCAGTACAGACCAATAAGTCTCCTATGCATCATGAGTAAGCTGCTGGAATCTGTGTTAAATATAGAAGTAGTCAACCATCTCAGCAAAAATAACCTTCATAGTGACATGCAATATATTTTCCGTTCTGCTTGATCTACAGCAGACGTGCTTACAGTTATATCTCATAGAATTGGCGAATCCCTCGACGGAGGCTTCCTCTCTAGTGTAATTGCTCTTGATATATCAAAGGCCTTTGATGAGCTATAGCATAAAGGTCTACTTCAAAAGATCTCCAGTCATGGTATAGCAAACATGTCTTCTCAACTATTAAATCATTTCTCTCTGATAGGTTCATAAGAGTAGTGGTTAATGGGCAGAAATCAGAGGTATGCAGTATTCATGCTAGAGTCCCTTAGGGGTCCATCGTGGGTCTAACTCTCTTTCTGATCTACATCAATGTTCTTCAAAAACACATCCTTAGATCATTCGTAGACATTTATGCTGATGACACTACCATTTATGGTAGCACTTCAAAGACCGTAGACGACCATGTTTCCTGACTCTCTCTCTTCTGATCTTGAGCACGTGGTACCACGGGGAAAAGTGTCTGGTTACTTTTAATGCATCTAAAAACAAGCTTCTATCTTTACATCATCAATGTTCTGATGCCTAGCTGCCATCAATCAAAATGAATGACTTTCGTCTTGGAGAGGCTTCATGTTTTGACAAGCTTCTGGGCCTGACCTTTACTCCCGATCTGAAATGAAACACGTATATGCAAATCCATTGCCAAAGTCGCTGGAAAAATGATGGGATCCTTCTACAACTCCAGTAGATATCTCACTCGTGATGCAATTCTCTACCTATATAAAAGCCAGGTTCGGCCAACGATGGAGTAATGTTGCCACATCTGCGCAGGAACTGCTAGAAGCAGCTTATCCTGTCTTGACAGAGTTCAAAATAGATTTCATAGCTTAGTGGGGGATGCCCTTTTTTCTCTCCTGCAATCTCTTTCCAGCAGAAGAGACGTAGCGAGCCTGCCTCTGCTTTCTCGTTATTTTCATGGCAGGTGCTCATCTGAACTTCAATCTATGGTCTCCCCTCGCCAGACTTGTATGGTATTCTGCATAACCACTTGTTTAGCACCCCTTACCTAAACTGAAACTCTTTAAAAAATGAATGTACAAGAAAAAATACGCTTAAACCAGGCCAAAACTCAAACAAAACCAACCTGTCTCCTCCCTTGAGCCTTGCATTTACTAATATCCGTGGGCTTAAAACTAATTTAAATGATGTTGAAGCATTTCTCCTAACAAACACCCCGGATATTTGACTAGAGAAACAAAACTAGAATCGGGAGATTAAGCCTTTCTGTGCTTTAGACTTAACATGCAAGACAACACTAGCTACTTTTATTTTCTCTACCGCTCTTCCCCGACCCGGACAGTACCCTAATAAACAAAGTCTCTGACAGCGTAGCTACAGCATTTTCCCTCGACACTAGCGCACAAGTGCTTGTGTTTGGCGACTTTAATATCCACCACAGCAATTGGCTTGCATTTTCTTCTTACACAGACGCAGCTGATACCACAACACATAGCTTCTGTATATCTCATTCCCTATCACAGATGGTTACGTTTCCAACTCGTTTCCCAGACCAGCAAGAACAACACGCATCACTTCTAGATCTGTTTCTGACCACAGTTGCCGATGATTGTGTAAGGAATGCTCACAGCCCACTTGGGAATGTTTATCATGCAGTGATAATGTTTGAAATCGCCCTAAACTCTAGAGCAAAAACTGAAGAGCCATTCCTCAAAAAAACGAGATATTATAAAAAGGTTGACTGGGAAGCCATCAGGGATCTCATCAGAGACGCCCCATGGTGGAATATCATTTCACTTCCTGCTGAAAAGTGCGCATATGAGACCACTGAATGGTTCAAAGTGGCAATTGAAGCACATGTTCCCACGCGCAAATTTTATAGCAAGCCCCACTCCCCCCCCAATGGTTTACTTCTACTTGTGCAACTGCCATTGCGCAAAGGAAGCATGCGTACCGCAGATTCAACCGACATAAGTCCAGTTCAAACAGACAGAAGTATATAGAAGCCAGAAATAATTGTAAGAAAGAAATATCGACAGCTTATAGAGAATTCACTGAAATAACAAAAACCGCATCGAAGCACAGAACTTAAGAACCCGTGACTTCTGGAAAATCTACAACAGTGTAGTAAATAATGGGCAATCAAAAATTCTCCTACTATCCAACAATTATGAGATTGTTTGCTCAGTAACCGAGAAGGCTAACATGCTTGCCACTCGGTTTGGCTCCAACTCCACACTGGATCCTGCTAACCACCCCCTCCCTGACTTTGCTTTGCAGACAGATGTCACACTAGACGATCTGAAAATCACCCCTTCTCATAAAAAATCTTGACACTTCAAAAGCATGCGGACCTGATCTCATCCCGGCTGTGCTATTAAAAAAGTGCTCAGCCGAAGTAGCTCCAGTTCTCTCCAAACTTTCCAACAAATGCCTTAATTAATCTTGCTTTCCAGATTGGTATCAGTTTTCAAGAATTCTGGCGAAAGAACCGACTCTGTAAATTATCGCCCTATTAGCCTCCTCCCACTTTTCACCAAAACATTTGAGTCCATAATAAACCAAGCTCTAGTCCATCACCTTACAGATGCTAAACTTCTGACCGCCCAACAATATGGATTTAGGCAAGCCCGATCCACAGCAGATATCCTAACTGTAATCTCTGAACGTATATACCATTCACTGAACAAAGCGGGGGAAGGTAGAGCGGTAGCTCTAGCTATAAATGACGCTTCTGACAGGGCATGGCATGAGGGTCTTCTCATGAAAATCAAATCATACGGTATCACTGAAAGAATACTTTACATAATTAAATCCATCGTAGATAAGAGAAAAATCCAGGTTGTCCTCGACGGTCGTACATCTAAACAATATTTTATAAATGCGGAAGTGCCTCTAGCCTTGGACATCTAATATTCATAAATGACCTTCCTGAAAAAATTGTCTCTGTGAGATGGGTATACATACTGATGACACCACGCTCTATAACAGACACGGCAGTAAAACAAATGAACACATATCTAAAGAAATGGCAGAGACACTAGAGGATGATCTCCGATCTGTAGTGAAATGGGCACAAAAATGGATGGTCACATTTAATGTTGCCAAGACTAAACTTGTTTCCTTCAATTATTACAAGAAACCTCCTCTACCACCAATGGCAATAGCCAAAGAGCTTATCTGAAAGTACCTTTTAAACTCCTTGGCCTAACTTTCACAGGAAACATAATTTGGAACAATTACATTGAGAGAATTACCAGGACCACTGCGAAGAAGGTAGGTTCTCTCTACCGTGCTAGAAAAATACTAACACCCGAAAGTATTCTGTATCTCTATAAGGCCACCATTCGCCCATGTATGGAATATTGTTGTCATATTTGGGCTGGTGCATCTGCTATATTATCTCTACTCTATAATTATATAGATTGGAAATGCTATTGCTATATTATCTATACTCTATCAATGCATTCATAGGAAATGCTATTGCCATATTATATGTACTCTATAACTATATTACTATGAAATGCTATTTCTTTATTATCTCTATCATTATATTCATAGGAAATGTTATTGCTATATTATCTCCATCATTATATTTATAGGTAATTCTATTACTATATTGTCTCTACTCTATCATTATATTCATAGGTAATGCTATTGCTATATTATCTCCATCATTATATTCATAGGTAATTCTATTGCTATATTATCTCCATCATTATATAAATAGGCAATTCTATTACTATATTGTCTCTACTCTATCATTATATTCATAGGTAATGCTATTGCTATATTATCTCCATCATTATATTCATAGGTAATTCTATTGCTATATTATCTCCATCATTATATAAATAGGCAATTCTATTACTATATTGTCTCTACTCTATCATTATATTCTTACTGAAGACGTTCGCTGGTTGTGATAAAACCAACAGCAACGGAGCCCGTATTATCGTGCGCTTTTATGTGATTAACAAGACCTCCCTTGGACAACAGGGTCACAGACCTCACAGATCCAAAGATCTCCATGATTGGGCGGCAAGGTTTTACGTTTCCTACATGCTCTCTTGAGCTTCGCCTGGTCCATCTAGGCTGCTTCAAAATGTTCTGCGCCCCTGTATATCAGTTCCCCTCACTGCTTGCGATCATGCGCTAGGGCCTCCCAACTATCAACAGAAACATGAAAGCTCACCAGACTCTCCTTGATTCCATCACGAAAACGTTTTGTTTTGCTTCTGCTGACGTCTTTTGCAAGAAGGAGCTCACCATAAAACAACTCTTTTGGTAGTCGATAGTCATCAAGCCGGACAAGATAACCCGCCCAACGCATCTGGTTCTTAATAACAATGATAGCAATACTGGTTGTTTTGACATTATAGAAGGCATATGTATCAGTGACAAAACTATCCCACTTTTAACCAAGGCAGTGCTGATGAAACCGAATGAGCTGTTCTACATGTGACCGGTACAAGGTCAATATTTGAGAGGCATAGAGTAAGGATGACAATATACATGCTTGATATACTGATATTTTTGTTATCAGGGTTAGATCAATATCAGACCAGACTCAATCTTGTAACCGTCTTAATGCGTCTGATGCCTTGCTGATTCTCTGTCTTATTTCTACATCAAGAGTGCCATGATTTGATAACGCAGACAATATATATATATATATATATATATATATATATATATATGTGTGTGTGTGTGTGTGTGTGTGTGTGTGTGTGTGTGTGTGTGTGTATGTGTGTGTGTGTTGGTTATCACATTCTGATTGGATGATGAAAAGCCTAGCTACATCCTGACTGAATAAAAGAATCTTGCTTACCAATGATAAAAAAATCATGGCGGTTGGTTTGAATAGCGTTAATAATGTATATCTTAACGTTTATTCATGAAAACGTATAGAAATAAGACAAATTGTTTAGATGAGTAAATTTTAATTGAATGTAATAGATTCTTTAAAAATTTTAAAACTATTATTTGTTTGTGAATAAAATTAAATTAGAAGAAAAATCATTTGTATGTTACTGCGCTATTTGTTTAATAGTATTTACATTATTTTTTTCCTTTTTATACATTTGTACATTTTAAGATTTTATGTATAATTTTTATTATTTATCTATTTTTGGATAAGAGTTTTGACAATGAACTATATAATGCTTGACTTTAATCAAATCAGAAATTGACTGTTTAAATACTTAATAACGAAGTTAACATGTTTTCCCCCTTCGGATTAAAAAGCCAGACGCTGACTTATTTACAGAATTTGACAGTGTAAATACTTCAAAATCTGAATTAAATTGTTAGGTGAAATTACAAAAAAAAAAAAGAAGAATAAAAAAATACCCTCCACTCCCTATGTTAAGAATGGCTTTCTAAATAACGATTTCAGTGCGGTACCATTGGTGTATAACTATCATCATTCTATTTCGAATTATTTACTCAAAAACCAGATGGAATATTTTTATTCGTAGTTATGGACTGTTTTTTTTATTATTACCTATTTGATGGTGATATAAAGTAAAAATAATTAATTAAATTAAAACAGAAATCTTTTTCTTATTTCGAATTATAAAATCAAGTAAAAATTCCATATTTTGCTTGATTACAAAAGTAAACAAAAAAAAACGTTATTTACAACTAACTTTTTTTTGGGGGGGATAAATAGAATTTTTGTAGGAATTTTTGACCCCCTAAGACAAAACTGTGAATAAAATATAAAAATCTCGTAATCTCTCTTTTAAAAGTGGGTTGTTTATTTTCTTTATGGATTATACTTCCAAAATAAACTACTAAAGTTGTATAAAAAGTAATAGAAATATGATTTCTTTTATTAAAAAAACTGTAATGAAAATAATTGAATTTTACGAGTTCAGTATTTTTCAATCTTTAAACTTTAGAAATCTATCAAATTTTTCTATTGATTCTATTTTTAGGATATTTTCAGGTTCAATGTGAAATGTTATGCTCTTTCCAATAAACCGAATATAATATTTTAGACAAACTTTTTTTTTAATTCACGCCCCCCCCCATTTTGAAATGTCTATCAAAAAGTAAATAATTAATTTACTCACCAAAGTTTTATATATCACAAATTGAAGATAAAAGATCAATAAATAATATATTCAAATTTAAAACTACAAAAAAGAAGTGTTTTTTTTAAATTTACCTGTAAAGTCCGAATTTTAAAACCTTTATTTTTAAATCACGTTGTTTTTTTTTGTTTTTGTTTTTTAAATGAAACCTTGGTCCGTGCTCCATAAATTGAAAAAAACAGTTAAGTTTGAATTACATTTTCGAGTAGTTATAAGCTCGAAGTATTCAATATTTTTCACGAAGTTTCTGACACACCTAGTGCAGGAATCTAGCTCCTCAAAAAGGGCATTCTGGATAGGAACAAAATTTAAAAAATTGCCTCTTTTTAGGAAGATTTCCCCTCCACTAATCGAAGTCAGAAAAAGTGAAGTGTAGTATCGGAACAGATACGACACTCTTGCCCATTGCTAACAATATATAAACAATGATATCGGTTAGAAGTTCTTTTTTCAAAATTAATAGTATAAGTAGAATGTTTTATTATTTTAGATAAATATATAAACGTTTTTTTTATTTTTTATTTTAAACAATATAAATAGAACTAATGACTGATTATTAATTTCGTATTTATTGAAAATTGAACCGCGTGTCTTATAAAGATTTAAATTAAAACGTTATAAAACACCGGTATTCTCTTATTTAGTTTGTATTTTGTAAGAGCCAATTATATCGGATGGATGGACAGTCTATAAACGTCTGGACCACTTCGATTATGGACAATATAAACATGAAAAAATATTGACCCGATTGACCCCTTGTTATACACGCCTTCACCTGTTTATGGTCCTATTGTAAAAAAAAACACAAATGAGAAAAGTTGAAAACAGAAACTTTAAAAATACATATTAAGGTGGCGAAGAAGAGAAAAGGGGAAACATTTTCTTTGTATAATTAAACGGTAGTTTAAAAAATCTGTTTATATCGTCTCAAATTCGAAAAGTTTATGGTAAAGTGTTATTTAAAAAACGTGTTCCTTTAAAATATCGACTTTTGTAGGTTTTTGGATATGCTGAAAACGAATATCGCATTTAAATGTAGTAGTTCTCCGGATATTAAGCAATATAATTTCTTATGTGTAATGTGCTGATCAAGCGCACATATTTTTGTGTACAACTATTGCCACCACTTTTAACATCAATCATATTGCTTATATCTGGTAAATTACTTATTTGGAGAAACCTTAATTCCATATTCGTTTTTGGCATACCCGAAAACCTTTGGAGTCATCATTTTAAAGGAAAATGCTCGGGTGGAAACAAAGTAAAAATTTACCGTTTTTAATCATAAAATCTCTTTTTTATATTGTTTAAAATTAAAAATAAATAAAAAGTGTTTATTCTTAAAAACAAAAGCTGTAAATTCTGCTTATTTAAAAGTATTAACTTCTGAAATACCGATATCATAGCTTCTATATTGTTCCTATGTACTTTGCATCCCCACGCGGACAGAGTTAGACACTAGGGTCGTTTGTTTGGCATAGTAACATAACGGTAATTAGGAAATTATGTTCCTTTTATGTGACAGAGGGATCGAGAGTATTTTATGTGACAGAGGGATCGAGAGTATTTTCCCACCTAACCTCCAGTCTGATAAATGCAAATTATTATTGGGCGGACGTTTATGAAATTGATCTCGCCTCTAATTTCCACAATTTACTTTTTTTTTCACGCTAATCTCATCGATTACAAACTTGACTTTCAGATTAAAAAAAATTGAAAACAAATATTATGAATTTTCTTCTTGAGGATCAGTTTTCAATTATACCTTCCTACTAAATTGAACGCGTACTTTGTGACTATCACCGAGAAAATGATTGCGACTCGATGAGATTAACGCGAAAATGAAAAAAAGTGTAAATTGTGGAATTTAGAGGTGGGAGTCAATTTCCTAAACGCCCACCGTTTATGTGCGACCTTAATAACGAATTCGTAATGAATATTTACTTCCGATATCATTTTTTATGTTTAACTTATTTCAAACTGATATAAATTATTGCATGTCATGTTGAAATGTGTACAAATTCCAACGCATTTCAAGTGAAAACATTATTACTGATTAAAGTGTCGAAATATTTATAATCATAGGGTGTTTTGTTAATAAAATATCTTTTAAACCTTCACATTTCAGATGAAAACATTATTACCTACTTAAGTGTGATATCGAAAAAACTAAAATCATATAGTGCATTTGTTTGATTAAGGATCTTTTAAATCTGCGCATTTCAGGTTAAAACATTAATACCTACTTACATATCACGTTGAAATTAATAGAAATTCCAACACATTTCAACATCATTACCTACTAAACAGCTATGTCAAAATAAATAAAATCATAGGATGGTTTTGTTAATTATGGACGTTTTAGACATTTTAAGCATTTCAGGTGAAAACATCATTACCTACTTATATGTTATGTTGAAATTATTACAAAGAAATTATTACAAAGAAATTATTACAAAGTAGTGTTCCGTAAATACGAAAAACCATACCCATTCCTTCCATACATGTGTAATCCAAGATGTTCTTAAATAATAATCAACATGGGTTGATCAGAACTTACATAAAATCAACCTGATTTAATATCACGCATCATGCACATTTAGCTGAATTTTTGAAAGATATTAAAGACAGACATGTACTGGGAATTCTGTTTGCAAATGTTTATATTATTGAATTCCAAAAAGAAGGGCTACCACACCGCCACGGGATAATAATGCTGCGAGATCAGGATAAGATCATAACAGTTCAACAAATTGATTCAATTGTGTCAGCAGAGATATCAGGACCTGCAGATCCAGATCTTCGTGATTTAGTTCAGTCTTTAATGGTACATGGTCGACCTTATTGTAATTGTTTGATTATGTGATAAGATGTTTCTTGCTGATGTGTGTGTGTTTTTAATTTTAATCTATCGTGGAATTTCCACGGGTTCTGCTAGTTATTATTATTATTATTATTATTATTATTATTATTATTATTATTATTATTATTTTAAGCATTTCAGGTGAAAACATCATTACTTACTTATATGTTATGTTGAAATTATTACATTAATAATAATAATAATAATAATAATAATAATAATAATAATAATAATAATAATAATAATAATACGATAGCGTGTGTGTTCTTTCATTGGTTGAGATTTAAGAACACACACGCTATCGTATTAATATATAGATTATACTAAATATGAGTTATTGGATTTAGTGAGTGTTTAATGAGATCCCAGGCCCAATCTCCTCCTTATTTCGAGTAGGGTGATGATAGTCTGACGTGTTTACTTCTGGTGATGACGTTATTATCTTCTGTTAAAAAAGATGCGTATAATATATTTAGGATGTACTACATTGACATAAGATGTCCTATTCCAAAAATCACATGCATGTATTGCTGATTCCAAAAATCGGCTAAATGGATCAGTGCACACTAGAAGCTTATTTGTAACATTCCGAAAATCTTATTAATATATCAAGTAATCCTGAGTTCATATTTTCGTCCTTAATGTCTTCATGGCAGTAATTGCAAAAACTCTTCTTAAGGAGGAGGGGGATTAAAGTCACCGGAATGCTGAGACTGATACTACAGTTAGAAATTTATGTTGAAGCAATGGTTGCTTAATTCCTAACCGTGTTAATGTTTTTATGTATTAATTTCGAAAAGCAGTTGAAACAGTTTATGAATTAACATTACTTTATTTCATATATATTTTTATAGTAGGGTGGGGGATATGAAGTCGGTCCCGGAAATGACTGAAACCGTTTACGATTTAAATCTTACATTATTTCATGTATATTTTTAACAATGTAGTGGGGTATATGAAATCAGTCCCGGAAATGGGTGAAACCATTTCGGCATTAAACATTACTTTATTTCATGTATATTTTAACAGTAAGGTGGGGGATATGAAGACATTCCCGGAAATGGCTGAAACAGTTTACGATTTAGACATTACATTATTTCATTATATTTTTAAACAATATGTTGGGGATAAAAAGTCAGTCCTGGAAATGGCTGAAACAATTTACGATTAAAGCATTACTTTATTCATGAATATTTTTGTTGTAGACCCATGCTAGGGGTTACAAATGAAAGGAACTACAATAGTGTAAAGTGTATAAAATATAATATGTATTTATCATAAAGAATACAGGAGCCACTAAAGTTGTATGAGAGGAACGTATTCGTAGCAAGCGGTTAAACGTGATATGAATGTCTCCATTTCTCTGAAACCAGTGATATTCATAGGACTGGTTGATACCACTTAGTTCTGAAATAGGGGTGATTTGTACCCCCACAAAAAACCCCTCCCGACCTTTTCATTCCCCTGCGATGATCATATAGCTCTTTTTCCTGGCGTTAATCTCTATTGGGTCGGTCATTTTCCTTTTCCTTGAGAACCGGTGTTGTCCGGCTGCTTGTGGTGTTACCAAGTCAAACGTGTCATATATCTGATCCATTACTTCTTGTTCAGCAGAGGTTGTCTTTCCGTCATCAGTTATACGTTTCGGAATTTGGTTTAAATGTTTCTTGTGAGTAAATCTGGGACCTTCGATAATGTAGATCACTCGCCCGATCCTTTCTGAACCTTTCCTAGTTCCCACATCGTGCTATTATATTAGTGTTCATGGAAAAATACCTTTTCACCAGGTAAATACCTCTTTTAGGAACTATAGTATTTGGCGGTTTCATCTGTTTTGGTAAAAGTTTCTCGAAAACCGGCCTAATTTTCCTCGCAAACATTAACTCTGCCGGCAACATCTTCGTTAGGGCGCTCTCATTTGGCGTAATTCGGTAAACGTGTAAAAACTGCTGTAGTGCCTTTTCCGAGGGCGTTTCTTTAGCCTTCTTCAGGGCTCTTTTCAGCGTGTCTACAAACCTCTCTGTCTGACCGTTCGATCGGGGATGATAGGTTGGCGTTGTTATGTGGTTAACCTGAAAATCCTCGCTTTTAAAATTTGCTGAAGTGAATTTTGTGCCATTGTCTGAAACTAGGCAATCAAACACACCAAACCTAACGAACACTTCGTGAAGAGCACTGATTGTAAAATCCGTCGTTACACGTTTACATCGAAATACGTCAAGACATTTTTAAAAACTGTCTACCACTATTAAATAATAGTTTTCCTCCAGTGGACCTGTGTAATCTACGCGTATTCTTTGCCATGGGTGGTCCGCTTTAAGGCACGGGCTAAATTGTATTGGGGGCGCTTTTGCAGCCCATGTGCATCCCTTACACGACTTTACCGTGCCTTCTATATCAGTGTCTAGTTTCTGAAGCATCGAATCAGGTTCTAATTCCAATTTATTTAGTGCACGACGTCTTATATCGGCATCTTTTGTGGCTATCAAATCTTGCATTAAGTATTTGAAATTGTCCGCCGTTAATGAAATCGTCACAGTGGTTATTAACTATAGACGCAAATGTCGTATAGTCTTGACTCACCTTACGATAAGATTCATACATTTCCATCTTTAATAAAAAAAGTCTTCTTTTTAGACAGTATAACTCCATTAATAGTTTGACTGCCTCGTCAAACGACAATTCGTTGGTTTTTCTTGGTAAAATATAGTTCACGAATTTATGTCCGAATGTACCTAACTTCCGTAGCAATAAACGAACCTTCTTTTGATCCGTACATGCACTGCAGTCAATTTTAAAAAGACCTTCAAATCTTCTGAAATATGCCTCAAACGTTAGGTCTTCCTCATTAGCATAGTGAAATTTATCAATAACTGACCATATCGCATGTTGGAAAAGTCCGTGCTGGGTCCTTCTCCGCTGTTCTTATTCACCAAAACCTGCGTTATAAAATCCATTTTTATCTGACTGGTTTAGTTTCTCTAAATGAATTTTTTTCAATTCCAATATTGGTTCATTCATTTCTTTCCTATCTCTTTCCTATTTTTTCTCGAAGTATTTCATTAAATCTAAAGATTTTGTTCGTTTATTTCTTTTCTCTTCCTCGCTCTTCTTCGAGATATTTTATTAAATTTAACTGTTTGTCCTCGTTTTGTTTTTGCATGGCCAATTGTATCTCTTCGTTTTGTTTCTGTGGGGTTTATTATTTTAATACGAAAGATCAGAACCTATTTCCAAGTTCTGATTGTTGACGTTGTTGGAATTTCACCATTTCCAAATTTTTTTTGCAAACTCATCCATTTTGATATTTTTTGATGGAATTACTTAACATGAAAAAATGCGTTTTTTCAGAAACAACCTAATTCGTTGATTTACTTTTCTTATATCACCAACTCTATTGAAAAAAACTTTTAAAAATTCGTACCTGGTTATTTAACGAATATTTCTTTCATATATTTATTTCCTTGTGTAACAATTTCTCTGAGTAAATAATTCGGCATTTGCATTCATACAGAAAGCAGTAGATTTCGTTTTTCATTTTTCAATTTTCGTAACGTGTAGGTACTGGATTCAATTCTTTGTTGATCTTACACATCTTTTTCCTCTTTTTTCTTTAAAAAGAAAAATTACGTATCTGTAAAAGAGAATTTATAGCATTTATTTAATATTGACTATTCTTTTTTATCTCTGTGCGAAAAAGAATGTCCTTTTCTCATTAACACTTTATTCGTCGTGCTTAGCGAAATCGTTTTTTTCTCTTCGACGTGTAGTCCCGTCGACTAGTGAAAAGTTTATTTTAATCGGTTTAAAATCCGAGGTTTTATTTTAATTTGTGCAAATAATTGCATAAGCCAATAAAATAAAATATATTATTTACTTTTGCAGGAGTTTGTTGTTTCCTTTTTCCTTTTTTGTACTTACTAAAAACTTGGTTTCCGACGCTAATGCCTTTTTACCATAAGACTTGCTTTTTAGAATGACAAGTTTTTTTTGTACTTACTGAAAACTTGGTCTCTTCCAATAGTTGTTTTTTAGAGTGACTTCGTTGCCCGAAAATTCGTCATTCACTTGTTGTTAGCAATTATTGTAGATTGATCCGGGAAGTTCTTAAATCTTCTTCGTCAGCTAGTTGTTGTAGACCCGTGCTAGGGGTTACAAATGAAAGAAACCACAAGTGTATATAATATAATATGTATATATAATAAAGAATACAGAAGCCACTAAAGTGGTATGAGAGTGACGTGTTCGTAGCATGCGGTTAAACATGGTATGAATGTGTCCATTTAGTCTCTAAAACCAGTGAGTTCTGAAATAGAGATGATTTGTACCCCACAACAATATTTAACAGTGGAGTGGCAGACATGAAGTCAGTCCCGGGATTGGATAAGATGTGCAAATATATATTAGCAGAATACCAAGCATCACCCGGGATCGAATGAGAAAGATGGAAGATATATACTAGCAGAATACGCGGCGTCACTCGGGATTGGATAAGATAGGTGGAATATTTATACTATGAGAATAGCCGGAATTGGTTGATGTGTGTGTCATGAAATAATCAACCCAGGCAATATATCAAAGTAATTATTTTAGTAATGGGGGGGGGGCGATAATGTGGGTTAAAATTATGAAAGACGATTGATGAAATTAGTAACTTATTCAAGAATTATGAAAAATGATGAAATGTAAGTTAATTGATTGTTGTAATGAAATAATTAGCCCAGACAATCTATCAAAGTTTTAATTTAAGTAAAGTGCAGGGGGATAATGTAGGTTTAAATTATTAAAAATGGTTGTCGAAATTAGTAACATATCCAAGAATTATAAAAAATAATCAAATGTGAGTAAATGGATTGGTGTGTTTGTAATGAAAAAAAATCACCCAGATAATATATCGAAGTTATTATTTTAGTAAGGGGATGGGCAATAATGTAGGTTAAAAATATTTTTTTAATTGTTGAAATTAGTAACATAGCTAAGAATTATGAAAAATGATGAAATGCATATTAATTGATTGGTGCGTTTGTAATGAAATAATCAGCCAAGTATATAAACATTATTATTTCAGTAAGGGGGGTCGATACGGTTTAACAAAAGAGCTAGAATAATATGATGGTGTCTTCATTCATACTGAACGCCCACAGAATGCCCAGCAGCATTATATTACATATGAAAGATGCCGCTGTGGAATTCCCGCCGGTCCCGCTACTTATTATTATTATTATTATTATTATTATTATTATTATTATTATTATTTCTGTTATTATTAATAATATTATTGATAGTAGTATTAGTAGTTTTAGTAGCGTTGTGTAGTGAGGTACATATTGGGAGACATATAACGGGTACATGTAATACAGGGACTTAGACCAGATGACAACGATGATAATGAGGGAGACATTTATATCAGACTTGGATAATTCTTGTTAACGCAGATTAATACGGCTGGGAGATATTGATACAGCAGTTCTTATACACATGTAGAGGGGAGGAGATACTTTACTTATGATGATGGTGAGGAGGACACATAATTTGGAAGAGTTACACAAAGTTCGTTACAAGATGATGATAAAACGCATTTACCTTTTTGGTTGTGAGGAATTACGACAGACGGTTACAGACATAGTTGGTTTCTTTATTCTTCAATCGGTTGATCGATTTGATTTACATGGTTTATTTTCCTCCCTCCGCTTCTAAGGGGCTCTCCTCTCCAACTGACTATCACGATGTATGATCTGCTCTGAATCTCCGATCCTCATCAACTATTGACTGACTCTAATTTGATTCCTATATTGAGAAATCTCCTTTGCTTATAACGTCAGAAGTGTGTTTTCCAACGTGACTAATTTTCACGTGGCTTCACAACTGTTTGCTCAAACACACTTTTGGCAAACAAAAGAATCGTCAGTTCTAATTCTAACCTATTTTTAAACAATATATTTTAAATTTGAATTGTGTAGTCATTTAACTTACATATTTAATATTCAGATTTCTAAAAATTGTACAATCAACTCCTTTTCCGACATAAACAATATTTAACTATTTCTAATAGAATGAACAATGGGCGTAATTTCTAACATTCCATTTTCCATTGTCTTAAACCTTTGCCTACAGGGTTCGATTCTAGCCTTATCCTAATATCATTTTCACTTATCTAGTATGTCTTCTTACTTACACGAGAAGGGGGCAGCCCTTTCATGTAACATTAGCAGTAGTAGTAATAGTAATCTTCTTATTGTTATAAGAACCATCACCAATATTATTATTTTACTATATTTATTTATTATTATTAAGATAATTTTAAAAATTTTATTCTTACCGTTCAACACATTTGTTTCAGTTTCTAAATACGTATAATACATAGTGAACTCAGTTGCGTTTTGTTTGTTGCTAGTTGAAATGAACGCTTATTCATAAGAAATAAATTACAAAAACAAACAAAAAAAAACAGTACAACATTCTTCTTTCGCAAACGGTAAAAATAATTCACGTGAACCGTTTTCGAACATATTTGCAACGAATAAACGCGGCTCCCAAACAAATTTCCATTTTTTACCAACGTTTCTCATTGTTACTTCGCTACATTTTGTGATCAACTGCAGAAAACCGCTTGAATATAAAAAATTAAAAACAAAAGTTATTCTTCATAATCCCCTCATAACCTTGGAATGAATATATATTTACAGAGGGGGAGAGATATAAAAAAAAAAACGAGCGAAAGATGGAAAGAGAGATAGAAATAATGTCAATGAAAATACTATTTCAAATGATTCTGGCTTCAAGATTCTGGCAATGGCTTTCGAATAATTCCATTCTATATTTTTGTTCTTCATCTTCACAACTATTAACGTCTTTAAAGCCTTTTGTCTTGTTCATCATTTTTTACACAATTCTACACAATTTTATTTTCTAATTTTTTTTCATAGACATTTTCGATATTGATATCTTCTTCTGTGAACTTAACGTATATGTCTTTCGAATTATATCTTCCATGTAGAGTATCCTCGCTTATTAATAAACTATTTTAAAACTTTTTCGTGTCCATTTCTCCATATAATGAGGTATTGCTCCACATATTATTAAACATAAATTTTAACTCATTTTCCATCATATGCTTTTTATAAACACTTCCTCACTTAGTGCTTATCTTCTTTTAACTTTTCTGCAATATTATTTACCTTCCATCGTTTTACCTTTCTTCATAAACTTCTACAAAAACATGAAAAAGAGAGTCACAAAAATCCGCCGGCCGAATTTACATATCCGACCACAGAAGACAGCCGTAAATAACAAGTGACAACACATCCGCATGTTATGAAAATGTGGATATTATGAGTTAAACCTTCTTTAAATCGCTGGAATATATTGAGAGTGATTTGTAGCTCATCGTGTGGCACAAAGTTTTCTATAGCGGTAAACAGGGAAAACTTCAGCGATGCGTAGATCATTGTTGTTTTAGCGTTTTGTACACATCATTCACATTTTCTCAGGCAACTGATGTTGTTTTCTTTGTATGACCTATTCTATTATTTTACTGAGTGCAGCAATATTTAATTTTCTTTTGCGGAACATTTACAAATATTGGGTTTGCTATTCCCAATGTGTGTTCAAAGGTTTTGATCGATTTTCTTTCGCGAAGTTGTTTGCTTTTCTCTTTCCTTCATATTAGTTTTTTTCGCGTTTTTACCAATAAGTTCCTCTCTTATTTACTTCACTATATACACGGGCAATGGTAGATACAGGTGTTTTTATGTCGGGAAACAAAGCAATTCCCAAAAATAGTTACACAAGATTGAGACAAAATTAAAAATGGTTCAAGTTTAGAAAGATTCTTTCTATTGTGATTATGTGTAGAAAAAATTGGCGGCTTTTTTTTAATAATGTAGATTAATGTGAAACGCCACGCTTAACGCGGGGACAATAATTTAGAATAATTGACTGCTGAAATAATGAAAAAAATGGAACGTAATAGGAAAGTGTTGTGGGGACATACACACCCTTATAACCGCTAAGATGGACTTGCCCATTAGGCATATGCCCAGCAAGTCTAGACAGCTGTATGAGAGCTATCCCGGATGTCGTACAGAGACGACTCCCTACAGACTTACTAACCTTTTCTCTACCACAAACCCTTGCTTGATATAAATGTTCTTATTCGCATCAAGTTCGAGTTCCTACTTTCACCCTTTCCGGTTCCACTACAGTAGTGACAAGGATGTAAAAAAAAATTGTTTTTACAGAACTCACGCGCAAAATTTCCAAACGTACGAAATAGTCAATTGCAAACTTTTTAAGTTACAACGCAAAACCACAAAAGTTCAACGCCGGAAAATTGCAGTGTGAAAAAAAAAAGACTACAACGCTTAAATTTATCTACTCAAAGTAATTGTAAGTAGCATTCCTTTATTTTTTGCTAAACAAAAGAAAAAGTAATCTTGTATGAATTTGCCGTAGAACGTGTTGACCAGATTTTTTATGCAAATTACACATGGGCTTTATGTTGGAAGATTTTTTTTCTTCTATTACTGAAATTTTGGGAAATGAATTCTTGTTTTATGACAGAGTGATTATTGTTGACCGACTAGTTGTTTGTTTGAACTGTAATGAGGAGAAGAAAAGAAAAAGAGACAGTTGTGATAAAAAGGCAAATATTCTTACGTGCTGGGAAGCCATTTTTTTGACGATTTGAAAATATTTTTTTTTCTTCCCCATTTATTTTTTCAACAGCACGCACGCACACCGAAAAGAAATGATACCTTCTTTTTCTCTTTCACTTGTCAATTTTTTAAAACACTTTTCAAATAAAGACTCTTTTCGTTGTTGGACAAATTTTTGCTCGCAACAATATCTATTACTGAAAACAGGACCTGGAACAATTTTTCTTTGTAAAACCGTAACTTTGCTGAACACAAGTCGACTTGTATATTGTATGTGTTATATTGTATATTTTATATTGTATGTTGCATATTGTATGGTGCATATTGTATACAGTATATTGTACTATATTTCCTCTACGGTAAACACAAAATCTCTCTCCATTTCCGAACTATTAGCATATCTGAGACAAAAGGAACACGTTTCAACGAGTAATTAATCTATAATTTTTGTACTTCTGAAGTCCATGAATTATGAAAGTTTTCCCTTGCTGTGACTTCCGTTTAAGTTACAAATTCCCCTAAAAGAATCGAATTTTTTTTCTTTTCGAGAAAACAAAATAAACAGAGACACAATGGAAGATGTGAAAGAGACGATAACACGTCTAATTGAATTTCAAATAGACCAGCAAAGAAGAGCTTACAATAGACTGCAGCAGGCAGAAGAAAGAATGATCCAAATGCAAAAGAGAGCTGATGACAGACTCTTTGCATTAAAAACAGAAGAGAAAGAGAGAACTGAAGCACTACCCCAGTAATAGGATTCACGCTGCAGAGAGCGATACTAAGTACAATAAATAATTTCACCTACTGTCCTGAAGAAAATCAAACGTTTGAAACGTATTCCAAACTATATGACGATCTGTACAATATCGTCTGTGTAAATTGGGCAGACCAAAAAAAAAAATCCGTTTGCTACTCAGCAAATTAGGGGCTACGGAACATGACAAATTCGTCGACTACATCTAGCCACAAAAGACAAGCGATCTGATGTTTACGGAAACCGTTAAACGACAAACTGAACTATTTAGTTCGAAAACGTCGTTGTTCAACATACGGTACAAATGCTTGAATCTTACGGAAAAAAATGATGTCCACTACTTGACTGTCGCCTCGATTGTCAACAAACTATGTGACGATTTTAAATTGTCAGAATTGAGTGCCGATGATTTCACATGCCTCATATTCGTCCAGGGTTTAACTTCCACAAGAGACTCTGAGATCCGTCCAAGAGTTTTGTCAAACCTGGAAAGATAACCAGGCTTAACTGTACAAAAGCTGGTGGAAGATTGTCAAAGGATCATTAGTATCAAGAAAGACTCAAAGAACATCGAAAAAGCTGTTATTGCACACATAAAGAACATACAGAGAAGAACTAAGGGGTACTCTCTAAAAAACACAACGGAAACTGGACGCTATCTTCCAGTCTAGCACGAAAGACAAGGTAACCAGAAGCCTTCAACCCGCTGTTTTCGCTGCGACAACTTGCATTCGTCCAGGAATTGCCTTTTTCGCACCAAAGAATGGTTTAATTGCAAAGAACTAGGACACAAAAGCTCCCACTGTAAACGGTAGAGGAAAAGTAAAATTCGGTTTCAACAGACGGGAATAAATAAGAAAGATGAAAATAACAGTCGAAAATACGTCTTAGAATTTTAGACAAGGAAGTTAAATTACAGTTAGATCGGACTTATCGCTAATAAATTTAGAGACGTGGAGAAATTTAAATAGGCCGACTATGCATAAAACTGGCAAGTCAGCAAAAACGGTAACTGAAGAAAAAATAAATTTTGAAGGATGAACTAACTACAAATGTCACTTTTAAGGGTAGAACGAAACAATCTGAAATTATTTGTGCTCAAGAACACAGAAAATGTGTTTGTGACAGATTGGTTTCAAGAATTTAATCTGTGGGATGTACCGATCAACACTTTTTGCCAAAAAGTATAATCGTTTTCTACAGAAAAACAAGAACTTAAAGCGAATCTAAAAAAGCTTTTACCTAAATTTTTTTTCAGCGAGCTTAGGTAAATGTAGGAAAGCAACAGCAAAATTTGAACTGAAATCCAATGCTGAACCAGTTTTTAGGAAAAAAAGGAACGTAACATTCGCTTCGCTAGAGAAAATCAATGATGAACTTGACAGACTATTCAAGACCGGCATCTTATCAAAAGTGGAATTCAGCCAAAAAGAAATCGAAAGAAATCCGCGTTTCCGCTGATTTTTCGACTTGGCTAAACGCCGTCTTGAAAGACTACCATTATCCACTACATAGCCTCGTGGAAATTTTTGCAAAACTGAACGGAGGTAAGATGTTCTCTAAGGTCGATTTCAGTGAGGCTTATCTTTAGATTCCGGTTGAGGAAAATAGCTCAAAGTTAAACAAGGGTTTATATAAATTTGAGAGACTAGAATTTGGAGTAAAGGTCGCTCCGGTGATTTTTCAAGAAATAATGGATAATATGCTAGACGGACTCGATTTTGCAACTGCATACTTGCACAATATAATTATCATTAGCAAACCCAAGGAACAACATAGAGAGTACACACAAAAAGTAATTTCACGGATACAGGATTTCGGTTTCAAAGTTAAGGAAGGAAAGTGCGAATTTTTCCTAGAAGAAATTAAATACCTAGGATACATAAGTGACAAAGAAGGAAGCAGACCAGATCCTGACAGGACAACTGCAATAAAGAACATGCCAACTCCCAGAAATGTCACCGAACTACAAAGCTTTCTAGGACTGGCCAACTATTACGAGTCATGTATTCCTAACATGTATAATCTTCGGGCCCCACTTTACAAACTCTTGAAGAAAGACAGTACTTGGGTATGGACATCTAAATTCCAGGAGGTATTCAACAAAATAAAAACTGCACTGACGTCCGACCTATCTCTTACGCATTATAATCCAGAATTAGGTATCATAGTTGCCAGAGATGCAAGCTCTCATGGCATAAGCGCTTGCATACTACACAGAATGCCGGGTGCAAGCAAGAAACCAGTAGCACATGCGTCACGCACGTTATAACCTTCGGAAAAAACATTACTCGCAGATCGAGAAGGAATCCCTCGCAATAATATTCGAAGTAACAAAGTACCATCGTTATTTACATGGAAGATTTTTTAATTTGCAAACTGACCATAAACCGCTCCTAACTATCTTCGGACCGAAGAAAGGACTATCTGTGTATACAGCAAACAGATTGCTGAGATGGGGGTACGATCTTACTTAACTATAACTTTAAGTTAGACTACCTACCCTCACAAAAAATTGGTCATGCTGACGGATTGTCGAGGCTAATTCCAAGTCAAAGCGAACCACTAGAAGACACTATGATCGCTTCTTTAAAAACGACAACGAGATCAAGAATCTGATGCTTAACGTGACTAAAGAACTACCAGTTAATCTACATGAAATAAAATGCGAAGCTCAAGAAGACGAATTCATTTGTTCCACAAAACAGAAGATTATGGAAAAACATCGACAGATAGCGGGCATTTTCTCCTTGTGCGACAATCTACTATTATATAGTGAAAGAGTGGTTATACCCAAGACTTTACAGAAACGAATACTAAGAGATTTTCCACACAGGTCATCCAGGAAAGAATAGAATGAAAAGCCTGATGCGGAGTTATGTATATTGGCCAAATATGGATTTAGACATCTCAATTTTTGTGGATTCTTGCAAGGGTTGTTCTCTAGCAGCTAAAGCACCACCAATCACCTACAAACGATGGCCAAAGACAGACCAACCTTGGTTGAGAATACATGATTATTTCGCAGGACCAGTGGAGGATGTCTACTACTTGATTGTAGTAGATAGCTATTCAAAATGGCCAGAAGTACTAAGGTGCAAGAGACCAACCACAGGCGTCACTATCTCTTTCCTCCATGAACTTTTTTCCTGATTTGGCGTTGTCGATTGCTTAGTCAGTGACAATGGGACACAGTTCACATCAACTGATTTTAAGGAATTCTACAACAGTTTTCAAATAAAACACATCACTATACCTCCGTATCATCCAACATCAAATGGACAGGCAGAACGTTTCGTAGACACTTTGAAAAGAGCATTAAAGAAAGCTTCGGGAACACCTTCAGATAAGGCCTTACAACAATTCTTACAGGATCACACCGAACTCGAATACCCCTGAAACAAGGTCTTCTGCAGAGACCATGCTTGCACGAAACATACGACCAGTATTCGAAAAACTGCTGCCAAAACAAGCAAATTTAGATAGGGTCATTACCGTTCCTACAAAAACGTCGAACCCAGGAGAAAAAGTTTTCTTTAAAGCATACGGAAACAATACATCTTTTGGGGAATAGGGAACAATTGACAAAAGAATTGGAAACACAACCTACGTCGTTCTAGGCCCTACCACTACTCACAAGAGACACCTAAGTCAAATTAGACGTCGTCGTAACGATGGCAAAGACACACCCCAAGTCGAGGAAACAATACATTATATGACATGCTCGATATCGAGCCTCCCCAAACAAACCTAGAACAGCGCCGATCGACAAGGAAGAGAAAGATTACTGAACCCCTTATCATCGATTCAAAAAGGAAGAAATATTGATGTTTTTCCCCCGGAACAAAAAAGCTTGGGAGTGGGTATTGTGGGGACATACACACCCTTATAATCGCTAAGATGGACTTGTCCATTAGTCATATAATGTGTAAGTCTAGACCGCTCAATGAGAGCTATCCCGGTTGTCGTACAGAGACGACTCCCCACGGACTAACCTTTTCTGTACCACTAACCTTTGCTTGATATTCTTATTCTCACCAAGTAGTCAAGTTCATACTTTCGCCTTTTCCAGCTCCACTCCAGAAAGTCGTGTCATTCAAGTCGGTAGAAGGGAATAATATTTGCTATAAAAATTGTAAGATCTGTGAAAAATTGATTTGGTTGTCATTATATCAGTTTATCTATCGTTGCAAATTGTTTACTTCGTATTTTTGTCTGCGTAAAAAAACATGTTTTTTATGAAGACTCGAAATGTTTTGATTCTTTGATGAATGAACATCACTCTTGATCAAACATGAAAGACTTACATCCAATACTAAGACCATCACTTAAAATCGATTGTAATGACATCATTTATCCGTTGCACCATATGTCTATGTAGAATGCGGTCCAAGAATTCGCATCGGTCCATTTTCCCAACTTTCAAAACGATGCAGCCGAAAAAAGTCGGATGTCACACTACAACAATCAAAACGAGCGTTTTAATCTGAATAATCCAAGTTTTTCAAATTTTCACTTAAGAATTTGAAGAATAATTATGAATTTAAAAAAAGTTTTCGATTTTATCCTGAAAGATAAACATCACAAACAAAGACATTTAAATGTTTGTCTAATGTTTCTGAAGACAATAATAGATACATGATACATGTTTCTATTTAGATAATAGATGTAACGTTAAATGGACATTTGAAATGACTTCATGAAGCGTATAACGCTATTCAAGCGCATATTCACGGAAGCAACAGACACATGCCATTCACTTAGCGTATGCATGAGAAAGCGACGCATGTTTGCGTGCAGGTAACCGCAGAATGTCCGTGCGTTTGTCTGTGTATAAGTGTTTGTGTAAGTGTGTGTGTGTGTGCGTGAGAGAGAGACAGAGAGAGAGAGAGAGACAGAGAAAGAGACAGAGAGAGAGTGGATGTGATTGCATGTCTCTGAGCACACCTTTTTCCGTTCGTTGAAGACACTATAAATTATGTACGCTTCAGTAATTTTTTAAATCTTTCTTCTTTTCTGTATTGGAATCGTAATTGATCCATTTCGTATAGCGTCGTCAGCGAAGAACTCTTGATTGAAATGCTAATTCCCTCAGATTTTACGGCTTTGCTAATGAATTCAATTCATTTTAAGCCTGAAAATCTCAAAACAGAACAGAAGCCATGAAGCATAAATCATTGCTCTTCGTAATTAATATAGAACTCTTTCAGCAGTCTGTAAAAAATATTAAAAAGACATTATGATTGCCATTAGTTTCATTAACAGTGAAATGGCATAACGAAAACTTTTTTTTACTGTTGGCCAAGTATACAGATATTGAAAATTGTTTCGAAACATTCACACGATGAAACGAAATATTAGGTAGATATTTCATAGAAATTGAATAGTTAAAATAAACGAGTTATCTAGTAAACATATACACTGGTGCAGATATGAAAGGTTTGGAAGTAGAAACCGTACTAAATAAAAGGTTCACAAAGGTTAACAATGACTGTGGAAAATAAGATCGCGATGAAAATGTGTGTTACGAGTACGCGGATGTAACGTTATAAAATACTAAGGCCTTTGTATCTATCTCTGAATGATGATCACCACTACTACGACAAGACATTTAACACTTCATGTAAATAACCAACTATGAAGCAATTAATGTTAATGCGATTAGCGGTGCGACTAAATAAACCTAAAGTTCTAAGCGTCTAATAAAGCAATTACATTTAGTTTTATAAAGAAATGCTTGTCGGAATTTAATTTCAGTACAAGATTTTAGCAGAAATTATCAGGAAAAAAGCGGACGGCAATGTGTGTGCTGAGCAAACGAGAGAACATGAAATCTATAAACATGTAACAAAAGTGGCCTTAATGCAAGCAGATATGAAATAAGATACATAGTCAAAAGTATTATCGGAGGTGATTTCACCCTTATTATTTACTAGACAATTGTCCCACTTCACGACTAAATATGAAGGGATGCATAAACACACACATACCCATGTCATCGAGGATAAGCAGACTTAAGGGTCATGGAGTATTTGCTTTAAATTAAGGTAGTGGATATTAGATAATTTTCTCGCTTGGCTGAATAATTACTGCTGGACATTTGCCACTTGTCTGAGTAAAATAAAACTATGTTGTAATACTTACCTCAGTTTACTATACGATTTCAGAATAATTTACGATCATTCACTGCTTCAATCATGACCTACTGTGGTATCTCTTATGTTTCTATTTGTTGTGGTCTTGGTTAGGGGTCACAATATTAAGGTGAAAGAATCCTAGTATTCACTACTAACGGTTAAACTGTGAGTGTGCTCTTCACTCGAAGCAGAAATGTCTGGTTTACACAGTGCCAGACGGATCCATATTATCATGAATATAGGAGTATTAACTAACCCAGAACACCTCCCCTCCGGAAATTTATTTCCCCGAAATATAATTTTTCTTTCTCGAATTAACATCCAAGTTAGTTTCCTTTTTCTGTTGGAACGACGTATTTCGGTACTAGTTTGAGGGGGTTCCAGGTCAAATGCGTTATACAGAAGATCCAACGTCTCTTCTTCTGCTTCAGTTTCACTTAACCCGTTCGAAATACGTTTGCGTATCTGGTTCAAATTTTTCTTATGTGTGAAATGTGGTGCTTCCACCAAGTAGACCATACAGCCGATCCTGTGCTTGATTGTTCCTTGATTCCAGAAAGTATTATTATCTTTGTGCATCTGGAAGACTATTTTCTCTCCCGGTATGTAATTCTTCTTGCGAACACTCGTCTTTACGGGTTTTACCTGTTTTGCCAATAATAAAGACTGGCTGTATTTTTCTCGCGAACATCACTTCCGCAGGAAACATCTGGTATGGCGTATTTTTTGTTAGAAGAAATTGTTGCAAAGCCTTTTCGGACGGAGTATCCTTTGCTTCTTCTAAGCCCTCTTCAAGGTGTCCACAAATTTTTCAGCCTGTCCGTTTGACCTGGAGTGATTAGTCGAAGTTATGATGTGGTCAACTTGGAATTCCCCATTAGTCTTTAAAGCCCCAGATATGAACTGAGTGCCGTTATCTGACACTAAACAGTCGACCATTCCGAACCGTGTGAATAACTCATGAATAGTTTTTATAGTGAAGTCAGTAGTTGGGTTGTTTTCAGGCCACTTGGAGAAGCTGTCTACTACTATGAAGTTGTTTCATGTAGTCCATATGTATCCGTGACCATTAGACAGCTTTGGGCTGAATTGAATTGGTGGCGCTTTAGCAGCTAGTGCACATCTTCTGCATGCTTTTGCCTTTTCTTCAATATCCTTGCCCATATTTTTCCAGTACACATATAGACATTCTGGTGGCGCCAGGAGTCCTGTGTCAAAATCCTTTAAGATTTTCATTTTTTTTTTGGGGGGGGGGGGTGCTGGAACAACTAATGTCTCCCTATATAATAATACCTGGTCGCAAGTTGAGAAAACCTCTGTTACTTGTACATTAGACTGCAGTTCTTCCTTTGTTTCTCTCATAAAATCGTCGCTTTCGGCTTCTTTCTTAATATCATTCAGAGTGCCGGAAAGTTATTTCACAATTTCGCATATGGACGAACTATGAGCTCTCTCTGATCGTACTGATGCCATCACCGAGTCTTCAAGTGGTTCACCATTTCTTAGTATTAACCAGGATAGCCCATCTGCATGTCCTAATTTCTTTGGCGGAAGGAACTCCATATGACAGTCATAATTTAGTAGGATTGTTCCCCATCTTTAGAACCTATTTACCGTATGTGTGTGAGCCAAAGATAGAGATCAGCTGCTTGTAGTCCGTTTGAAGTTTGAAATGTTGTCCATGGGAAAATCTGTGAAATCTTGTTACCGCGAAGATTTTGCTTAAGGATTCTTTCTCTATCTAGGAATAATTCCTTTTAGCAGGAGGTAGGGGTTTCGACGCGTATGCTATCGGTTTCGTCGAACCGTCTGACATTTTAGGCAAGTTACACGCGCCGATTCCATATGCGCTCGCGTCACTGGCACGATATTGTCTAAATCTGACTTGTAATGCGTCAGGAATAGCTCCTATGTCAGCACCTCTTTTAACTTTTCGAATGCCTTCTTGCATTTCATGGTCCAGTTCTAAACCTTGTCTATCTTCAGAAGTTCATTTAAAGATGCACGCAATGTGTGCATATTAGGAATGAAGGCTTAATAGTAATTAGCTAAGCCTAAAAACTTTGCAGTCTTGTTATTTCGTGTGGCTCAGGCATAGTTTTTATTGCTATGGACCTTTTTGGATCGATCCGTCTACCATTCCTATCTATTATCTGTCGAGGAAAAAATTGTGTCTTTAAGTGTAAATCCGTACTCGTTTATCTTTTTGAAAATCTGAAAAAACGTGATTTCTATGTTGCTTTATATATTCGCTTTTCATTATAATATCGTCCAGGTATCAGATGGAAAAAACAAAGCTGCTTAACATCGTGTCGGTTATCTGTTGAAAGATAGATGGTGCGACTTTGATCCCGAAAGCTAACCCATTGAACTTAAATAGTCCCTTGTGAGTGGTAATGCACACGTTTTGGACTTTCTTTCTCAACAGAAATCTGTAGGTTTGCTTCACTCGGATCTATTTTTGAGAATATTTCCCTCCATTTAGTTTCGTAAAAAACTTCCTCGGGGCTGGTAATTAAACTTAAGTGCGGCATTTAACCCGGTCGAGAAGTCAGCACTGACTGTAATATCGTTTTATTGTTTTCTTTACATACACGGTTGGGGCAGCCCACTCGCTATAATCGACTGGGGTTCAAATTCCTGCTTTGACGAGTCTGTCTAGATCTACGTCGATCTTTCCGGTATGCTGCGTTTCTTTTTGAAAACTGGGGTGGCATTTTCTAGTAACTTGAACTTGACCTCCATTTTAATCCAGCGGCCTAGTTTGTCCGAAAAAAACCTCGGGGGAACTCTCCTTCAGGTCTTTCTTTAGTTTTTCAGCTTCGGCTGTAAGGTTATTCACCTTTTGACAAAAATCGCTAATGGGTGAGTCCTAGAGTTCAATTTTTTTTATCCAGTTTGTCCCAAAAAGATTATTAGTATTTTTTTAATAAAACCACATTGAGATTCAGTGTTTTCCCTTCAACGTTTCAACCTTATTCTTTCTCCAGTTATTGAACGAGTCACTTTCTTGGTTCATATCAGCTTCGGTTTTTTGATTTTGCAGCAAGTATGATGCTTTATGATAAACAAATCTAAACCCCTGTCAAGTTGAAGCCTAACATTATTGTCTCTCATTTTTATCGCCACGTACATTTCCGTCCTCCGTTTGAGTCCCTATTGTTTTTACGTTGCTCCTGTGCATCATTTTGCTCTGCAATGTGAAGTTTTGTGTCCGTTGCGTCTGCATTGATCACATTTCCGGAACCAGTAATGACAATCCTTCTGTCAGTGGATTTCTCCACATCCTTGGCATGAGTAACTAAGGTTTGTTTTGAGATTTTTCCCGAGGGTCATGTTTTGCTTTCGCTTGACTCTCTGGAGAGTAAAATTTTTCGTTCCTTCATACCTGTCTGATGTGTGCTACAACTGCCTTTTCTATATTTTTGGAGTCTTGCTTCTCCAGGATGATTCTTTGGCATGCTTCAGCCAATTGTTGAAGTGTTATGTTTGGTTCCTTTTTCAATCCGTTAAGTGCCCGGCGTATGAGTTTAGATTCATTGGTCGACACGAAGCTTTAAATAAAAATCAGGATTCCGGAGTCGTCACAGTGTCTACGAGTGAAGTAAATGTCGTCAAGTTGATGCACCTTCATCTTTTATTGGAGAAGCTGATTTTTGGACAGTATAATTCCATCAAAGATTTCATTGTCTGGTCGAAGGACAATTCGCTCGTATGTTAAGGGATGATGTAGTCTATGGACTTATGTTCTACAGCTTCCATTTTTTTCTGCTCGCTCTATGACTTGCAATCAATTCTGAATACATCACCAAATCCGCGAAAATATGTTTCAAAAGTCCAATCATCTTCAGGATGATAGTGAAATGTTTCTAATGCTGACCAAATCGCAGTTTGTGTAAAAACATTCTTGTCTGACTCGTTTCTGTCTTTTTTCGCTTTTACTATAGTTAATAGTTCCAATTTTGTCTTTGCCTATGACTGCATTTCCAGTATTTTTAGCTGAATTGCTTTCTTTCTTTTCGCTTCTTTTTCTCTTCTTACTTCTCTTTGTCTTTTGTCTTCTCTTTCACTTTCTATTCTTTTTTTCCTTTCGCTTTCTTCTTCTTTTTTTCTCTTTCTTTTTCTTCCCTTTCTTCTTAATTTTGTTTCTGCAATTCTAAAGTCTGAGTCTGTTGTAACCGTATTATTTCAACTAGTTGCCTTGAAAGTTCTTCAAATTTGAAATATAAAGACTCAACAGACAAAACTGAGTTTAAAAATTGTTATAAGGGACATAATTACGGATAACACCGGATACGAAACGGTGTATAAAAGAGCGTCTTGTATTGTGTTGTGGGCAGTCAAGTGGTACGCACTAGCCCGGCCGTCTCGCGTCTTACACTCTCCAAGTGTAGTCAGGATTAACCAAGCTCCCAGGACGAGCGTTCCGCTCACACACGTTAAGTTAACTTTTTTCCTTTACCTTCATTTACGCATATATCAACTTCAAGGCGAGCAGCCATTTTGTATTGTATATTATTTCGAAGTACGAATAAATCTTCTTTTGTTACACATTCCACTGACGTTTTTTTTGTCATGTTATTATATACCGTCAAAACCGGATATAACAGTTGGCGACGAGAATGATTCTTATCTATTAACAGAGATAAATTACCGTATTAAAAGAACTATTCGAAATTGTCTTACATAAAGTACGGATTTCTCCGATATGAACTCACGGAAAGGTAATAAAATTGTACTTGAAAGATATTGGCAAGGTAAAGTGAACTTTATTTATATTTTTGAAGAAAAAAATATGTGAGGAACGCAGACGAAATTCGAACCCGGCACCTTTGGATTACGTTTTTTTGGAAGAAAAGAAAGAACTTTTACGATTTTTTTTCTCTAAATTAAACAGACTATTGTTATAATTTAATTTTTTCTTTCGTGCAACCGTATTTTTGTTGAAAAACAGTTTGGTCATTTTCGGGCATTATTCGTTGTGTAAATTTGAAAAGTATTATTGTGTAAAATTACGTTGAGGCAGAATTACTACTGCTAAATGGTATGAACTTGGTGGAAACATTTATTCTTGTAAGACTTGTCGCTAATTTGCGAAAAACGTATACTTACGAAATTTTGTGGAATCATTGTTGTAAATTTTAAAAAGACATTTTTTTTAATGGAACAATTGGCTGAGTAGACGAAAGTGCTAACTCTTAGCGTTCAGGAACAGTCAAAAATAACACAATAATTCTTAGTGCAACAACAACAGCTGCAACAACAATTACAACAACAGCAAGAAATGACACAAAAAACTTTAGAGGCACAACAAGAACAAACAAAAATACTTCAACGCCAAATGTCGACTCAACAAAAGAATTTTTCTGCAGAGGGTATTTCAAATTCTTTGTCGGAATTTCACTACTCTCCCGATACTGGCGTAACATTTCCAGCATACTATAGAAGGTATGAAACAGTTTTTACAAAGAGGTGTTCGGACTGGACCGACGAAGAAAAAGTTACGCTGCTACTCCAAAAACTGGGTACTGACGAAAACACTAAGTATGCTAACTTAATTTTACCCAAAAGACCGGAAGAAGTGACCTTTGAATAGACAGTCAATACTTTATCTAGAATATTTTATAAACGAGATAACCTTTTCCACTCTAGATAAAAATATTTAAATTTACAGAAATCGGAATCTGAAGACGATCTAGAGTATACTTGTACTGTAAATTGCTTATGTGAATCATTTAAATTAAATGAAATTTCTGGGGATTTATTTAAATGCTTGATCTTTGTACAGGGACTCACAGCACCAAGGGACAAAGATATCAGATCCCGGATCCTGACAATTATGGAGTCGAACCCAAATATAACTTTACATAAAGTTACCGAGGAACGTCAACGTCTCATTAATATCAAGAGAGACAACACCCGTATTGAAGAAAAAAGCGTTTACAAGGTACATGTAAACAGACAAAAGACGCCTAGAACGTACAAGACCCAGGAACAAAGGACCCCTAGAATGCACAAGTACCAAAATTGTGAATGTTGCGGAAGTACGAGACACACCAAAAAGACCTGATGGTTCAGGAATAAGATATGTTACGAATGTGGATTCAAAGGCCACAAGGGAACGTACTGTGACCAGAAGAAAAAACAAAAGACTGACAAAGTGAATGCGCTTCGCACAAGGAAAGAGAAAAATTGCGAAAGGCGTAAGTATGTCAGTGTTCACATAAATAGGCACCCTGTAACATTACTCCTGGATAGTGGTGCGGACATCAGCATCATAGATGATGATATCTGGAGAAGGATCGGTCGACCCGAACTAATGGAAACCAGCAAGATGGCGAGGAGTGTGTGCGGCGAAAAGTTGGAATTTAAAGGAGAACTAAGGTGCAACGTGACAAGTCTGTTTGGAGTGGATTGGGACCTTATGGGAACGACCAGTTAATTCTTTTTGTAATAGGTTGAACACAGAGAAAGCGAACCAAGTGGAAGACTTTCTGGACGATGTAAAAGCAGAATTTCCAAGTGTTTTTGCTGAAGGACTTGGACACTGTGTGAAAGTAGAAGCCAAATTTGAAGTGAAGAAAGATGCCACCCCAGTGTTCAAACCTAAAAGAAACGTACCTTTTTCATTGATGGACGCAATCGAGAAGGAGTTGGAAAGACTTCAACAGTTAGAGGTTATTGAAAAAGTTGACCATACGGATTGGGCCAACCCGACGGTATATGTGAAGAAAAAAATAACAAAATCAGGGTATGTGCGGACTTCTCAACAGGCGTGAATGACTGTTTAAAGGACCACAATTATCCCCTTCCGTCAGCAGAAGATCTATTCTCAAAACTAAACGGAGGAAACAATTTTTCCAAGATGGACCTCACAGACGCGTACTTGCAAATCAAGGTCAATGATTAATGCTCAAAGTACCTGTGCATTAATACCAATAAGGGTATATTCAAACTAAAGAGGCTTACTTTTGGCTTAAAGGTCGCCCCTGCTTTGTTTCAACAGATAATGGATACGATGCTCGCAGGGTTGGAATTTGCGATGGCATACCTTGACGATATCTTGATAAAGAGCGGTAATTTGCAAGAGCACAAGAAGCACATCAGAGAGGGACTTAAGAGAATGGAGGTGTTTGGTTTCAGATTGAGTCCAGAGAAATGCGATTTCTTCATGAAAAGGATCAAATACCTGGGTCAAATAATTGACGAAGATGGACGAAGGCCAGATCCACAACGGACCGAAGCAATTGATAAGATGCCTGCCCCAGACTCAGTACCAAAACTACAGTCATTTCTGGGATTGGTACAATACTATGCGATATACATCCCTAATGTACATAATTTGGAGAGCTCCTCTTAACGAGCTACTAAATAAAAGGAAGTAGATGGAATTGGACAAAGGAATGTGAATCTACTTTCCAGAAAATTAAGAAATGTTTACTACCAGATCTGGCATTAGCACATTTCGATCCAGAAAAGGAGATGGTACTAGCAACGGACGCCGGTGATTACGGAGTTGGTGCTGCATTACTCCACAAGTATGAGGATGGAACAACAAAAGCAATCGCTCACGCGTCAAGAACTTTGATTGCAGCTGAGAAAAACTACAGCCAGATTGAAAAGGAGGCTGTCTCGATAATATTTGGAGTCAAAAAGTTTAACCGTTTTCTCCATGAACGAAACTTCATATTACAGACGGATCATAAACCGCTAATCACGATATTTGGATCGAAGAAAGGCATCCTTACGCATACCGCAAATCGATAGCAGCGATGGGCTGTAACTCTCTTAAACTATCAGTTTAAGATGGAGCATGTGTCATCAAAAAAGTTAGGACATGCGGATGCACTGTCAAGGTTGATTCCAAAAAGAAATGAAAGTTTCGAAGAGACGGTAAGTGCAGCTCTTAAAGATGAAAGCGAATGCTCAAATTCAATGTGCAGTATGATCCGTGAGCTCCTGGTAACTCTAGAAGAGATTAAAAGAGAAGCTGCAAAAGACGCTTTTATAAAGAAAATGAAAAATCAAGTAGGACGGACGGAAAGAAATAAGATGGCAAGAGAAATTACACCTTTTTCCATTTGCGAAGATGTACTCATGTATGCTGATAGAATCGTAATTCCACAGGTATTACGAAAAAGAATGCTAAAGGAATTTCACACAGGTCATCCTGGCATTTCAAGGATGAAATCCCTAATTAGAGGTTACGTGTATTGGCCTGGTATTGATAAAGAGGTGGAAAACTGTGTCAAAGCGTGCAAAGAATGTCAGTTAGCAGCCAGAGATCCGCCTGTAAAAACGACCCCGTGGCCGAAGACGGACTTGCCCTTGTCACGACTGCATATTGATTATGCCGAACCCCTAAAAGCTTTTTTTTTTACTTAATTGTAGTGGACTCTTTCTCCAAATGGCCGGAGATATTCAAGATCAGACATCCAACAGCAAGGAATACTGTAAGTGCACTTGACGAAATTTTCAGCCGGTTTGGTGTATCAAAGACCATAGTGAGTGACAATGGTACAGCATTCACAGGTTACGAATTTAGAGAATTCTGCAACTCACTGGATATACAGCACATCACGACGCCTGTTTACCATCCTAGATCGAATGGGTTGGCAGAAAAATTTGTGGACACGTTTAAGCGGGCATTAAAGAAAAACATGAACATTGACACAGATGAGCGAACAATACAAACATTTCTAGCGATCTACAGAGTAACCCCAAATCCAAACAATGATGTAAATTCATCGCCTGCAGAACTTATGTTCGCCAGAAAAATTAGATCCATTTTCGATAGACTCCTACCAGATAAAAAGAAAGTTGCCAGAAAAGAAAACGTTAATGTAAAGTGCTATTCCACAGGAGATAAAGTTTATTTAAAAAATTTTCAGAATGTAAGAAATCGTTGGGTGGACGGTATTATAAGAAAAGAATTGGGAATATGGTTTATACTATTCAAGGTCCCAGTTTTGTCTGTAAAAGACATGTTAATCAAATCCGTTCCAGAATTTCAGAAAATACAGAGGAAATCCCAAATGGAAACGTTGTGTGACACATTTGACATTCCAAAACCGATGGGTATACACGGACACATGAATGTATCCCATGAACTTACCATACGGGCTGGACAGAATTATTTACCAAAGGAAACTGACCAAAAGGAAGAGCACACGTAAAAGGAAAGTCGTCAGGCGTTTAAGTCCTGATCCTAAACGGAAGCGATATTAAAGCTAAAATCGGGAAGATTTCAGCTTCAGGGGGAGGTGTTATAAGGGACATAATTACGGATAGCACCGGATACGAAACGGTGTATAAAAGAGCGTCTTGTATTGTGTTGTGGGCAGTCAAGTGGTACGCACTAGCGCGACCGTCTCGCGTCTTACACTCTCCAAGTGTAGTCAGGATTAACCAAGCTCCCAGGACGAGCGTTCCGCTCACACACGTTAAGTTACCTTTTTTCCTTTACCTTCATTTACGCGTATATCAACTTCAAGGCGAGCAGCCATTTTGTATTGTATATTATTTCGAAGTACGAATAAATCTTCTTTTGTTACACATTCCACTGACGTTTTTTTTTGTCATGTTATTATATACCGTCAAAACCGGATATAACAAAAATGATAACTAGAAAACCCGCGACTTTACGAAGAAGATAAGCAAAATTAATATTCATGAAAAGAAAAAAAATCATGCGTGTGCTTTTAACAGAAAGAAATGTTCAATTTTTCACAGAGAAAACAAGACAATGGAGAATTTATTTTAACTTCCTCTCTCTCGAAAAAAAAAAATACGAAGCATTTTGCGTCCAGAAGAATTTCGAATAATAAATGATCTGAAAGCAGAAATCCAGTCGCGTATTTGCGTTTTTGTATTGAATTGTAGTAATGGAATGAATGCGGTTCCAACCCATCGTACAGCCGATATATATTTTAACCCTTCTTTCTTTGTTTTACAAAGAAAAAGAAATCATGTAGCTATCAACCGAGAACTTTTTGGTCACACTAAAAAGCTTTGTTTTTCAAATATATACTGTGAACCAAATATGGCTTTTTGCCAACAGGAAAAATTACGATATTTGCACAAGCGAAAAATTGAGTCAGCCCACCAGGAAAAAAACTAGTTTCTTTTTTCCTTTTTTTCTCGTTGTGATTAAAACAAAAAAAAAACCTTCACTTTTAACAAACAGTTCACAAATAAATATTTTGGATAAAGGAAAACAATTCTGAGACAATAAAAATACCATTGCACGTTAGAAATAAATTTACTGAATTATTTTTAGAAATAGAAAGCGTTGTATTTTTCTACTCACAGGGTTTTGAAAAATACACTTTTGCCAAGGTTAGGTAGCTTTTTTTGTCTTTGAAAACACTTTGTGGAACCACCATTTACTGTTTCAAAAAAGATAGAAATACGAGTTTGTTGGCCAGAAGTTGGTTGCTTATCCAAAGTAGATCCTTGTAGGTTTTTATTTTTGAATCCTTACGTCGCCAATGTTGTGGTCCTGGTTAGGGGTCACAATATTAAAGTAGAATAGTCCCGATGTTCACTACGAGCGATTAAACTGTGAATGTGCTCTTCGTATAAGAGCAGAAATCGCTTGCTTAAATAGTGCCAGACGGATATATATTATTATGAATAAAGGGGTGTTAAATACTCTAGAATATTATTCTACGGCAAATTGACTTTTTATTGTTAGTGTCGGGTTTTTTGTTATGAGAGCATCTGAGGAATAACCTCATTCGTTTTTAGTAGATAGTGTAGTATCTGTTTTGTTGTCATGATAAATCCTTGAAAGTATTACATTATCCTTTGGGGGAGGGATGGTTTAAGTCAACAAGAATATACTACAATCTACTCTTTATTAACAAACTTAATATATATATATACGTATGTATGTATATATATATAAATATACTATAATTTTCCTATTGATTATAGTAACAATGATATATATTTAAATCTTGCAAAAGTAATGTATTAACATGTCACAGTTATTGTTTTTGAATGAAATCAAAGAAAAAATAATTGTTTGTTGCCATTTAACAGGTCACATTTACGTCTAATATATATCTGTATATATCTATAAATGTCACTATGTACTAATTACCTGATAGAGTCTTTGAGTAGGGTCGGAAAATATCTAACGCCAGTTTCGTGAAAGGAAATAAAAGCAAATCCCACTAGAAGAGCTGCCTGCCATTTGTCTTCGTCGACCGCCCAGACTACTCTAAAGTACCTTTCTATATCTTCTAGCCAGACCTTTAATCCCCGTCCCTTCTATGTACTAAAGGTCTTATATTCCTTCGAAGGGATTCTCTCGTAGAACTTTCTAAACTCTTTCTACCGCATTTCCTAAGTCCTGAACAAAACTTGAGAAGAATTGCTGCTCCATTTTATTATTATTATTATTATTATTATTATTATTATTATTATTATTATTATTATTATTATTAATATTATTATTATTATTATTATTATTATTATTATTATTCCATTAACTTCATACTGTTATGATGTTTCAAACAAGTTTTTTTCTCAAGAACGGCTTTTACTCCAAGGCTAGCGAGGATAGACAAAGAGTTAATTACATGGAAAGCACTTGGCGTAGGATTTTTGCTGAGCCAAGCAGAACAGACGTCTGGAGTACGGTGATATTGTATCTGACTTCCAAGGAGTTGAACTGTTGCATAAGATCATCAGGAATTGAGCCAAGCACACCTATGATTATTGGCACGATGGAAGTTTTCTTATTCCACAATCTAGCAATCTCCACATTCAGTTTCTGATAGTTCCATAGTTTCACATTCTTCTTGCCTGTTAAGTTGATGTCGTTTGAGCAAGCCACATCAATATTTTGTCACTCATTGGTCGTTTTATTCACAGCTAGAATATCTGGTTTCGTATGCGTTATTTGTCAGTCACACTGAATCATGTATCACCGAGAATCTTAACTTCCTTACTTTCACTAGCCATTCTGGGTGATGTGGCACAGACTCCAGTGCAGATTTTACTAACATTGTCATGGCTACGCTTGCATTCTTTTTGAACAAGTATAGAACACGTACTAACAATATGGGATACTGTTTCAAGAGATATACCACACAACCTGCCCTTATCAGAACAGTCCTTCCAATAGATGTTTTTATTCATTGCATTTGTATTTAGTGTATGTTCCTGACCAGCAACTACAAGGGGTTCTGTTTCAAGTCACCTTTAGAAAGAACATTCCACGTGTCCTTGTATTTTTGTGCTGTATCTCGTTCAAACTAACAAAAAAAGTGTAATTGTTACCAACCCAGGCAATTTCTGCTTCGATTCTTTCCTTGTATTTCTGTTTATCTGGTGTGTTATGTATTCACTACGACATCGTTAAAAATGCGTTTTCAGTCTTTATAAATGTTTAATTTAATTTTGTCGTTTGTCTACGATATATACACACTGACAGCGAGTAAAACATAACCAGCTGATCTATAAAATAATATTTTGTTTTTACTTCACACTAAGAAACAGTTCTGGATTTAAAAATACAACTATGTTTTTTTACATTAGTGAACGCACGTGGATATAGTGAGGATGTTGGTGGTTAAGAAAATGATTGCTCTTTCTATTTACCGGCTGTTTCGCTTTCTGCTTGTAACGATTTATATGAACATTCTTTACCCCTGGAAGGTTTAATAATGTCTTTGAAAACTATTGTTTTGAAAGCCATTATGAGAACTAGAAATTTATAAAACGAAAATGTGTTAATTCCTCAGATTCCTCTTATTCTTCAGACATGCCATTTCAGTTCAAGCGTTTACAATTTCTAATAAAAACAATTTTGCCATGTTTATGAATAAAGTTAAAGAAAAGCCTCAAAGTTATTGAGTTTAATGTTCAGAAACCTTACTTTTCTCATAGCCCGTTTTTATGGCGGTTGCTCACGCATTGGAAGTCCTGAAAAACTTTACATTTACACACCTGTTAGAGATCAAAAACAAAATGTTGTTTACCTAGAGCTTATTCAAAATTAATGTTATAAGTACATTTACCAGTGTTCAGATATGCACTACCTAAAAGTAAATTTTAATTATTTCATTAAGAGAATATATTACTAATACCATTGTTTATTGCCTCGAATGTGTTGACCGATATTATTGCATATATTTCTGATAAAATTATGCATTCCAACAGACAATGGTACAAAGTCCCACATTCATCAACTGGAATCGATCTGCATGTATGCAACCCATCGAACGCTTCTCTTTCTAGGGTCACCTCCCAAAACAACACAAAGTTTTTCCTCGGCTAAAGTTTTTGCCTCGACTCCAAAGCGTCTATTCTTGAAATGTCCCTTCCTCTGTTAACTGCGGTATGTTACTGATTCTGTGAAATTCTAGAAGATCTTAAAGGGCGGAGAAAAATCTTAGGTACATTACCTAAGCTTTTCCTCCGCCGTTTAAAAAAGGGTTAAGTTATTGGTAATCGCCCAAAGCTCCCCATTAGAGGAAATTGCTGAAGGAGTTGCTAAGGCCAGAATGCACTTCCTTTAGGACGTTGGCTCATCAAATTTTACGTTCCTCTGTGTCACATATTATAATCGTCGTAGGAAGATAAATAAACGAACATTTTTTATCATATACTATTTCTATCAGTTTGTCTGTCTTGGTAACATTCAATATAGCCTGTTCGTCACGTTGCAATAGCTTTCTCTGGTCTGACATGCTTAAATTTAAATTGATTGACTATGGTTGCGTAGAGTAATGGCACTAAAGATCACATGATTATAACCGGATTATAAAGTAAAACTTCGAGATTTTCTTGTAGTTTTTGTTTTTATTTTGTCTATTTTGTTGATGTTGTATGTTTAAAAATATTACTTTACTAAAGTTATGAATCCATTCATGAAAACGAAAATTACAGTAAAATACACTAAAAAGAAAGACGAAAAATAAAAGAACATGACGACGAAAAAATAAATGGCGGAAGCAAATTTAATAATAAAAAATATATAGAAGATGTAGATGAAACAAGAAGAATATCAAGATACAACGATTAAAATTCAAAGTCAAAAGAAAAAATAAAACAAAGAAAGCGATAAAGTAGGACACAACGGTAAAATAAAAGAAAGGGAAAACGGAACGAGAGTAACAAGCTTGATTTGAGAGGAAAAGAGCGGAAAAAAGAAAATATGAAGAAATATAAAAAGAAAAAATTAATAGACAATGAAAGATAGAAATAAGGAAAAAATAGAATAGAGCATATAAAACTGAATGAATATGTTACGTGTATAGGCATAGAAGACAAGTGTTCAATCGTTGACTTTAAAATTAGAAAAAATGTGAGAGAAGGATAAACAGGATAAAAAGGAAGAAAAAGTAAAACAAAAGAAATTGAAAATAATAAAGAAAAACAAGGAAAATAAGAGAACACTATAGACAAAAACAACCTTTTTGGTCCTGGTCGATTTGCATCTTCCTTCAGAAAAAAATGCCACATGAGATTAAAAATATGCGTCGTTGAACAACTTCTAAAATTGCGTAGGTAAATAAATCGGATAAGAGTGCTTGTTTGGACAAGTTTATGAAAATACGAGAAATTGTGCAGTCAGGCGATAGAAAGAGAGAGAGAATGCGTGAGAGAAATTTTACGTCAATGTCAACACTCCTATAAGAGCACAAACTGCATAAGCGTCATTTAATGGACGTCAATTCTGATAAAAAGCAAATCGACAGCAACGTACACATAACGAGTTACAACAATTTTGCACACCTGACGTTAACATAAAACGCCATAACTTTATTTTCCTCTCCCTCTCTTTCTCTCTCTCTGTCTCTGTGTCTCTGTGTGTGTGTGTCTCTCTCTCTCTCTCTCTCGCTCTCTCTCTCTCTCTCTCTGGTATGATGGATTACCGCATAAGTTGTGACGTAATCTATAAGACACTGTCAACGATATGTCTCCTGATAGATCATCAAATAATTTTTGTCCCCTCTCTCTCTGGTATCATAAATGACAACATTTTTTTGCTGTCATTCATTGTTCTCTGTTTTAATGGATGTTGTCACAACGCGATTAAATCATCCGCTGGAAGCAATAGAGTAACAAATAAGATCCCCAATTTTATACAAGCAATAATTCGATTCCATTTTACAAAGTGCTTTTTTTAGATTGATTTTAGCTATGATTTACATGTTTACACATGAATCTGTAATCTACTATATAAATATGCAGTAAGTTTTTTAAAAATGTAATTTCAATCTATATAAATAAAACAGTAGATGTATGTATATGTGTAAATATACAAAAGATAAACTCTTAAACTACTGGTCACATAACAGTGAAATTAATGGAAATAGTAATTATGCACGAAGGGTGGTTTATAAGGAGTAAAATCTTTGTTTTGGTTGATAAATAACGCGTACAGACATGTAGTAGCAAGTTGAAGTGCAAAATGTTCATTTCAACTGGTCTACATGTTTTTACTTCTTTCTGCGCATGCTCACATAAATCAATTACTCTAAGTCGTTTAATATAAGGCCTTTATTATCTTTCTCTCAATAACAATATTGATAGAGAACGCGGCTGGAATGCTAAAGGGTTTCGTTTCGATTCTAGCTGATGCCACAAAGTCATTTTTTAAACATTAGCTACAATGTATAAATAAATGCGAATATCTAAATGATTTAAATATGTTTAAACGTATTTCCGGTAAGCAGAATCAAAATATTTAATTTCTTTACAGATTTTTACTCACTTTTAAGACGATAAATATTTTCTGACAATTATCTTTTTGCGGAAAATCTCATGAACAAAAAAAAAAATTCAACGAAAAAAATCAATCTTTTCTTTAGTAAAAGAGTAAAAGGGGGACAAATTCTAAGTAAAGTTTTGAAAGAAAAGCTTACTTGGGCTAATGTTAGGTTCCAACTTTTCTTTTCTTCTTCCTTACTTTTTTCATGTAATTCACATATATTGTTCGATATTCTAAAATTGAAAATATTTATAGTCCAGCCTTACTTTAATATTTTTCTTATTTCTCCTGTTTCCTTTAGATTATTTTCTTTTATCTAAATAGCGTTTCCTTTTCTTTAAATATCTTCTTACTTTTTCTATAAATAATTTCTCTCTTTTTGTTTTTGTAAAACGAAGACATCCCTATATATATATTTTCTTTTTTATTCACTTAGATAAACGAAATATTCGCTTGTGAAAACAAAATGGTTACCAGGATCACATTAGCTTTTTCGTTGGATATCATATGTTTTCATATCTTGTAAACGACTCATCAGCCCTTAATTTTACTGTGATATTCGTTGTTTGCATACACGAAACATATAAAAGTAGACATTTATAATCCAAAAAAAAACCGCTACGAAACTGAAATCAACTAATGAAAAGTGGATACGAAAGCAATAATTTAAGCATAAACATAAGTTCTCTTGCCCATTATCTCTTCTTCTCTTCTCTTCTCTTCTTTCTTCTTTCTTTCTATTCTATCTATCTTCTTCTTCTATCTATCTTCTTCTTCTATATAAATAAAATGAACTCATTTTTTCCCGATGATTTTGGCATTAATAAGATTAAAAATCAAGATATTTCATGCTAATATAATATGCACAAACGGCAGAACAATATCTGAGGTGTGTTATAGGCTTATTATTTCTCAAATTCCTCGATAATCTTAGATTTCTATACTTTTTCTGCTGAGAAGTCACGGCCAAAATCGGTTAAGATCAATGGAAGTGGTAAAATATTTTCTCTCTAATAAATTCCTCCTCCCCCTGCCACCACTTAACACCGTTTGGGGATCGTTCACAAGGAACAGTTGAGAAGAGAACACCGGTTTGGCTTCGTAGTTCTTTCATGTGAAGTTATTTAAAATCACTAAACTAAGCTGCAGTGCTCTGTGTGTAAGAAAAAAAAATGTAAGGAAAAATTAAAGATGGCGCCCGACTCTCTCTTTAACACGGTAAGATATCCTCAACACGGCACAAGAAGCAACAGCCACACGATTCCCCAGCCAACTCAATCGTCACTCCCCCACGTCTTTCCCCTCACCCGCTTTTATCGTCGTTCTAGGCCGGCTAAATTTGCATATTCCGAGAATTCGTGTGACTTTGCGAGACATCATACTTTACAAAAGACGGCGGTCGCCATCTTGGTCCCTCTTTTCTATTTTTGGTCGGTAACGCTGAGCTGGTCTCGAGGTAAGTCTTTTTCCCCTCATCCGTCTCTCCCACGTACCCACACAACACGCAAACACGCGGGCGCTTATCTCCTGGATGCACGTTACACTCCCCCCTGATCTGATGATCACATAGAGAGCACTGGGGGGGTGGCCTTTTAGTGCGTGTGCTTCTGCGAAGAGGTACATTCACTGTTTCAGATTCGGGCTCTGGATCTGGTTCCGCCTCATCAGATGAAGTATCGCTATCAGTCTCTGGAAGGGGCTCACTGAATCCGTGCATCGGCAGCTCATCGCTAGACGCTTCACTGCTTTCTTCTGTAGTTGTATGACGCACCTCGGTAGCTGGGCGAAGATCTCGCACATGTCGTGGGGTTCCATCGACCAAAACAGACTGCTGGCTAATCACTCCAGATATGTGTCCTCGCTTAAACTTGTCGGTGCACCGATTTCCTGGAGGCCGCACCCACACTGGATCTCCCACTTCATATCTGTTATATGTTCCCTTGTCGGTTGGCTGCGTAGTGTTGATTCCCTTCACTCTGACTCGGTACGTGTAAATAGCATTCGCAGGTGCGGTTGAAGGGGACGTCCCGTCCTTTGGCGTAATGTTGTACCAATATGTTGCTTCCGCAATAGTACATCGCTTCCTGGCAGCAATTCTCTTGATGCTGCGATGGCTTCTTTCAGCAATGCCATTTCCTGATGGCACATGCGCACATCGCAACCGTAGACTGACGCCCCACTCATCTAACAACTGCTGGACTTGCTGGCTACAAAACGCTGCATCATTGTCAGTCAGGAGCTCTTCCGGCGCACCTCGCTCAAAAAAAATGGATGATAGGTGGCGAACAACATTTGCTGAATCCTGTCTGGTCATCTGCCGCCACACCGCAAATCTCGTAGGCCCGCAATCAATGAGAGTTAGAAAGGGCTTGCCACTGTAATGGGTAATATCCATGGCCAGCCGCTGCCACACACTCTCAACTTCCAAGCGACCCTTCTGCCATCGGTCTGGTGTAGGATCAATAGACTGGCAAGCCTCACAATTTCTGACGATCTGTCTGACATCCATCTTGGTCACTGCTGGGTATGCACGCCTCACAAAATAAAGGGTCCTCTTGATACCCGGATGTCCGCTCTGTGCATGAATTTTTTGTATTTGACATGGGTCGATTGCAACTGCACAAGATCGAGCAGTAATCTCCATTCCCATCTTCGCGGCTTCATACCATTTGTGAGGTACACGGGTCAGTTGGTCAGCACGATTACAATGTGATGGCACCAGAGTGACGCTCAGTGATAGCCCATACTCAGATACCAGGTTTTTTAGCGTGTCTAGCCTTCTCCGTATTAACATTAATTTGGTATAATGCACTCATTCTAAGTCAATGGGCTACAAATGCTTCCTCGTATTTAACCGGCTAAAAACTCTTGTATGCATTTATTTTTTAAAGAACTCAAGGGAGATAACTCAGTATAATATTTTTCTTTTAATATGTTTTGATAAGTGTAATGTCTTCATTCGAACTGTTTTCTTAGCCAGAACAAGTATTTTTAACAAAAAATGTTCTTGTAAATATTCTATCGTGTCGTCTTGTTTATTATTGGCTAATGAAGGACACATCGGTATCTAAATACCACACTTTCGTCATTATAGTCATTTCCTTTGTCTCTGTTAACACACCACCGCCCACAGGCAGGGTCCTTCTTGTTCACTCTCTCCAGTGTCTCTTTAATCATCAGAGTTGTACGGCCTATGAAAAATTTGCTTCCCGAAAACTTCTACCGGAGGAAAGCGTGGACGTTTTCTTCGCTGAGTTAAAGAAACTCGCAGTTCTGTTCGGTGGAGGGGTGTCGGAGCGGACGCTCGCGTACGCGTTTGTGGCGGGCCTTCCCACTCGGGTGAAGCAGCTACTGAGAGCCTCAACCAGCGTTTCAACAACGACCATGGAACACTTGATGGAACGTGCTCGAGCCATCATCAAAGATGAGGAGGACCTGGGGGAACCAGTTGTGATGGCGACACAGACAGGCCAGATTGGCGCTCGGGAGATTCCGAATCAGAACCCTGCAAGCAATGGGAAATGTTTTCGCTGCGGCCGACGCGGACATTTTGCAAGGAATTGCACCAACAGGGGGCGTGTGCGCTGTTTTAAGTGTGGCGGTTTGGGGCATCTAGCCCAAAACTGTGCGGGAAACGTATCAGGGGAGAGGACGTCAGCGCCGCCCTGCTCCCCGAGCAAAATTTGAACAAGGCGCAACCAGTAATAACCGTCTACGTAAACAGGATACCCTGCTCAGCACTTCTCGACTCAGGCTGTTCGCATACTATAGTGAGCACCAGGCTGTGTCCAAGTTGGACTAAGAGGAAGATCAAAGTCACCACGATAGGAGGCGAGACCCAGACATGCTGTGGAGCTGGAACTGTCAAGATCTACACGGACACCGGTGCAGCCACTAAGATCAATGTGCTCGTGACCCAAGGAAATCTCCTGGGGTTTGACCTGTTGCTCGGATACGATGCCATCAAGGCGCTGGGGGGAGTCGCAATTCATCGAGACGGAAAGGTGCGATTCTTAGAGGCCCCAGTGTGTGCAGCGCTCCATATCGATCGGCCGGATTTTACAGTGGACTACGACTCGCGCAAGAGGGTCTGGATTGCATCTTGGAAGTGGACCGAGGGGATGGCACCGACTAAACTCAAGAATGGGGTTGCAGAGTACCCTATACCCAGTGAGGCCCGAGCAGAATACGAAAGGGAACTAAAGGCGTGGATCCAAGATGGCTGGTTAATCCCCTACCCTGAGGACAAGCTTGGGCCTCCGAAGGGTCTAATACCCTTGATGGCAGTAGTCCAGCATAACAAGCCGAAATAGCTTGTAAGAAAAAAAATGTAAGGAAAAATTAAAGATGGCGCCCGACTCTCTCTTTAACACGGTAAGATATCCTCAACACGGCACAAGAAGCAACAGCCACACGATTCCCCAGCCAACTCAATCGTCACTCCCCCACGTCTTTCCCCTCACCCGCTTTTATCGTCGTTCTAGGCCGGCTAAATTTGCATATTCCGAGAATTCGTGTGACTTTGCGAGACATCATACTTTACAAAAGACGGCGGTCGCCATCTTGGTCCCTCTTTTCTATTTTTGGTCGGTAACGCTGAGCTGGTCTCGAGGTAAGTCTTTTTCCTCCGTCTCTCCCACGTACCCACACAACACGCAAACACGCGGGCGCTTATCTCCTGGATGCACGTTACACTGTGGCGTAGTGGTTAGCGTGCTGGACAATTCACATTATATTTTCACGTTCGCACCGACCTACCGTAGTCGTTTTTTTTTTTTGTTTTTTTTTTTCCTAAACAACTGGAATGGACTTTTCTTGGTGGCCGAACTGTTAACGTTTCAGATGTTTTTTTTTTTTTTCACACTTTATTTTCCTACTTTTACTCATGACTCCGGGTTTGATCCTTCCTACTTTCCTACCATAACATTTTTTAAACCCCCCCCCCCCGTCCCGGAAACAAACACTCGGGCAACGCCGGGTACCCCCGCTAGTTTTTAAATGAAATTCAATAGAATTTTAATTTGCTAAAAAGCAATAAACTCTATAAAGTTTCTGTTCATTCACCTTGCTTGCGGTAGAAGTGCTAAGCGGCAGTTGCCAAGTCATTACAATATTGTAAGTCATATTCTATTCTTTTTACATCGTATTCCGAAGCATCATATACTAGAACTTTACATTATTTATATTTGATTATATTATTATAAGTTACCCTTACAGTGAAAAAAGAGAGATATAAAACGTTATAGCCTGCAAAAAGTCGTTTATATATAAAACAAAATTCTGCTACAGGAAAATCATTCATGCTTTTACAACACAAATATACGTTCTGTTTCCTCTGGGATTTTGTCTCAGTAAAGATAAAAAACAAAATGTAATAAGTCTTTTGACATACCTCTCCATCGTACAGTATATCGATACTCTATGGCTGACTGGGATAGCTTCAGTACATTTATATCAGATCTACCTCCGGGTTCTATGTTTAAACTGAAAATGTCCTTTATAGTATCAGACCTGACGGAATGGTTACTTGTAGGTATAGACCGCTTCATACACTCCAAAAATGCCAGCAAAAAACAACCGTGGTTCGCTCCAGAATATGCTGCTGCCATTGCGCACAGAAATCACTTTTTCCATTGCGTACAACACAGTAGATATCCTAAGACTAAAACCGCCTTCAGGATTGTCAGCAACAACTGTAAAAAAGTAATAAAGAATGCGAGAGAGTCGAATGCTCAATCCGTCAATTCCAAGTAGTTTGCAGCAGCGTGGCTCCCATCAGTTTTGGCGAATAACAAACAAGGTTCTGAATAAAAGTGCGTGCTCTATCCCAACCATCATCAATGGACCTGAAGCAATCTTTTCAGACGCGGACAAAGATAAACCCTTTTCCAAGAATGTTGCATCTTATTCTACCGTATATTTTCCCGTTTCTTAAAGCACGCTTTGCGATAACAAAGAATGCACTCTCATATTTTTGTCCGGCGTTTTAAAGCCAAATTGGAAAATTTGGCTATTTGTAAACAGTTTGACGTTTAAAAATTGTATTTGGTTATTTTCAAAAAGAAATGTACGAACTGAGAACAAACAGAATATAAATTATGGTAATATTTTACTATGCTAATTCATTCTATCCGAATATGAATCGTTTGATGCTTGTAATCGACTGATCAGCAACAATACCGCCAACATACAATTGATTAAGAGAATAACAAGGCGATGTTCAAATTGCTTGGAAAAAGAATTGTTTGCTAATCAACAAATGTGTTTACATAGACATGGTCATTTAACGCAGGCGAATCTTGTATCCGCTTGATTAAAGGGTAATTTGTACGTTCTCTTCTACGGGAAAGTTAAGTGGGATTTCAGATAATCAGTTTTAGAGACGCCGTTCTTAGTTTTTTTTTTTTAATGTGTTCACGCCAGTTTTGGGGATTGACGTTAGGGTGATTTGATATGAGAGATATATTTTGTAGCCGGGATCAGAAAAAAGTTTTTTTTTTATCAAATATGAGAAAACGAGGAACATTGTCATACGAAAACAAAACAAAATAATGACTTAGGAAGGCTCTATTAAAAAAAATAGATCATTTATATATATTTAAAATGGGAGATTTACAGCAATAGGGGAGCATAGAATATTCGTGAATATTTTAGAGCTCTTGAGAAAACAAGGGGTTCATTAGCTGAGATAGTAGATGTCTTGGCCAATTAATTAAGAGTCGTGTTTCGGGAAGTCAGAGAAATCGTATTAAAAACGTCTTTGCTTAAATAAATTATAATTCAATGAAAGGTTTTATAAGAATTAATGCTCATTCGTTTATCATATTAGAAAAATAGTTCAGTGATAAAATTTTGGAATATTTCAATGAATAAGTTTTAACAGATTGACAGACGATAATGTCGATGAGTTGTGTGTGTGTGTCTGTGTTTTTATTAATATTTGTATACGTGTGAGTAGAGAGAGAGAGATGTTGCAGAGATAGGATGCTTAATACAGTTAAATACGCAAATAGATAATTGAAGACCAGAGTTTCACGTAATATATTAGAAAGCCCTTAACGGCAGAGTGGGCGGATGATAGTAGCAGGACGAACTCGACAACGGTCACAAAGGCGGAAGAAGGCTGCATCAAAGATGGGCCCCAAATTGTCTTGGTCTCCATGCCGTTAAACCCTGGTATGGTCTTTTGCCAATGACAGTGAGGTGGCTGTCTGCGCACCAGTCATCCACTCTAAAATATACCACGCACAGGCGTTCTCCTGAAGGACCCACCATTACTCCCCCCCCAAAGTCCCATGGCGTCCAGGAAATGGTAACGTAGGCATGACAGTGGGGCATAGGAGCTTCTAGCTATGCACTGGCACATAGGCGATGGGTGTCTGATTTAGTGGTCCTGCTCTCGGGCCGAGACAGAGAGAGCATCTCAGCAGCGGCACCCACGTCTGAGCAGTTCTATTTAGGATCAGTTCTGCTCACCCCACATGGGGAAGGGGCTAGAAAAGGCGCCCTGAAAATAGCCTACCTCATATCACCCGACTGGAATACCGCGACCAGGTCACTTGTGTGTGGTCGAAAACGAAGAACAATGGACTTTGGAGCATGGAGTTTGAGAACACTCATGGGCAGTGCATCCAGGAATTGTCCAGAAAGAAGATCGACATCGCCGCCCTGTCAGTAACACGCCTAACAGAGGAGGAGGGACAACTAAAAGAGGAGAAAGGTGGATACATCATCCTTTGGAAGAGAAAAGCAGCTGTTGAACCTAGAATCCACTGAGTGGAGTTTGCCATCAAGAACCCGATTATTTCCCAACTTTCCGAACCTCCAGTAGGCATCAATGATCGTCTCATGACTCTATGACTGAATCTCCCAAACCACCAGGCTGTGAGTGCCTATGCTCCAACTTTGGATTCACAGGATGGAGAAAAGGATACATTTTATGCAACCCTTGACCAAGTGCTATCACACATCCGAAAGGAAGACAAGATCCTTCTACTAATGCCAGGGTTAGCAGGGATCACAACCTCCGGAAAAAAGCACTCTGGGCAGGGAGGGTGTGGGGAATGACAATACCAACGGAATTGGTCCAGTTTTAATTTGCCGAATATGAGCTTATGATCACAAACATTTTATTCCGTCAGAGAAACCGACACAAAACTTCCTGGGTGCATCTTCAATCGAAGCGCTGGCATCTCATCAACTATGTGATTGTCATGGCTCGAGATCGCAAAGATGTCAACAGCACATGATCGGTGCAAACGAATCCTGGACTGATAATCACCTCATCCGCTCTACCATGAACATCAAGCTGAGGCGGGGGAGGAAGAGGATGACACAAAAGAAAACAGCCCCGCCTCAAATTCAACATCGACAATCTGGGATACACAAAGATGCTGCAACAATTTCAAAATGCCCATCTTGAGAGGCTCCCTGAAGAATATACGAAAGACATGAAGGAACACTGGAAAGCCCTTAACTCACACTTCTTGAGTCCAGCAAAACACTATTAGCTATAAAACTAGGAAACACTGAGACGTCGAAATACAGCACCTTATTGACGCCAAGAGAAAAGCCTTCTGTATGTGGCAAAATGACATCAACTGTATGGCCAAAAGGCACTCCCACTTTAAGGCAAAGGCACTCGTCCAGACTAGAGTAAGAGAGCTGAAAAACAAATGGTGGATGGAGACGGCCTTGGAAATCTAGAGATTCGCAGACTCAGGAGACACGAGGGGTTTCTTTAATGCCACCAGGGTGAATGTGGGCCCAGCTATCGGGGCCTAAACCTTTTCCGATCCAGTGACGGAAAACTCTGCTGAAGGACAGTGTGGGCATCACTTGCATATGGCGAGAACACTTCCAGGAGCTCCTTAATCGAAACATCATAATTGATCTGGAAACTATCAACCAGATCCCTCAGCGTCCTGCCATGGAACACCTAGGTGACTCCCAAACAGAAAAGGAGGTCCAGAATGCCAGCAGGAAACCGAGACACAACAAGGCCTCTGGGTCAGATGGGATTCCTGGAGGATGAATAACATTTTTAACATGAATAACATTTTTAACATGAATAAAATTTTTTAACATGAATAACATTTTTAACATGAATAAAATTTTTTAACATGAATAACATTTTTAACATGAATAAAATTTTTTAACATGAATAACATTTTTAACATGAATAACATTTTTAACATGAGTAACATTTTTAACATGAATAATATTTTTAACATGAATAACATTTTTAACATGAATAATATTTTATAGATGAATAATATTTTTAACATGAATAACATTTTTAACATGAATAACATTTTAAACATGAATAACATTTTTAACATGAATAACATTTTTAACATGAATAACATTTTTAACATGAGTAATATTTTATAGATGAATAATATTTTTAACATGAATAACATTTTTTAACATGAATAAAATTTTTTAACATGAATAACATTTTTAACATGAATAACATTTTTAACATGAATAACATTTTTAACATGAATAACATTTTAACATGAATAACATTTTTAACATGAATAACATTTTTAACATGAATAACATTTTTAACATGAATAACATTTTTAACATGAATAACATTTTTAACATGAATAACATTTTTAACATGAGTAATATTTTATAGATGAATAATATTTTTAACATGAATAACATTTTTAACATGAATAACATTTTTAACATGAATAACATTTTTAACATGAGTAATATTTTATAGATGAATAATATTTTTAACATGAATAACATTTTTAACATGAATAAAATTTTTTAACATGAATAACATTTTTAACATGAATAACATTTTTAACATGAATAATATTCTTACATGAATAATATTTTTAACATGAATAAAATTTTTACCATGAATAATATTCTTACATGAATAATATTCTTACATGAATAATATTTTTAACATGAATAACATTTTTAACATGAATAATATTTTATAGATGAATAATATTTTTAACGTGAATAAAATTTTACCCATGAATAACATTTTTAATATGAATAACATTTTTAACATGAATAATATTTTTAACATAAATAAAATTTTTAACATGAATAATATTTTTAATATTAATAATATTTTTAACATTAATAATATTTTTAACATGAAATATATTTTAACATGAATAAAATTTTTAGCATGAATAATATTTTTAACATGAAATATATTTTTAACATGAATAAATTTCTTTTAACATGAATAACATTTTTTAAAATGAATAATATTTTAAATATGAATAGTATTTTAAACATGAATAATATTTTTAGCATGAATAATATTTTTAACAGGAATAATATTTTTTAACATGAATAATATTTTAATATGAATAAAATATTTTAACATGAATAAATATTTTAACATAAATAAATTTTTTTAACATGAATAATGTTTTAACATAAATAATATTTTTAACATAAATAATATTTTTAACATGAATAATATTTTTAACATGAATATTATTTTTTTAACAAGAATAATATTTTTAACATGAATAATATTTTTAACAAGAATAATATTTTTAACAAGAATAATATTTTTAACAAGAATAATATTTTTAACATGAATAATATTTTACATGAATAATATTTTTAGCATGAATAATAATTTAACTATAATAACATTTTAACAGAAATAATATTGGTAACATGAATAATATATTTAACTTCAATAATTTTTTTAACATGGATAACATTTTTACATGAAAAATATTTTTACCATGAATCATATTTTTAACTGAGTAATATTTTTATATGAATAACATTTTTAACATAGATAGGTTTTTTAATATAATAACATTTAACATGAATAAAACTTCCACATGAATAATATTTTTACATGAATAGTATTTTAATATGAATAATATTTTTTGATATGAATAACATTTTTACAGGAATAACATGTTTATCATAAATAATATTTTTAACCTGCATAATATTTTTTAAGTTGAAATTTTTTTTACAGGAATAACATGTTTAATATGAATAATGTTTTTAACATGAATAATATTTTTTAACATGAATAACATTTTAACAGGAATAACATGTTTAACATGAATAATATTTTTAACATGCATTATATTTTTTGACACGAATAACATTTTTTACCATGAATAATATTCTTACATGAATAATATTCTTACATGAATAATATTTTTAACATGAATAATATTTTTAACATGAATAATATTTTTAACATGAATAACATTTTTAACATGAATAACATTTTTTAACATGAATAACATTTTTAACATGAATAACATTTTTAACATGAATAAAATTTTTTAACATGAATAACATTTTTAACATGAATGATATTTTTAACATTAATAACGGTTTTATAAATAACATTTTACATAAGTTTTATGAATAATATTTTTCCATGAGTAATATTTTAACATGAATAATATTTTTACATGCATAACATTTTTTAATATGAATAATTTTTTTACATGAATAATTTTAGTTAATATGAATTATATTTGTAACATGAATAATATTTTTAAAATGAATACAATTTTTAACATGAAAAACATTTTTAACATGAATAATATTTTAAACTTGGAAAACATTTTTTTACATAAATAATATCTTGTTTACATGAATTATATTGTAAACATGGATAAACTGTTCTAGCATTAATAACATATTTAAACATGAAAATCATTTTCTTTCATAGATGATATTTTCTAACATAAAAAACTATTTTTCATTAATCAAAAATTGTGAAATATTTGGCAATCTAAACATATTGTTTAAAATAATCATGAATATGAGTAAATATAAAATATCTTAGATATTGTTGTTTTATACGTTGATAAACTATCTAATTTTGTGTTTTGTCAAACTTTATTTAAACAACATTACAAACAGTGTTTGCTTTTTATATATGCAACATAAACTTCGAAATCCAATGTTAGCAATATAATATCCAACATATAATATTAAAAATATAATATAACAAAATATTCTATTCTTAGTGTAATATTGATAGTCTATGTTAGAAATATAATACATAATATATGATATTGACAAGTGATTATTGGAAATAAACTCTTATCAATATAGTATTAAATATATAATGTTCGCAATGTAATATAAACAATTTGTTTGCAATATATGAAATAGTTAATATTCCGAGAGATTATTGAAATATAATATTGCCAATATAATATTGAAATTCTAATAATTGCAATATAATATTAAATGTCTAATATTTACAATATATTGTTGATAATCTAATATCGAGAATATTATGTTGAAATATGAGAATATTATATTTGGAATGTAATATTGAAAAACTAATATTGGCAATACATTATTAAAAATCAAATATTGGCACTATAATATAAAATATCTAATATTTGAAATATAACATTAACCATATGTTATTGACAATATAATATTAAAAACACTGATATTGACAATATACATTACTTCAATCTAATATTTAATATATATAATATTAAATGTTCAATATTGACAATATAATATTAACAATCTTATATCGAACATATAATATTAAAAATCTCAGTTTTACAATATGATATTAAAAATCTAATATTGAAAATAAAATACTACATATCTACAATGTGCAATAAAATATTAAAAATTAAATATCGATAATTTAATATTTAAAATCTTATATCAACAATATAATATAAAAATTTAATATTGGAAATTTCATATTAAAAATCTAATATTGGAAATTTAATATTTAAAATCTAATATTGGCAATATAATGTTAATAATTTTATATCGACAATATAATATCAAAAATTTCATATCGACAATATACTATTTCAAATCTAATATTGGCAATATACTATTAAATATCTAATCTGTGCACTTTAATATAAAAAATCTTATATTGGCAAAATAATATTGAAAATTTAATATTAGCAATACAATATGCAAAATCTAATATCGACAATATAATATTTAAAATCTTATACTGGCAACATAATATAAAATATCTAATATTTGCAATATAATATTTGCAATACAATATTAAAAAATAATATTTAAAATATAATATTTATAATATAATATCAAATATTAATATTGACAATTTTATACTAAAAATTAATATTGGCAATATAATGTTAAAAGTCTTACGTTGGAAATATACTATAAAAATCTAATATTGAATATATTATATTAAAACATTTATATTGGCAATATAATACTAAAAATCTTATATTGGAAATATACATTAAAAATCTAATAGTATTTTAATATAAAATATATATTGAAAATTGAATATTTAAAATAAATATTGACATTAAACTACTGAAAATAAAGTATTTGCAAATTATTATTAAAAAATTATATTGGCAATTGAATATTAAAAATCAAAATACTAATATAATATTATGAATTATGAATTTATATTGGCAATTACGTATCAAAATTTTATATTGGCAATCTATCTATCTTCTATCTATCTATCTATCTATATCTATCTATCTATCTATCTATCTATCTATCTATATCTATCTATCTATCTATCTATATATCTATAAAAACAGAGATGTGTGTGCCACAGACGATTTCTGATTGGTTAATCCAATAATCACATCTCCTAAAAAAGTATAGTTCTTACGCTCTAAACTTTACCATAAAATATTTTGGTCTTATTTATTGTCCATCTTGGAAGGGTTTAATTTTTTTCTAACTTGCCATTTACAAATTAGAAAAATACGAAACTAACTTACAATCTAAAAATCGAACCTCCGACTCAACGTCCGCCATTCAGAAAGCAAACGCTGGACAGATTATTAGTACTACTACTACTACAAACAATACAGCACGAAAACACGCGCACACACGCACACACACTCACGTCCACTACCGTCCTTGGCTACGTCACGTTGTTATGGCAACACGATAAATACACAGTAAATTTTATTTTCTTCATTTCTACGCAAATATTACGCAAATGTAAATCATATAGAATATCTGTATGAATATAATTACACGTAATAGTTAAATAAAGATGATCATCGTATAAGAGAACCGAAAAAAAAAACTAATAGGGAATTTGTATAAAGTTGTATTTTCTTTTTAAATAAATAGAAAAAAGGAGTGTTGATAAGACTATCGATACTTATACAGTTTAGTGACGACATTAAAAAATGGAAATATTGAAACAAACATTTTATTGTACGTAACTGTTATAGACTGAAGTTCTCCGAGAAAAAATTTCACTTCATTTGATCAAGTAGTTTGTTCTTACAGCGAAAAACAATTATTTATCACGACGACGTCAACGTGGCCATTTTGGAAATGTACCTAGCAGAATACCTCCATTTTATGCCAAATTTCGCAATCTAGCCTTTTTTTTCTCGCCATATTGAGATGCGCACAACACATCTGCAATTTTTTTACGTTTTTTTTTTTTATAAATCTGGAATTTTTTTGCGTATTTTTTTTTTTTTTAAATAAGAATACTATTGAATATGCAAAGAAATTGAAGAATGCAAAGAATTGATGAATTTTTATACGAGATTATTTTCGAAACATGCCCAGTTGGACACGCATGGATAACTTCGAAACTTCGTTTATTTACTTCTGTTACAAATTAAAAAAAACAAAAAACACTCCAAACATGGCATCTGTCTTCGCAAAAAAAAAAAAAAACCTCTTCTGGTGGGTGGGGGGGGAAAGGGCTAGATTGGCCTTAAATGGAGGTATTCTGCTATGTGCGGCAGTTACCTGCCCTTGGGGAATTCCTGGGCCTGCAATAACATTTCCAAAATGGCCACGTTGACGTAGCCGTGATAAATCATTGTTTTTCGCTGTAAAAAAAAAACTACTTGATCAAATGAAGTGAATTTTTTTTCGGAGAACTTCAGTCTATAACAGTTACGTACAATAACATTTTTTTTCAATATTTCCATTTTTTAATGTCGTCACTAAACTGTATAAGTACCAGACTATCAATACACACAAAAAAATATAGATTTATTTTTGGGTAAACTTCCCCTGGGGTTTCCTTTCACTTCAGTAAATACTGGTATTTTGTTATATATATGGCGTACTATTATCCTTACATATATGATGTTCATGTTTATATATATGTATAAGTGATAGTGTCTGTGTGTGTCTGTGCGTCTGTGTGCATTTCCCTACGCTAAAACTCTGTCAATTTTAAGCCTACAGATTCGAAATTTGATATACAGGGTACTGAGATTTGGGAAATCGATGTGATAGGTTTTCGACAGAAATTTGGCGATTAAGTGGTCAATATTCAACAACTAGACCTTTGAGAACTCTACCAAACTCCTCCTACAATTTAAGGTCTGAACACGTGATATTTTATATATAGATTCCTTGGACATGGATCTAACTTATTAACTTTACTTGATCCCTAAACAATAAATGTTAAGAGGTCATAATAGGGGTCAAAGTTTAAAAAAATTGACCTTTTTTTTCCTCAGCATACACTTCAAAACACCTGGGCAACGCCGGGCACCGATTGCTAGTATATCTATAAAAACAGAGATGTGTGTGCCACAGACGATTTCTGATTGGTTAATCCAATAATCACATCTCCTAAAAAACAATCGTTTCTACGCTCTTACCTTTACCATAAAATATTATGGCTTTATTTATTGTCCATCTTGGAAGGGTTTAATTTTTTAATAACTTGTTATTTACAAATTAAAAAAATACGAAACTATTATGCGAAACTAAACTACACGAAATACGCGCACACACGCACACACACACGTTCACTACCGTCACGTTGTTATGGCAACCAAACCCGCTGACTTCTTTTTCTCATTTCACTCGTGGTCTTAAATTAGATTCGAATAAGTTGCCAAAAAACAAATATATAACAAATAAATGTTATCAAAGGCAAGTTATTAAAAAATTAAACCCTTCCAAGATGGACAATAAATAAAGCCATAATATTTTATGGTAAAGGTAAGAGCGTAGAAACGATTGTTTTTTTAGGAGATGTGATTATTGGATTAACCAATCAGAAATCGTCTGTGGCACACACATCTCTGTTTTTATAGATATATAGAAGATAGATATAGATATATAGTTTAATTTTTTAATAACTTGTTATTTACAAATTAAAAAAATACGAAACTATTATGCGAAACTAAACTACACGAAATACGCGCACACACGCACACACACACGTTCACTACCGTCACGTTGTTATGGCAACCAAACCCGCTGACTTCTTTTTCTCATTTCACTCGTGGTCTTAAATTAGATTCGAATAAGTTGCCAAAAAACAAATATATAACAAATAAATGTTATCAAAGGCAAATTTTTCGTGTTTTTATTCAATTTAACATGTTTAATCAGCTCGAAAAGCATACAGTGTTTACCGATGTATTGGAAAATTCAAGATGGCGGCCGATTCTCTCTTTAACACGGTAAGTTTGGAAAAAGGTGTAATAAATAAAAAACCGGTTAAAATACTGTTAAAAACTCGCTCAATATATGTTACCGTGACATAGGTTGACATATATTCGGCGGGTTTTTAATAGTATTTTGTATAGTTTTTTATTTATAACACCTTTTCCCAAACTTACGGTGTTAAAGAATGTGTGAGACGCCATCTTGAATTTTCCAACACATCGGTAAACACTGTATTCTTTTCGAGCTGAATAAACATGTTAAATTGAATAAAAACACGAAAAATATATCCAGTTTTTATCGGTTTTTTACCTTCTCTGCAGAAGTACAAAAAAAAAAACAACAAAAAAAAAAAAAACGGAAGGTACTTTTACAGAATGTTAAACTAACCCTAACCGATGTTTTATGTTTAGTTTAGGAAAAGTCAGAAGAAATAAAAGTCATTATTGCATGAAATATACGTATTTAGTTGAAGTATTGTTTATGTCAATTCTTTCGAAGAAATTTAGCAAGAATACCTGTAAACCAGGAAATCGGTAAAATGTCATCATGGATGAATACTTGTCTATTATAATTTCTACCCTTGACAAAAACTTAGCCATAACAAAAGAGATTTATTGTTCAGATTGTTTTTGAGATTGATTTCTAAAAAGATATTTTATAAATAAAATCGACTTTAAAATTAAAGACTTAAATTACAATAATTGAATTTAAACATTCTTATTTCAATATTTGGCACATAACACCTGCAAAAATGATCACAATGTCAGGATTTCATTTTATTTCAGAATCGATGGCAAATACTAATATTTAACATTAGTTTATCATTTAAGCCGATAAAAAGCCCTTTTTTTTTTCGAGTCATAAAAGGATTTGGAGTTTCCTAATCAACCTTTCGGGTGCAGTTGCACGCTCTCAAAATAACTAAAGTGTTGGCTTTAAAAAAATTGGTTCATTAAAACTAAACAGGTTTAGTTTTAATAAAAAAAAAAAATTAAAAAAAAATCGCTTTGGTAATTAGATATGTCGTATGGTTATCCCTAATCGCTGAATAAAACCGCTAACGAGTTGAATGATTACGACATAAAATTAAACTCGGGTTCCTGAAACGGAAACTTCGTTTGTTTTTGTTTTTTTCTTATCAATATATTTACATTGTTATTTTGTTTTCATTTTCAATCATTCGAACAGTTTTCTTTTTCAAGTAATCCAAGTTACAAAATTCCCACTGTTTACTATGCTAAAATCACAATGACTAATGTATACCTATTAACCCTTATCCTTGAGTGGCCTCTGGGCCTTGATAAGTGGTGACACCCATGTAAAAAAAAAAAAAAAAAAAAAATCACTCGAACAGTTTTCTTTTTATAATGTACAGTTTTAAAAGTTTAAAAACTATATAGTTTTTACTTCAGGAAAATTAATGGGTCAGTTTTTACGATGTGCCCTGTTAAAATACTGTTAAAAACTCGCTCAATATATGTTACCGTGACATAGGTTGCCATATATTCGGCGGGTTTTTAATAGTATTTTGTATAGTTTTTTATTTATAACACCTTTTCCCAAACTTACGGTGTTAAAGAGGGTGTGAGACGCCATCTTGAATTTTCCAACACATCGGTAAACACTGTATGTTTTTCGAGCTGAATAAATATATTACATTGAATAAAAACACAAAAAAGATATCCAGTTAGGTAGAAAAGTAACTTATCTTGCCTTTGATAACATTTATTTATATATTTGTTTTTGACTATTTTTTCGAATCTATGTGTACAGTAATCTTGCCAGGATGCGGAGGAAAATGAATGAAGGGGGAGGGGAATAAAATAAAAACATTTTGGAAACAGAGTAAGTTTGAAAGAATTGCTTTGCACAGAAAGAAATTAATGAAAAAATAAAATTAAATTTCTTTTCTTTCTTGATTTTTTTTTTAGTTTTTTATGAAAAAGGAAGTCAAAATTAAGACTATAAAAAACAATTTTTATTAAGAGCGAACCTCAGTCGTCAGGTCTGTAAAAAAAAAGACGTGGAATAATAAATGTTTTCTAATACAAATTGTTTTTACTTATGTGTTCATTTGTCTCTTTGAAGTTCGTTTGTTTAATATATCGGTTTGCAATATAATTTTGTCATTCTGTCAGACTCAAATTTTAAATCTATATATCTATAAAAGTTAAAGTGTGTGTGTGTGTGTGTGTGTGTGTGTGTGTGTCTGTGTACATTTCCCTACGAAATAACTCTGTCAATTTTTAGTCTACAGACTCGAAATTTGATATACAGGGTACTGAGATTTGGAAAAATCTATGTGATCGGTTTTTAGCCAGAAATTTGGCGATTAAGGGGTCAAAGTTCAACGATTTGAGCTTTGAGAACTCTACCAAACTTCTCCGACAATTTTGGGTCTACACACTTTAAATTTTAGATATAGCTTCCGTGGACATGAATCTAACTTAATAACTTGATTTGAGCCCAAAACAATAAATTTTCAGGGGTCATAATAGGGGTCAAAGTTTAAAAAATTACCCCCTTTTTTTTGCTCAGCATACACCTCCAAACACCCGGGCAACGCCGGGCACCCATGCTAGTATAATATAAAATTAATATTGGCAATTTAATATGAAAAAATAATATTGGTAATTTAAAATTAAAAATCAATCTTTCCTAAAAATTAATATTGGCAATTTTATGTTAGGCATTATTATTGCAATATATTATTAAAACTCTAATGCTGGACATTTGGATATTAAAATACATATTAGCAATATAATATTAAAATTAATATTGGCAATTTAATATTAAAAACATAATATTAAAAAACGAATATTAGCAATATATTTACAAACTCTAATATTGGCAATGTAATATAAACACTCTTATATTTGCACTATAATATTACAAACTAATATAATATTTACATAAACAATACAATACTAAAAATCAAATATGGGCAATTTAATATTAAAAATATTATATTTACAATTTTATATGAAAAATCTAATATTGGCAATTTAATATTAAAAATTAATATAGGATATATAATATAATATAACAAATTTAATACATACAATATAATATTAAAAATCTAATATGAGCAATATAGTATATAAAATCTTATATTGGCAATATAATACTCAAATCAAATATTGGCCATATAATAAAAAATTAATTTAGACAATAAAATATGAATAATTTATATTGACAATATATCATTAAAAATTTAAATTAAAAATCTTATATTGAAAATATAATACCGATAATTAATATTGAATCTAATATTGAAAATACAATATTAAAATTAATATTAAAAATATAATATTAAAAATCTATTATTGGAATGCTGATTTTAAAAATTTATATTAGCAATATAACATTAAATATATTATATTAGCACTATTATATTACAAATCTAATATTGGCAATTTAATATGAGAATATAATATTAGAAATATATTATATACCATTAATATTGGCAATTTCATATTAAAAATATAACCTATTTAATATAAAAAATATAATATTGGCAATATTATATAATTATTTTATTATATACAAAATTAATATTGGGATTTATTATTAAGCAACAATAGTGCAATATAATATTTAAAATCTAATATTGGCAAATTTATATTAAAAATATATATAAACAATATAATATTAAAAATATATATTAACAATATACTATTAAAAACTAATATTTGAAATTTAATATTAAAAATCTATGATTGGAAATTTAATATTAAAAATTATTATTAGCAATATAATGTAAAAATTTATTTTAGCAATATCATAATAAAATTTTGATATTGGCAATTTTATATAAAAACTAGTATTTACACAAAAGTATTAAAAAATTATATTTACAATTTTATATTAAAAATCTAATATTGGAAAATTTAATATACAAAATTTTATTGGCAATATAATATTTAAAATTTATATTGGCTATTAAAAATTTAAGATCCAATATTGGAAATATAATCTGAAAAATAAATATTGGCAATAAAATATTAGAAATAAAATATTGTAAATATAGTATAAAAACTAATATTGGCAATTTAATATTAAGAATCTGATGTTAGCAATTTATTATTAAAAAATAATATTCGCAATATAATATTAAAAAGCTAGTATAAACAATTCAATAATAAAATTCTTATATTGGCAATATAATTATAAAACTCTAATAATGACAATATAATATTAAAAATCTTATATTGGCAATATAATATTAAAATATAATATTGAAAATATAATATTTTAAAAAATAATATTGGCAATATGACATAAAATTTAATATTGTCAATATAATATAAAAAATCTTATATTAAAAATACTATACTAAAAATGAAATATGAAAGATATATGATCAAAAATTAATATTGACAAATAATATGAAAAATCTAATAGTAAAAATATAATATTGAGCATCTAATATTAAAATATAATATTTAAAGTAAAAAATCTAATATTTTAAATCTAATATTAAAAAAAAATAAAATATTAAAAATAAAATATAGAAACCATGATGAGAAAACCAAATATTGAAAATATAATATTAAAAATATAATATTGAAAATCTAATATGAAGCATCTGATATTGGCAATACAATATTACAATCTAATATAAGCGATATAAAATTAAAAATCTAATATTGGCTATATGATATTAGAAATCAAATAATGGCAATATAATATTAAAATCAAATATTGTCAATATAAGATTAAAATTTAATATCGAAAATATATTATTAAAAACCAAATATTGGCAATATAATTTTAAAAATCAAGTATAGGCAATGTAATAAAAAACTCTAATATTGGCAATATAATATTCAAAATCTAATATAGGCAATATAACATTAAAATCAAATATCGAAAATATATTATTAAAAATCAAATATTGGCAATATAATTTTAAAAATCAAGTATAGGCAATGTAATATAAAAACTCTAATATTGGCAATATAATATTCAAAATCTAATATAAACAATATAATATTAAAAACTAATATTTATGATATAATATTAAATATGTAATGCTGGCAATATAATATAAAAATATAATATTGGGAATATTATATCAAAAATCTGATATAGGCAATATAATATTAAAAACTAATATTGGAAATTTAGAATAAAAAACCTAATGTTGGAAAAATAGTGTAAAAACCTAATCAATATTAGGTTTTTACACTATTTTTCCAACATTAGGCAATATAATATTAAAATATAATGTTGGCAATATAATATAAAAAAGCTTATATTGAAAACATAATATTAAAAATCCAATATTAGTAATATAGTATTAAATATCTTATATTGACAATATAATATTAAATATCTTATATTAGCAATATAATATGAAAAATCAAATATATGTAATATAATATTACAAATCAAAAATTGACAATATAATATAAAAAATCAGATATTGGCAATATAATATAAAAATCTTCTATTGACAATGTGATATTACAAATCAAGTATCGGCAATATTATATAAAAACTGTTTTATTGGCAATATCATACTAAAATTGTAATATCGACAATAGAATATTAAAAAATATAATATTGGAAATAAAATTAAAAACAAATATTGTTAATCTAATATTCAAAATCTAATATAGTCAATATGATACTAGAAATCTAATATGGGCAATATAATATTAAAAACAAATATTGGTAATATAATATTAAAAATCTAATATTGGCAATATAATATAATATAAATATCTTATATTTGCAACATAATATTAAAATTAAATATTGAAAAGATAATATAAAAATCTAATATTGGCAATGTAATATTACAAATCAAGTATCTGGAATATAATATTAAAACTCTAATGTTGGCAATATAATAATATCAATCTAATATCAAACAATACAATATCAAAAATATAATATCGGCAATATAATATTAAATATATTCTATTGGTAATATAATATTGAAAATCCTATATGGACTATACATTATTAAAACTCTAATATTCGTAATATATTAAAAATCTAATATTGGCAATATAATATAAATATCTTATATTTTCAATAAAATCTTAAACATCTAATATTGGAAATATAACATTAAAATTAAATTTTGAAAATATGATATTAAAAATCTAATGTTCGCAATATAATATTAAACACTTTTATTGAAAATACAATTAAAAAATATAATATTGGCAATATAATATTAAAAATATTCAACTAGCAATATAATATTAAAATATAATATAAAAATATTATATTAAAAATTAATATGGGACAAATAATATTAAAAACCTTATATTGGCAATATAATATTAAATATCTAATATTTGCAATATAATATTAAAAATCTAATATTGGCAATATAATATCAAAAACCTATTATTGACAATATAATATGAAAAATCTTATATTGGCAATATCATATTAAAAATATTCAACTACGAATATAATATAGAAAATATAATATTGAAAATATAATATTAACAATTAATATCCAAAATGTGATATTAAAAACCTTATATTGGCAATATAATATTAAATATCTAATATTGGCAATATAATATAAAAAAATCTTATATTGGCAATATAATATTAAAAATCTAATATTGGCAATATAATAAAAAAAATTCGTATTTGCAATAATATTAAAATATTCTATTAACAATATAATATTAAAAATCTTATATTGGAAATAATATGTTATAAATCTAATATTAACATTATAAGATGAAATATCTAGTATCGGCTATATAATAATAAATATCAAATATTGTTAATATAATATTAAAAATAAAATATAGGCAATATAATATTTAAAATCCTATATTGGCAATAATATATTTAAAAAAATCTTATCTTGCAAGTAGATTATTAAAAAAAATATTGGCAATATAATATAATGATATTATATTTGTAATATAGTTTTAAAAATCAGATATTGGCAATATATTATTAAAAATATAATGCTGACAATATTATATTAAAAATTAAATATTGACAATATAATATTAAAAATCTTCTGTTAGCAATATAATATTAAACTCTAATATTGGCAATATACTATAATATTAAAAATCAAATGTTGGCAATATAATATGTAATAGCTAATATTGGGAATATAATATTATAAATCAAATATTGGTAATATAATATTCCTAATCTTCTATTGGCACTATAATAATAAAATCGATTATTGGCAATATTATGTTAAACCTCGTATATTGGAAATATAATATTAAAAATCTTATATTAGCAATATAATATTAAAAGGTTGATATTGGAAACATAATATTTAAAATATAATATTGGTAATATAATTTTAATAATATAATATTGGCAATATAACATTAAAAATGTAATATTTACTATATGATAGTAAAAATCTTCTATTGGCAATATAATATTATACATCTTATATTATCAATTAAATATTAAAACTAATATTGGCAATATAATATCAAAAATCTTATATTGCAATATAATATTAAAAATGTAATATTATACATTTTATATTAGCAATTAAATATTAAAACTAATATTGGCAATATAATATCAAAATCTTATATTGCAATATAATTTTAAAAACAAATATTGGTAATGCCATATAAAAAAATAATATTGGCAATATAATATCAAAAATCTTATATTGCAGTATAATATTATAAACAAATATTGGTAATGCAATATAAAAAATTTAATATTGGCAATATTATATGAAAATCTAATATTGGCAATAACTCTTGGAAATATAATATTAAAAATCTAATATTTGCTTTATAGTATTAAAAATCTAGTAATGGCAATAGAATATTAAAAACTAATATTGACAATATAATATTAAAAGTGTAATATCGGTGATATAATATTAAAAGTCATTGGCAGTATAATATAAAAATATTATATTGGCAATATTATATCAGAACAGACCAATAAGTCTCCTGTGTGTTATGAGTAAGTTGCTGGAATCCATATTAAATAGAGAAATAGTCAACCACCTCAGCAGGAATAACTTTCTTAGCGACACACAATATGGTTTCTGTTCTGCAAGATCTACCGCAGATTTGCTGACGGTTATATCTCACAGGATTAGTGGATCTCGTGACAAAGGCTTCATTTCTAGGGCAATTGCTTTTGACATATCAAATGCCTTCGACAAGGTATGGCATAAGGGTCTACTTCACAAGATTTCCAGCTACGGTATAACTGGAAATGTTTTCTCAATCATTAAATCATTTCTCTCCGATAGGCTCATAAGAGTAGTGGTAGATGGACAAAAATCGGAGACCTGCAATATAAATGCTGGAGTCCCTCAGGGGTCAATCCTGGGCCCAACTCTCTTCCAGATCTACATCAATGACCTCCCTAAACACATACTTAAATCATTCGCTGACATCTATGCTGATGACACGACCATCTACGGCAACACATCAAAGGCTGTAAATGACAAAGTTCTCTCTGATTCTCTCTCCTCTGATCTCGAGCGCGTGGTTCAGTGGGGGAAGATGTGGCTGGTTACATTTAATGCATCCAAAACCAAACTCCTATCCTTACATCATCAATGTTCTGATCCCCATCTGGCATCAATTGTGATGGATGGCTCTCGTCTGGGTGAGGCCCCGTGTTTTGACAAGCTTCTGGGTTTGACCTTTACTCATGATCTGAAATGGAACACGTACATCAAGTCTGTTGCCAAGGTCGCTGGAAAGATGGTGGGATCCTTCTACCGCTCCAGAAGATATCTCACTACTGATGCAATTCTCTATCTATATAAAAGCCAAGTACGTCCAAGGATGAAATACTGTTTCTATATCTGGGCAGGAGCTGCTAAAAACAGCCTATCCTGCCTTGACAGAGTACAAAATAGACTTCGTGGCTTAGTGGGGGATGCCCTTTTCTCTACCCTGCAACCTCTCTCCCACAGAAGAGACGTTGCGAGCCTATCATTGTTTTATCGTTATTTCCATGGCAGGTGCTCGTCTGAACTCCAATCTCTGGTCCCCCCCTCGCCAATCTTTCACGTAAAACACCCGTCTAGCTGAATTCACTGTGAAAAATTTCCCCCACTCTATATCTGTGCCTAAATCAAAACGCGGATTCCATGAACAAAGCTTCTTTCTTAGAACTGCACGCCTGTGGAACTCTGTTCCGTCTGCCTGCTTTCCACCGGACTACAACTTGGATGTGTTCAAGTCCAACGTTAACAAATTCCTAATAAACCGCCCCCTTAAGTAAATACTTCATCAAACCTCCAAACTAACGTAATGTACTTGCAATAACCCTTATCCCTGAGTGGATTCCGGGCCTTGATAAGTGGTGATCACTGTGTAAAAAAAACACAATTTATAAGCGAAATCATATTAAAAACTAATACTAGAAATATAATATTAAAAAATAATTTAGAAAATATAATATTAAAAATCTTATATTTGCAATATAATATTAAACTCTAATATTGGCAATATAATATTAAAAATCAAACATTAGCAATATAACAAAAGAATTCTAATATTGGCAATATGATATTAAAAATCTAATATTAACAATATAATATTGAAAAATAATATTTGTAATATAATATTAAAAATTTAATGTTTGCAATATAAGAGAAAATCAAATATTGGCAATGTAATATTAAAAATCTAATATTGGCAATATAATAATAAAAATCTAATATTGGCAGTATAATAATAAAAACTAATGTTGACAATCTATATAATACTAAAAGTCTATGGATCTTGTATGTTTGCAATCAGATTTCCGGTTTTCAACATCCGGTTGCGCATGCGTAAATAGCAACGTCTTCAATCCGTTATTCCAATTCCGGAATTTTTATATCGCTTTTAATACAAACAATTTCATTTAATTTGATCAAATAGTTTTTTGTTTTTTTTTAACGGCTAAAAACATTCAACTACTCCCTCTGTTTTCGTTACGTACGCGAGAAATCTTTAATTCATGTCATTATAAATAAATAATTTTATAAAATCAACCGTAGTTTTTTTTTTTTTTTTAACGGCTAAAAACATTCAACTTCGTAAAGTCTGTCGCAGTTTCAAAAAAACTTCTCCCTTTTAAAAAAAACAAAAGTAAACAAACTCTCACTTTCACTCTCATAGATTTCAACACTCCTACTCCCTCTGTTTTCGTTACGTACGCGAGAAATAGTTACGTGTATGTGTGAGAGAGAGAAAAAGGGAGCGATGTAAAACTGGATAGAGTTATCCCCCTTAACTAATGCAGACCTTTTTACTAGAGGGCGTTATTACAAAAACATTTCTTTTTCTTCTTCCCATGTTTTTTAAGTCGTCTGCTTACATTTCCAAACGGAAAGCTGAATCGGTAAATTAAATCTATGAGTCGTTCTGTTTATTATATTTGTTATTTTTTTTTAAATTACAGTTACTGAATTATAAGTGGTTGGTCATACTTATGCACTGAACAGGTATCATAATCCTTATTATAGTTGAATTCAAATTTTGATATATCATCTTTTAAATGAAATTAAATAGTGTTTTCCTTTGTTGTTTTTAAACAGCAAATACTTGAATCATATGTTTTATACATATTAAATCCATTTTTTAAATCCAATATATTTTTTAAATCCAATATTTTAAATTCATCAGAAGTTTTTACACAAAAACGGAAAGCCGCATTGCTAAATGCACACGTTTCTATTAGATTTCTCGCGTACGTAACGAAAACAGAGGGAGTAGGAGTGTTGAAATCTATTAGAGGGAAAATGAGAGGTGTTTTCTTTCACCGCCGCTGCTTCTATTAATAATGTAAATAGAAAAGAATTGTCTTAATTTTATTGACCTTATTATTAACATACAAATTAAATATTTTACACAATGGGTACTGAATGTTTGCTTAAATTAAATGAAAAAAGTTACATTTTATTTTCATTTTCTATTTAAAAAGCCATTATTAACATGTGGAGAGTGTTTTTTTTATTATTCTGTACTTTCAACTAACAATTTCATTTAAAAGATGATATATCAAAATTTGAATTTAACTATAATAAGGATTATGATACCTGTTCAGTGCATATTTACCTATAAGTATGACCAACCACTTATAATTCAGTAACTGTAATTAAAATAAAAATAACAATTATAATAAATAGAACGACTCATAGAAATCTATCTATATTCTTTTTTCATTTTAATATACTTTCATAGAAATGCTTCTGTTATGTAAAAAAACTATTTTCTTTATGCCACAAGTGTCACGCTCATACATGAATTCCATAACTAATATAACGTACTGACCCAACGGGTCACGGGTGGTCTAGTATAATATTAAAAATCTTATATTGACAATATAATATAAAAAATCTAATATTGGCAATATATTATACAAAAATTCAACACTGGCAATATAATGTTAAAAATTAAATATTGTCAATATCTGTTCAAAAACTAATATTGCAAATAAAATATAAAAAAATTATATTGAAAATATGCTGTTAAAAATCTAATATTGGCAATATAATATAAAAAAATCTTATATTGGCAATATAATATAAAAAATCAAATATTGGCAATTAAATATCTTATATTAGCAATATAATATTAAAATCAAATATTGGTAATATAATATTAAAAATCAAATATTGACAATATAATATTAAAAATCAGATATTAGCAATATAATATTAAAAATCTTTAATTGGCAATATAATATTAAAAATCGATTATTAGCAAGATTATATTAAAACTCTAATATTGGGAATATAATATTAAAAATCTAATATGGCCTATATAATATTAAAAATCGAATATTGGCAATATAATATAAAAATCTAATATTGGCAATATCATATTAAAATTTGATATTGGTTGCATAGTATTAGAAATTGTTTGAAATATATGATTTAGAATGTAATATTGGCAATATCTGTAAAAATATATTGATATTATAATAACAAATATTATGTCTGAAATATATAATTAAGAATGTAATATTGGAAATATCTTGAAAACCTTATATTGACATTGTTATAATTAATATATTTAAAATATAATAGCAAAAATCTTTTAACAATATAATAGAAAAAATCTTTTAACAATATAAAAGCGAAAATGTAATATTGACAATATAAATGCATATATCTAAAATTAAATAATATAACAAATATCTGATATTGGTAATAGAGTATTTAAAATTAGTGTTCGTATTATTGAAAATATAGTTGTAAAATCTATTATTTACAATATAATTTGCAACATTTTATATGGTACTCTAATATAGACAATGTAATATTGAAACTCTAATATAACAATATAATACTAAAAATCTGATATTGACAATATAATGTTAAAATATATTATTTTCAATATTATATTTAAGATCTTATACTGTTAATATAATATAGAAAACCCATACTGAAAAAATTATTGAAAATATTATATTAGCAATATAATATAGGAAATATAGTATTTTCAATATAATATTTCCAAAACATATCGGCAATATAATATTGAAAATTTAATATTTAGCAATATAATATTTAAAAATTCATTTTATAAGTATAATTTTCAAAATAAAATATTCACAGTAGAATATTAAAAATATTATATTGGTAATATTATATTGAACATTTTATATTGACAGTATAATCTTTTAAGTCTAATATCAAAAATCTTATATTTAAAATACCATATTAAAAATCAAATTATAACAATATATTATTGAACATCTTGTAACAATATATTATTGGACATTCTTATAAGTAAGATAATATCGATGCCTCCGTCCAGTCTCGAAAACAAAGGATACCCCTTGCAGGTTCAGCTACACGTGTAAATTGTGTGGCAAGGGTTGCGCAATCTCCAACCACACCTCTCCTGAATCGGTACTGTTTGAGTCCAGTGGCAAGGAAAAGCCAAGGACGACTGGAAACATTGCGGAGATAAGCGGAGAGCACATACAGCACCTGGAAGTCCGAATTAGTCACCTATTTAGTACTGACCGATGTGAATACGTTGTTTAACCTCGGTGATCCAGCGGGAACCGATGTGAATATGTGATTACAATAATATAATATAGAAAAACATAATAAAGGAATATAATATTCTATAATATAGGAAAATATAAAATAAAAAATAATAGAGAAAATCTTGTATCGGAATTAAAATATTGACTATCTAATATTTACAATATAAAATTAAATATCAAATATTGACAATATAATAACTTAACTCTTAGATTGACACGATGAAAATAAAAGTCTTATATTGACAATATTATATTGGAAATTTAATAAAAGCAATATAATATTCAAAACTTAACATTGAAAACATAATATTAAAATACCATGATTGGAAATATAAAATTGCAAATCTAATATTGACAATACGACATTGACAATCTACTATATACAATATACTAAAAACTTATATTGACAACACAATACTCTTAAAAAAGGTTTACAATATTCAAAAACAAATACACCCAACACGATATATTAGCAATATTATATTAAAAATGGAAAATTGACAATATAATTATGAAAATTGTATATTTATAACATAATATTAAAAATATAATATTTACAATACAATATTTAAAATATAGTGAAAACAATATATAATTGAAAATCTAATATTGAAAAACAAATATAGATAATATAATATTGGCAACAGAATATTGTAAACCGTATATTAGCAATATAATAATAAAAATCTATTATTAACAAGTCTATACTGAAGATCTTATATGGGCAATATGGTACGGAAATGTAATATTTACAATACTGAAAATCTTTATTGGCACTAGAATATTTTAAATTTATAATAGCCAATATAATATTATAAACTTTTATTGGCAATACAATATTGAAATATTATATTGGCAATATAATATTTAAAATCTTATGCTTACAATATGTTAAAATTTTATAGTATAATATTTTTAAAAAATATATTAACAATACAATATTAAAATATTATATTATCAATATGATATTACAAATCTTATACCGACAATATAATATAAAAATAGTATATTGGCAATATAATATTTAAAATCTCATATTGAAAATACAATATTAAAATATTATATTAGCAATATAATATTTAAAATCTCATATTGACAATACAATATTAAAATATTATATTGGCAATATAATATTAAAATATTATATTGGCAATATAATATTAAAATATTATATTGGCAATATAATATTTGAAATCTCATATTGACAATACTATATTAAAATCTCATATTGACAATACAATATTAAAATCTCATATTGACAATACAATATAAAATATTATATTGACAATACAATATCAAAATATTATATTGACAATACAATATTAAAATCTCATATTGACAATACAATATTAAAATATATTGGCAATATAATATTTGAAATCTTATGCTTACAATACAATATCAAAATATTATATCGTAGTATAATATTTTAAATCTTATATTGACAATACAATATTAAAAGTCCGATAGTGGTAATAGAATAATTTAAATCTTATATTCATAATACAATATTGAAAAGATAATATTGACAATATAATATTAAAAATCTTATATTGACAATACAATATTGAAAATTTTGTATTCGCAATTCAATACTGAAAATCTAATATTGACAATATAACACTGAAACTCTAATATGGGTGTCTAATATTAAAGTCTAATTTCGGCAACCTTATATTCCGAATCTTCTTGTACATCATTATTCAACCATGTTTCTTAGACACCCCACATCACATTATGGCATCAACAAAAGAAAATTTTGCTGACGGCTTCATTAGTAATCATGAATGATGTAGGGAACAAACAGTTTATATAACACCAAAACTTATCAATTTTAACAAAGAAAATTACTCATATTTTTAAACCAAACAAAAAGGGTTGTCCGTTATACATTAAAACATTGTATTTTTTATTTATAAGATCATAAAATGTCAAATAAATAAAAAATCCAAATAAAATAATTTTTCCATATCTTGGGCAACGTCGGTTATTTGAAGATAGTTTTACATATACTATATCGATATAAAATGACAAAACATGAGTTGATATGCTGTAATATAAGAAAATCAAACAAATATACATTATAGATTCGAATAAAAAAATTGAGTTAAGCAATTGATATGTTTACTCGCTGAGAAAAGTGATTATTTATTACTTATAAGATAATCGGCGTTGCTCAGGATTAAATGACTATTAAATTACTATGGACTTTGTCATTATGCTCATCACACTTTCATTCATGCTAAGAAGTGTCTTAGAATTGCGTCTCTTTCAATAACACCACGTAATTATGACAGAGCGAAGAAAACTAGCCTTGTGAATTCAATAGTATGAACTTCGGTACAGATTCCCGACGTTGACAAAATGTACTTAAGGAAGGTCGGTGGCATTCTCGGCCAAACCATTGTGAAAATTGCATCCATCAGTGTAGCATGCTTTCAGTTAACGATGACTGAACATTATAAATCTGAAGTGTGTTGCAATTTATTCTTTATATCGCCTGCACTAACTATTGGACCTTAAACCCGAAGAAGAGTCATTAAGAAGTAAATTTTATCTAGTATTACATGCATCATGCCATGAGTCCTTGCGAAGGATCGGAGGTTATATCGGTTGAGTGAATAACACTAAAAATGAGAACAGTAATCTGCACAATCCAAACAATACACATTATTAACCCCCATAATATCAAAAGCACAACACTTTTATTTGTTACAGAATAAATCATTACATCATTACGTCATGAATAACGGTCCAAGATTTTGTGCACGCGTCAGTATTAACTACACCCGAACGTGACCATTTTCACTATTTTAGCATCACGCCAATCCAACTTTTTGCTGTTTTGAGAATCTTTAAAATAATTAATAAAAAAAACAAGAAAAATATTTTAATTTCGCATTTACATAGGAAATAAATTATTTCAAAGTTTCGCCTTGTTTTATGATTTAACTTCAACGGATCTTATGATTTAACTGCTAACGGATCTTGTGTCCCTTATGGTAGATGTAGTTGCTTTACAAGAGACCCACTTCGTTTCGTACGGAGATTGTGATGTGTTGACGAACGGCTTGGACCTTTACTCAGCATATGACAATCTTCGGGGTTGTAGGGTATATGCGCTAGTGAGTCGCACCCTATGTACGACGGTAATCGTAGTACACGCGGACACTCAGGGAAAGCTGGTCGTGGTCGATATAGTCATTAAAAGCGTTACTTCCGGATTGTGGCAGTTTATGCCCTAATATCGCTAGGGAGATAGTTTTCTTTTCTCGGTGTGTGGAGTTGTTTCTCTCGGGTCCGAGTAGTTTTAATGAGGGACTGCATTGCCATCTTGAACCCCAAGATAGATGTTCAGAAAGAATAGAGTGTAAGATAGGTGTGAAAGTCTGACCTGATTGCCTCGTGCGATCTTGTCCACAGGTTCCGTCTTGATCACCCAGGGAGGAAGATGTGGACGTGGCATACTAGTGCGCCCTTCTGTCCGAGTATTTACCTGGCCAGAATGTTAGCAAGAAAAGGCGATGTAGATTTTCTATCTTCTCCCACGTTCAACTAGCTAGGTTATGTTTTACCATAAATTAGTTATGGTCCGTTTGAAGTTAAGCAATAGGCAGGTACTGGAAGTTGAACAACTCTTTGCTAGAGGTGATTGACTTCGAGGAACAACTAACGACACTAATTCAGCGGGAATTAGTTGGGGCGGTTATTGGAAGTAGCTGGTGGGTTAAGCTTAAGGCCAAAATTAGATGCCTTTGCGTTCAATATAGCCAACACATCAATCACTTGGCTAGCGAGCGATACGAATGTTCAGTAGCAAGAGCTAAGTAAAATAGTATCTAACAAAGCCGTTAACATTAATGCTGTTTAGCATAAGGCCGCCGTACACCGCGACTCGGATGTATACATTTGGAAAGTGAAAACCTGGCAGGACGTAATCTCCTATCGACTCGTGAGATTTGCAAAGGGTTTCGTGAGCATTTGGAGGTGCGCTTCACCCGACTACCCAAACTCCACGTCCAGGAGTTTGGCAGCTATTTAGATAGCTCGCCCCGCCTTACTGCGGCCCGAACGGTAAGCTGTGATGGGATGGTTACGGAACGTTAGATTTTTACCGCGTTGAATTTGTTATAGCTAAAATAAATCTCCAGAGCTCGATTGTCCTACCTACGAAATATATTTGAGGTTGTCCCACATGTTTGTTGCACTTCTGAAGGATGTGTTTAACCACTGGTTTGTTCAGGGATCCAATCCTGGGCAGGTTACCAAAGGAGTGGTAACATTTCTGAAGAAAAGTGACTTGCATGGAGGCGCGGACTTTGATGATTATAGGCCCATCACTCTGCTAAACACAGAGTTGAAAATGTTGGCACAAGTTCTTGCAAACCGACTACAAGTTGTTATCGGCGACTTGGTCGAACCGGATCAGAACTACGCTGTGAAGGGTCGATCGATTCAAAATAACTTGCACTTGGTCCGTACGATCTTAAAGGGGATAGAAGACGACACAGAAGTCGCCCTAATCAATTTAGATCAGTTCAACGCTTTCGATAGGGTTGGCCATGGTTTCTTGAAATCTGTTAAAGAGACTACCCGTTTTGCTCCGAACTTCCACAAATGGGTTTTTGTTCTGTATCTCAGTCCGACAGTAATGGTGCAGATTAACAGTAGGCTCTCGGGATCGATTGGGTCTCTCGGTCGATGCTTCCGGGTTGTCCGCTGTCACCTCTACTTTATGTTCTTTCGTTGGAGCCATTCCTCTGCAAATTAAGGGTCGAGGCGGCGAGAACAGGCTTGCGCGGCATTGCTGTACTTGGTGGAACACATTTCAGATTGTCCGCGTATGCTGACGATATCAGTGTGTGCGTGATATAAAAACATCAAACGCAGCCGCTTGCTGAGTATAAAAACGTCACATGCAAGTCCGTTGGCCTGCGGTTGGAGCTTTGTCGAGGGTTCTGACACTTCAAGGCTATTTCAGCTGGTCCGATTGCCCAGTTCGTATACGGTTTGTATATAGTTTGGTTTGAACTGGGTCTGTAGCGGGAAAAGAATTAGTCGGGAGTACCGGCGAAGGTCAAATTGTCTGTGATGATTGATTCGAAGGAAATTATCCTTGAAGGCTCGTGTCGAGGTGTGCGCCACTCACGTCTTTCCGTTGATCCTTTACCGCATGTCTGTACTTTTTCTGTCTGCGAGCCGCCATAGAGCTTTTGAGCATCTCCTTTGATCGTTTCTTTGGAAGAAAGGGAAAGTTGTTCGTTCGTAGACAGGTCTCTACGCAAAGTCTTAGCGAGAGTGGCTTGGGGATGCCTGATCTGGAGTGTCATCGACGCGCTGAATGGTTGACTTTCCTGAGTCGTACGTTACTAGAAGATTCTCCATGGGTCCCTGCCGTCTAACACTCCTTTTCCCAGCTCATACCCAATCACTCCACGGAAGGTCGCCGAAGACCGGGTGGGAAACGCTTTAATTCGCCTAATGTCGGGCTGCCCTTAAGGCATTGCCGTGGTCCAGTAACCATGCTCTATCTAGGAATAGACCATATCTAGACTTAGCGGCGGATATTGTAAAGTATCCGTTTGTTGAGTGGCTACACATTTCGCAGTGGAATTGGGCGCTAGGTCAAAGTTATTTGAATAATTCAGTCTTCTATTACGCGGAAACATGTTCAGGATGCACTCCCCGTCTACGATGTGCTCGCCAAAGACGGGAGAATGGAAGCCCAGCTTTTACGAGGGAGAAACGAATGATATTTCTCGCGATCCTAGAAGTAGCTAATTTAGTGACTTGGACCACACGTCTTGACGTAGTCCATAGTTTTGGAGCTGATGTTCAAAGTAAAGATCAGATGCGATTGGAAAAGATTACATCGCATGAACTTCGATAGAAGATGGGTGCACAGCACTAGTTTGCGCATCTGAAGGGGTCCTGGGTTCGAGTTTGTCTTCCCTCCCTAACTGTATTGGGCATGCGGTGCTAAATTCAACGGAACCCAGTTTGGTCAAAGATCATTTAGATTAGATACAGATAGGTTTAGATTAGATACAGACAGGTTTAAATTAGGTATAGACAGATTTAGATTAGATACAAATAGGTTTAGATTAGATATAGCCACATCGAGTGAAAACGTTATAAGTTCTAGAAAAAGATAAGTATAAATGTTGTTTCTGTACCTGTGGTGTAAATGAAGAAAAAAAGAAACAAGAACGACCGACCGCGTTTTTGTGTGGCTTACCTCGTGTTCATAATGAAGAAGAAAGAAACAAAAATGGCTGCCCTGTTTCTTTATATGCCTACAGGGTGACCACGAGGTATGCAAATGAGATGCTCCTGATTGGAGATAAAAGAGGAGTGATTTGGGGAAGGAAGGGATTCTGAAGTTAGATTGCGAGCAGAGAAGTTGTATTTGTAGAAGAGAAAAGTCGGATTCGGGGAGAGAACAACTAAAGTTGCAGAAGTTCGTTTTGGAGTGGAGAGAAGACGCGTCAAGTGGTAACCAGAAAGTGAAAGTTCAGACAGCAGTGTCACGCAACCGACAGTACCTGTTTTTATTTTTATCCGTACTAGGAGAGCTTCATAAGATGCTATTTCACTGAGTTTCGACCCCGGTCTGTTGCCCCTATACGCACACTTATCTTGGAAGACACCGTCCATTCCCTATGTTCCCATCCCAATCTAATTTGTATTGCGATGATTACCCTTAAGTCTCCCACTCCTTATTAAGGAACGACCTGCTAGTTTTCATCCTTGTCGGAAAACAGTTGACGTTCTACACTTAAAATTAGGTAGGGTAAATCCTTACTACCCCCTTTTAGGCATTTTATTCCTTTTACTTTCTTTGTGGTTTTTTTTCTAGATTTGCCCCCATCCATCATCTCATACTTTATTTTTTTGCTTTTTTATTAATATACTATATATATATATATATATATATATATATATATATATATATATATATATATATATATATATATATATATATATATATATACTTTTAGTTTGTATATAAATTTTATGTTTTGTCTTACATTTTTTGTTCACAGAAATTGTTTTTAAAAATCACAGTACATGGGAAAATTTAAGTAGGTAAACGGCATGAAGAGAATGCGGTATTTTGGTGATAGCGATTAGTTTAGGGTCAATAAAGTTTTTAATAAATTGAGATGGCAAAGTAGTTACATGACCCACGACCCCCACTTCCCATTACTGGCCTAAGTTCGGTGTTATCCAAATAAGGCTCTGGTAAAGCTAGAGCCGGGAGCACCGAACTAAATAAAACACGCGCAATTCGTCTCTCGGTTAGCCAGTGGCCGGGGTGTGGTGTCTGCTCTGACGCTGCACCCAAGTTAAATTGTTCTTAATCAATGGACGGAGAAACCTTTCTCTACTGAGACGATTTTATTTTTGCACCCTGCCAGAGTGCCTCCTTTTGGGAGAGCTGATTTTCGCCCGCATTAAAAAAGACCTCTTGTTTTCGTGGGGAAACAAATAAATGCCGAGACCACAAGCGTAGTTTAACCACTCGCAGTAAATACCAGGACTCTTTCACTTGAATTTGTGACCCCTTAAACAGGACCACAACACTTTACTAATCATTTCTGTTTTCTGTTCGTCTGTCATAATACTGTGCTGTCTCTTATAAAATGATTTTTATATCATCTAGTTAAATTAATGTCCTTTTCGTAATATTGTTCTTATTAATCAAATCAGGCTAGGCCATTTGCGCATGCGGGGATTATTTATTAATCGTTATTACTTTAAATGCTCCCTCTCTGTTTCCCTATCTCTTACTCGTTATCTGTTTCTTTATTTCTCTCTCTCTCTCTCTCTCTCTCTCTCTTTAATTTTCTATTTGATTCTAAATATTATAGAATTATATCTGATTTCATGTAGAATATTGTACTTAATTGTCCTCGGGTTAAACCTTCGAATAAAGTGCATTAATTATATTCAAATAATGCCATTACTAGAAAGACACCGATGAAGATGACATCATCAGTTTTAAATGTTGATTTTTTACTACATATATTAACTATACTAGCAGACATAGCAGTACTATATTTTTGTTATTATTCAGAACGAAAGTATGGATATCAAATAAAATAAAATGGAATCATGTTTAAAATGATTTCTAATTTAAATATGTTAAACACAGAAACGGAAATTGAGATATTAAATTAAGATAGGATATTACATTAGAAATCATATATATAATTGAATTAATGAAATTAAAACAGATTTGCATTATCACAAAATATTGAACAAATGCTAGAAATTATGCAATGAGAGAACTTTAAAACAATAATTAGGATTGCGCATACACTGAACATGAAAACGTTGAAAATCTATCTTTTGAAATATGTTTTTTAGATTAAGTAAAAAAGTGTAAGTCATGAATATTAATATGTAAGGATTGATTGAAAAATAATTATAAATTTACAAGGGCAGATTTGAGAAGATCTAATAAAACATATAATAAAATATTTCCCCTTGCTTCTATTATTATTACTATTATTATTAGTTTTATTTTATTTATCTTATTATTCATTATTATTATCATTATTATTTTTATTTTATTTTATCTTATTATTCATTATTATTATCATTATTATTTTTATTTTATTTTATCTTATTATTCATTATTATTATCATTATTATTTTTATTTTATTTATCTTATTATTCATTATTATTATCATTATTATTTTTATTTTATTTATCTTATTATTCATTATTATTATTATTATTATTATTATTATTATTAGTTTTATTTTATTTATCCTATTATTCATTATTATTATCATTATCATTTTTATTTTATTTTATCTTATTATTCATTATTATTATCATTATTATTTTTATTGTATTTATCTTATTATTCATTATTATTATCATTATTATTTTTATTTTATTTCATCTTATTATCCATTATTATTATCATTATCATTTTTATTTTATTTTATCTTATTATTCATTATTATTATCATTATTATTTTTATTTTATTTATCTTATTATTCATTATTATTATTATTATTATTATTATTATTATTATTATTATTATTATTATTATTATTATTATTATTATTATATGATAGTATAATATAATATAATAGTTTTCACACAGTCATCGTCACTGAGAATAGCTAGTAGTGTTACTTGGAATTTCTCCAGAGTTTTGTCAGTTTCTGTCTTTTTTATAACCATTGTAAATAATTTTGTGCTATCATACGAGTCATTTTCTATTGGCACCTTGCTAGTAATGGTCGTTTATCTTCTCTAAAATCAAAGTGGTAATACGCTCGTAAAAAGTTCCAGTACTCTCCACGTTTCCAGATAAGGTCTTGTTGATACTCTTCCTCCTCGTTCTAATCATATTTCTCGACACTTTATTATAAGTTTGTGTGGCATCATCTAACATGTAGTTTATTAGATTTCATTCTAATGTAGTTTCGTTTTCTATTCAAGGATTTTCTTAAAGATTTTGTATGTTGTCATTAGTGATTTATGTTCTATAATCCAAAACCCAAAATGTTTGATTGTCTAATGTAATCACGCTTTCTGGAAAAAAAAGATTAGCACATTTATTGTAAGGACATTATTGACATTTGTTTATTCTAAACAGCTTCGTTTTTTAAAATTCTAACTCTTTTCTTTATCATCAATTTCGGTTGAAGGTTTAAAAATAATTTTTAATTTAAAAGATAAGGTGACACATACAGAAAGAGACTGACGCAGAGAATGCAAGGGAGAGATATATTTTGCTTTCAAGCAAATGAGTTCACCTTATAGTTTAAAAACTGTATTTGCATTTCTTTTTAACAATTCGAAATTTTCTAAATAACTATTGATTTAATACATTAACGTCTTGACTGCTGCAAAGATAAAATACAATTGTAAAAGTTAATGCGATTATTTTTCAAATGATGACAAAACTTGTTCGATAGTGGCTGACAGCTTGATTTACATATTTCATAAGCCGACATTTACATCACCTTATGTTTTTATTAGTTTATTATTGTTCACAACATAAAAATGCTTATTTTGTTTGTCACTAAATACTTTACTATTCAAGTTCAATATTAGTAAACTATACTTAGTGCAAACTGTCTTTGCCCGCATCACTATAAATATTGTTTCTTTTTAAATGTTTACAGGTGCTTGGAAATAATTTCGTCGCCAAGGAGGAAGAGTAAAAAGTGTATATTGCAGAGCGATAGTAAGTAGTAGTAATATTATATGGTTGGTTGGGGGGAAAGGAGTAAGAAATAATTGTTATTTGCTTTGAAAAAAACAACCACTCAAGGATAATATATGAACTTTTATTGAAACCAGCATTTATTTGATTTAACTATTTGGATCTTATTCACATATCCCGACCAAGTAAATGCAAATTACACGAATATCCGGGGAATCTTCAATGAATGGTAATTACGTAAAATGACACCCCTCTCTCTGTGTCTTGTTTCCATTATCTAAATAGTTTCGAATTATTTTGGACTCCACATCCAACAGTAGCAACTAATGTTCGTCGATTAAACACCATGGAAAGAGATTATGAATTATCGCCAAGTAATGTATTTAGTAATTAATATTGCTAAAGATAACTGTTTTTCAATTTAAATACTGAGTGTAAATTCCATTTACTAATTACTATATCGGGACTCTAGGTAAACATCTATGTGTATTTTAATATTGAATATTGAATAAATGAATAAACCATAATAATAATATTCTATAACTAATATCGCAAAAGAAAATGAAATAGAAATCAGCAAAATATGATAACTAAAAATACATATCGTGCTGATTAATTATTCAAGTTAGGCATATAAAAAATCCCATTATCTGAAACTCTAATTTGATTTCGAAGAAAAATAGAACAAAAAAAAAGGGCGTGACTCCAACCACGATTTGTATTATGGGAATTGTCGTGTAATGTAATGGAAATACCGACAGGAAGAGTATGGAAATTACTGTGGAGGCTTATTGTCACTTGCATTAAAAGAAAATCCAATCTCAGTTCTCAACAGAAATATGATAGTGGGCAGTGTAGTGCCCACATGGAATAAGAAAATTAATTTAAAATACATAAAAAGAATTAGAATGTACTGGGAACCTTGAAAGGCTTGTTGTCACTTAAATCCAGCGAGTACATCAGTTTAAACAATGTAACATTGTTGGTGATGACTCGTGTGAATACTCAGAGTGATTAAATACTCCTTCATCTCTTCAACTTACTACCTCTAATAATAATAATAATAATAATAATAATAATAATAATAATAATAATAATAATAATAATGATAATAATAATAATATAAAATATTTATAGCTTCAAGACTCGTTGACCGAGGAGATCGAGAAGAATGCTAACTAAAAAGTATTATTAAATATTCTTTTTGAATTGCTAAGTTTTTTCGTTTCTTATTTATTGTGTTAAAATTGTATTTCTGCTTGTGCGTACAGGCCATCCCATTAATTGAAATCCACTTTGAATCTTGCTTTGTATTTCGATATACATGTGAATTTAATATATCAATATTTAATATATCTATATTTTTAATATATCTATATTTAATATATCTATATTTAATATATCTATATTTTCAGTGACGATATAAAAATCTATTTCCCGTTTTATTTTCGTACATTCCTAAATTAGTAAAATTGTACTTCGTCTGTTTTATGAAGCGATAGGTAAATTAAGAGTGTAAAACTTTTTAAAAAGTAAATGTAAAAGAAATCGAACAGTACTTTTATGTATGCTAAAAACAATTAAAATTTTCCTGGGCTGATGATATGCCAGATTTTCCGCCATAACCACGAAAGAACGATGAAATGTTTATGAAGAATTAGTGAACGTACTGAAACCATTAGTACTGACACATTTTAGACTGAGTCAATTTTGTTAAAAATGAAATCTGCATCAAGAACAATGTTGTGGTTATATGTACATGTGAACTGGAATCATTTAATATAATTCTAATGCGTTATTTAAGTGCAACAAAAAATGCGTTATTTCTTATCTTCGACTCGTCTAGTGTTGAAATTGTTGTTTTTTTTCTCGAAAGTGGATATGGTTAGGATTAGGGTTAGTGTTATTTAATAATTAAAAACCGGTGGTCAACTATTATGATAAACTTGGTGAAATGGAACATCCAATTCGCATGTTTCCATTTCCATAAGTATAAACGTACTAGGTACTCTTGTCTCATCTACGAGTACCTATTTCACTAGTCATGTATTTTATTCCGCCATACTCTACGCTCTTGTCACCTTACGTGTCTATGTAAGTGTATGTAAGTCTATGTAAGTGTATGTAAGTCTATTTAATTCTATGTAAGTCTATGTAAGTCTATGTAAGTGGCCGCATGCAAATAGTCGTGAGGTTTTCTGTTTGTTTGTTTGTTTGTTTGTTTGTTAAGCGTATCGGACTTCTACATACAACCACTGTTATTGTGCCTATGGATCGTCTGTTCTACATGAAATACTCCACGTTTGTATCAGCTGCCATACTATAGATTTCCTCGCCAAAGTGTTAAGTAAAGATTTAAACAAAGAGGATAAATTATAATGGCTGGAAATAATTGAGAGCAGGAATTGAGGTTTGTAGAAAGGCAATGCGGGGTGGGGGTTCACCAAAGTAAACAGCGATCAAAAATAGGATGCTTAATCAAGGTGTGGTGGTGACTAGGTCAAAAAAAATATTTATGAACAGTCTTGGGTTTACGAAAGTTTACAGCTTGAGTTGACGGCAGTTTCCAGTGGTAAACAATTGATGACAGTTGGTTTCTCGCAAGACATAAGAATAACTTATGAGGCTAAGATGAGCTGACGCTAATCGATAACAAAGAGGTTTTAAACCCGGTTATCCAACTTCCAACGTAGACCCCCACCACCATGTCTCCTTCTCCAACATCAGGGGTCTACGTTCTAACCTTCCAGAGGTTGAAACACAATTACAGGAGACTAAACCAGACCTTTTATTTTTAAGTGAAACTGACATTGGACGTGCTCAAGATCAGAGGAGAGAGAATCGGAGAGAATGTTTCGGAGTTGTATTTTCTCTTACGTCATTTATTTTTATTTTATACTTGTAAGCTAGTGCTCCTACCCTCGGGTGTCGCCCAGACGACACGTTCAGAATAGAAGATGAAGAGGAACAGAAAAAGCGAACAACCGCATACAGCGTTTGGGTCGGTGATTGTTGTAAAGAAGAAGCACATGGTTTCATTACACCTTCAAAGTTGCAAATTTACTCTGGTATTGAAAGCAGAAAATCTCAGTGGTTTCGTACAAAGCCGGGGAAGATAAAGACCTGAACACGCAAAGTGACGTTGGCTGCACATATGCAGATATAACGGTTTTATCCACATTTATATATGCAGTTTGAAACCAAAAACTCCATTACTTGCAACAGACCGAACAGGAAGACGGTAGATCCTGATGTTGGATCAATATGTATTTTCAACAAGACTGTGTTAGCCGGATTTTAACACTAATATTCGGCCTGTCCCGCAGAATCTGCCAGCCAAAAACTGTAGTTTGAGACAAGATGGTTCAACTACCACGTTGATCACACTCATCCCACGGCAAGCAAAGGTTTGACTTTAGGGAGTACTGACCCTTCTATGTATTTTTAAAAAGTTTTATTTTGCTTAATTTTATTATTTCGAGTATTACTAAAATCATAAAAAACAGATATTCGTAAGTTAGAGATCGTCATTAGAATCTACGGAACGATGGAACTCTTATTTTAAATCTGACAGACGGTTCGGTAATCACGGCTGGAGATGTTTAGATATATCGAAAATTATTTCAAAATTACACGTGACAGGCAAATAAACAGACAAAAGAACTTATACAAATACTTGCTTGAGTGAAGCTCAATTATGATTTATCCATTTAATCTGCGCGCTTAGCGATTGCAATGCTATTCCAATGTAGTGAATGTCTATCGGAGACGCCTATGGCGGCGGAGATTGTCTGACTTGTTTTTTGATTTGATACATTACAGACCTATACAGCATTATGTATTAAACCAAGCTTGACAGACAGACGAGAATATGATTTAAAACTTAAGCATGACAAATTCGACAAAGGTGCCAGAAAGAAAGCGGACAGAATTACGAGCTGAATAGAGAAATTTGAAACTAATAAAACGTTAAGAAATGGCTAAAGTGAAATTTACGCAGAATCAGAGCAATCTCATTAATATCTCACCTAATCATAGAGTATGCGCTAATCCCTTGACTTTAATTGCTCCACCTAGTATAGTATTTTAAGGAATATCATCAACTATGATAGAAAGTATTAGCTAAACGGCCTAAACGTTTTTGACATAACATGACAGATGAGGGAAGCCACATATGAGCTTTGATCTTACTAACTTGATCGATATACATTCCCAGTCTAAACAAGTTTTAATGAAGCTGAGACCTCAGAAGGCTTCGTTTTTGGTTACAGTTGCTGGACCAAGGAAACTCCGACAGATGTCCTGACAAGCCTGTGGACGTGCAAACATTTCAAGCCCTATGGCAGCCGATCTGCTGAGTATCAACTTTCACTTAAGCTGCGAGAATTGTCCACTCTGGTGAATACTCTATTTAACCAGAATTTTCATCGACCTTCCAGGAGATTTTCACCCAAACGCCGTGATCTCCACGAGACTCCATGAAATATTGTAATTTTAGTCCTTATAAAATAGCAGCATTTTTGTTCTCCGTGTATCGTAATTATTAACTGAAGAAAGATGTATCGTAATCATTAACAAAAGAAAGATGTATATTAATCATTAACTGAAGAAAGATGAATCGTAATCATTAACTGAAGAAAGATGTATCGTACTCATTAACTGAAGAAAGATGAATCGTAATCATTAACTGAAGAAAGATGAATCGTAATCATTAACTGAAGGAAGATGAATCGTAATCATTAACTGAAGAAAGATGTATCGTAATACTTAACAAAAGAAAGATGTATCGTAATCATTAACTGAAGAAAGATGAATCGTAATTATTAACTGAAGAAAGATTGATCGTAATCATTAACAAAAGAAAGATGTATCGTAATAATTAACAAAAATGATGTATCGTAATCATTAACTGAAGAAAGATGAATCGTAATCATTAACTGAAGACAGATGAATCGTAATCATTAACAAAAGAAAGATGAATCGTAATCATTAACTGAAGAAAGATGAACAGTAATCATTAACTTAAGAAAGATGAATCGTAATCATTAACTGAAGAAAGATGAACCGTAATCATTAACTGAAGAAAGATGAATCGTAATCATTAACTGAAGACAGATGAATCGTAATCATTAACAAAAGAAAGATGAATCGTAATCATTAACTGAAGAAAGATGAACCGTAATCATTAACTGAAGAAAGATGAATCGTAATCATTAACTGAAGAAAGATGAATCGTAATCATTAACTGAAGAAAGATGAATCGTTGCGTGTTCATGCTGTCAGTCTATGTGATGCGTCTTTTGTAAATTAGTCAGGCTCAAAAAAAGTTGTTAGGAATGTTCTTAATTCGCATTAAGACCCGGTTTTCGCGTCTCCCCATGAGGGCAAACGCTGACAAAGTAACTGGTTTTTATGTTGAGAATGTTCAGCTGCCTGATAATTTGAGGTAAAGACACAAAATTGCAAAATAAAATATCACTTAGACAATTCATAGTAAATAACATTGGGAGAAATATACCAACTCAAGTAAAAAGTTTCGCTAAAACTAGTACAGTACAGCAAACTATGTAAACGGACATTTATAAAATGTGTGCATCTATATACAATGTGTTGTCGAAGACAACTTTTAACTGAGATGTGATAGTCACTAAGGGGGGCGATTACACGAAACAGCAACACTGTACAATGAATCTTGTCGTGAATTTCAATTACATTACAAGTAGTTCTTTTCTCCAGTTCACATATAAACTAAGATTTATGCAATATTTCTTATGGACATGAGTCGTATAATTTAGATTCTGTGAAAAAAAACAAAATTGCTTATCATAAATCCGGAGTTAAATTAGCTTCTGTGTGGAGTATCTATCTATGTAGATGTTCTTAAAATTTTGAGAGAACGTAATTGCCCGTTTTTCTCTTCGTGTGCCTTTTAGTCGTTCTGGGAAATCATATAAAGATTGTATCACGATACAAAACATAGATTCCTTCATTTAGCGGATTGGCGTCAAGAAGACCATCCGCAAGCAAAATGATTTCCACAGAAACCTGAGCAGATGTAAATTTACTGGTCAATTTCTACAAGCCGTCCAACGCATGTCAGTATGTGAAACTGACGTTTAACTGATGATGATGATGATGATGATGATGATGATGATGATGATGATGATGATGATGATTGTTGAATATCATTAATCATGATTTGTGGTATTCTTTTTTCGATATCTTTCTATCAAGAAGTCTTCCTAGAAGGATATATTTATATGGTATTATATGGTATATTCATATGGTATTATATGATATATTTATATAGTATTCAACTTTAAGACCACATAGAGTGGCAAACGTAAATAAGTGAAAATGTTTCTGTGGAACGACCTAAATTCAAACTTGGTGCACCCAGATTGTTATCCGTGTCGCTAAACCACTGAGCCATAATCAGATTCCGAATGATGATGATGATGATGATGATGATGATGATGATGATGATGATGACGACGACGATGACGACGATGATGATGAGGAGGAGATTGAGAGTTCAGTTTTAAAATATGCAGTTTAGGCTTTTTACACTTTATTTACATAGCAGAAATTATTAAAAATATTGGCGCTTTTACGTTAAATATTTCTTGAAAATGCTAGAAAACCTTCCATTTATGTCCTTATTAAATTCACTGCGAATTTAAAAGTATTCACTTAATGAATCAGTTTGACTTTTTGTTTTGATTTTTTAATGCTCATAAACATTTGATTTGAAACCGAAAAATTTTGGAATCTATTTTAAGAAAATCTTAACGGTTATATATTTAAGACAGACATTTATCTAAGAAATCAATCTTATATTGATTTATTGAACCTATTCTTATGTGATATTTCATGTATGAGTTTAGATCTTATTATTTTTCGTCAGAAAACGGCGCCGTATTTTACTTTCTCATTTCTAATATCAGTCGAATTAATATCCTAAATATCACCAGTAGTTCCATCTTGTTTGTATGATCGATCCCATTACGACGCCATATTTAATATAAACAGTTCCTCTGAGCGTCTTAATTTGTATTTGTAGTTATAATCATGTTAATCGATGTTAATAAGCACTGTGGTAAAAGCAATACAACCCAAACTGGATAATTCCTTTTGGAAAACGGTTGCAGATTTGTCGATTATTCGATAGATCATGTGATATATTAACGTATCCTCCGTTATAAGGCAGATACTCTCCTAATATAAATGAATAAATACGAATATTTTCTTTCAATCATCTTACCTTTCTTAGCATAAAACCATTCACTATCATTTAAATCGATGATAATACATTGTAAAATAAGTTTTAGATACTAAAGACAAAATACCGTCCAAAACAATTATTTGACTCTCTAATTCCTTAAACATTGTAAACAATTTATACTGAATGAATTCCTATGTTATTTATTTGTAAGTTGATTGTCCCATTATATATATATATATATATATATATATATATATATATATATATATATATAAGTGAAAGTGTCTGTGTGTCTGTGTACATTTCCCTACGCAATAACTCTGTAATTTTTAGTCTACAGACTCGAAATTTGATATACAGGTTACTGAGATTTGGGAAAATCGATGTGATCGGTTTTTGGCCAGAAATTTTGCAATTAAGGGGTCAAACCTCAACGATTTGACCTTTGAGAACTCTACCAAACTCCTCCGACAATTCTTGGTCTACGCACTTGCAATTTTAGATATAGGTTCCTTGGATATGGATCTAAATTAATAACTTGATTTGAGCCCAAAACAATAAGTTTTAAGGGGTCATAATTGGGGTCAAAGTTAAACAAAATTAACCTCTGCGGTCTCTTCCAAATTACTCAGACAATTTCTGGTCTAAATATTTGAAATTTTACATAAAGGGTATTCAGAGATAGGGCAAGCTTTTACATCAGTTTGGGTCAAAAAATTTTAGTTACCAATATATAAATGTGTGTATGTATGTCTTTTTGCATATCTGCCTTAAACTTTCAATAGAGGCGACGGATGTAACCAAGATCAGTAGCGTTTTGAATTCAACCTGTCATACAACAAATATCGAAAAATTGGCTAAAAACATTAATATCTTCCCCTTCAACTAGGCACTTTTCTACAGGGGGGGTCACTTTTTTCGCCGATATTTTTTAAAGTTATCCTCTTCTTTAGATTGTCTGACCTTAATTTTTAAAAAAATGTCGCTTCCGGTTTGGCGGTGGTTGTAACAGTTAACGTTAGGTTTTACCCCGTTCTTTTCCTCCTTTGCAGCACGGGTTCGAGCCTGCCTTCCTACTACCACGTTTTTTTTTTTTTGCTCAACATACACATCCGAACACCCCGGCAACGCCGGGCGCCCATGCTAGTATATATATATATATATATATATATATATATACACGTCTTAATATATATATATATATATATATATATACACGTCTTAGTATATATATATATATATATATATATATATATATATATATATATATATATATATATATATATATATATACACGTGTATGTACTAGTAACCATATTTATAATCGTTAATTAAACTAGTTTTACAAAGAAATGATAAATTATCCAAACATTTCTCTAATAATAGTGTTTATTAATTTGGGGTAAGTAATTTAAATATAATAGTGTTTATAGAATTCTATTAAGGATAATTAATGAAAGTTTTATATTAAAAAAAATATTTGTTTAAAATCGTTGAAAAATTTTTATGTTCTGTTACGGGTATTAAATCATATACGAGGGGCGTGCAATAAGTAATGCTCCTGACCTACTTTCTGTTGTCTGATCTAGCTGAAATTTTGCATGTGCAATGATTTATATCTCTATGGGTTATTTGGCAAATTACAGTTCTGAACTAATTGTGGTTTTTGTTTTACAGGTGTTTGAACTGAGTCAGGTGTGAAATGGAGCCAGTTGAATGTCGAGTAGTGATCCGCTTTTTGTATTTGAAAGGACGAACACCACAGGAAACCTTTGATGAAATGAAAGAAACTTATGGTGATAATGCCCTATCATATGACCTTGTAAAACGCTGGCATCGTGAATTCAGACATGGCCGGAAGTCTGTGGAAACAGCTCCCAGACCTAGTCGCCCCCTTCTGCCATTGAGGTGGCATCTGTCCGTCAAGTTGAGGCTGCCATTTTGGAAGATCGGCGCATTACTATTCACCAAATAGCCCAAGATGTCAATATTAGTACGGGGTCTGTGGAAACTATCATATGCATATTGCAGATGGATTCGCAGTTGCTCACACCATTCCAGAAGCGAGAACGTGTTGAGTGCTCGAGAATGAATTTGGAGATGTGCCAAGAAGATGAGTCAAAGTTTTTCAAAATACTGATTGAGACCAAAGCTCAGTCAAGCCAGTGGAAGCACTTGGACTCACCACTTCCAAAGAAGATAAGGGTGCAGCCCTCCGCTGGCAAGGTCATGCTCACAGTCCTCTGGGACCAGGATGGAGTAGTGATGACAGATTTCCTGGCAAAGGGTACCACAATTACAGGAGCCTATTATGCTTCACTTTTGAGAAAATTAAGGGAAGCTATCAAAATCAAGAGGCGGAACAAAATCAGCAAAGATACCCTCCTCCTGCAGGACAACGCCCCGGTCCACATGTCGCCAGATCAGAAGCACGGGCGTGTGGTTATGAAATATTTCCTCATCCTCCCTACTCTCCTAATCTTGCACCCTCTGACTTTCATCTCTTCCCGCTTTTATTTTCTACTCACGTTTTAATTATTGTTGAGTTATTACTCGACGTCGTATCGAATTATATGCAGTATTATTATCAGCGTCTAATTTGTGTTGCCGTATGCACTATATTTGATAAGTCTTTGATATTTTTCATAGATAGCTTGATTTTGAAGAGGTTCCGCATGATACATTTTTCACTCCAAGTCATTTATTCAACTTCTTTTTCTGGCAAAAAGTGTTGACCGAGAAAATCCAAAAATTGAATTGATGAATCCAGTATGTGTCAAGTTGTTGTCGTTTCTACCACCAGCATTTTTATTATTTTTGGTAGTTCCTTTCAAAGTAATGTTGGCAATAATTGTACCTTCAAATTAATTTTTTACATGTAACTTATTTGGCAATTTTCGTAACACATCGCATATGAGTGCATATGAAAATAGCAGCAGCGGACGAGGGATGGATTGCAAACGATTTTGTTAGCAGTAAAAGAGCAGCGTTTGAACGCGGATGCAAATTGCAAGTGTGCTAGGGCTTGCGACTGAAGAAAAAAAAGACACTATGTCGTCAAAGAGAAACAAAGTCGATGCCAAAGGAGATGGGCGTGTGAAGTGAAAACGAGATTTGGTTGGCTGTAGCCAACGTGTGGTCATAAAATAACGCATCAGGTGAGATGGACATGTGGCAATAAGATATTTTAAGTGGTATTGAGGCGGGGCAATAACGGCAATAAAAGCTTTTATTGAAAAATAAAAAACGCCGATCCGGATTTATTTTTGTTTGTTTATTCTTGCTATGTTATATTTAATTGTTTTAAGCATGCTTTATTTATTCACCGTTTTCCGTGTAAGCAAATTGATTATAAACAAAGCAAACCCTGCGTCTAATAGTAATTTGATATTTTTATTCAAGATTTTTCTTTTACATACTTTCTTATACTTGTGCCATCCTGTTCATTTGTTCTTATGGATTTAGTGTTCATTTGTTCTTATGGATTTAATCAGAGTTTTCTGTTCTTTATTCGTTTTGCAATGTGAATTCTTATGTCCAAATTTATTACAGGTGAGACAAGTTGTAAAACGGTTTGGGCAACCTCTTAACCAAAGAAAACAGAGGCTATGTGTGAATTTTACTGATTTTTATTGGAATGGCTTATCTTTGTAGTAGCGCGAAAACAATGTTTTCTATTTGGCTTTGCTTGTTCTGCAAAGTTTCTGCTGTAGACTTTTTAGACAAACCCAACTACCATATTTTAAGTCTAGATCTTGTGCTATTTCTGTAAAATATTCTTGGCAAATTTATAGAAATAAACAAAGCTAAATGGTCGCCTATAGTCGAGGGCGACACGAAGGCTTCCTTTTTCTTAGCTGCAACACCAAGGTGCCACTCTATTTTAAAGTTACTCCACTTGCCCTAAATATCTTCCTTATTGTTGAGGTTTTTGCAAGAGGGCATCGAGTACGATTTTACGTCTTTGGTATGACTCAACTAAGGATTGAACTCCGGTCTCTCGGTTTATTGGTGAACCTCCTTACATTATGCAAAATGGAAGGAAATAAGAATAATGCAAACAACGTCAACATACTGTCAACCGAACACACATCCATGACTTACACGTATTAAATAAACTAAAGCATATTATTAGATATTGATAGAATTCATGTAATCAATCTGGATCAAATCTGCCGTTTTTTCGTTACTTTTGTTTAAATCAATTAATGATAACTGTTTGACAAAGAAAAGTTTAGATATTAACTAAATAACTTTTTTTTATTTTAATCAATAGTAGTTTTGTAAAAATATAAACTGTTGTTTTTTTATTTATTGTTTTATTTTAGTTGGAGATGGAACATCTTACTGTGTGCCATTCATCCGCTATCTCATACATTACAACCAGGAGCTCTTTTTAAAATTCTAACCGATCCTGTGCAATGATTAACCTCTCTCTCTCTCTCTCTCAATCTCTTGGACTTGGATATTTCTCCGTAGTTTTAAAAATCCTTTTCATGCTTTTGATTGCTCTTATAGTTACTGGAATGATTAAGATCGTCCTACGATTCCCGTTTTATTTTATGTCATAAGACATTAGTATTTCGTTATCTTTTCCCTCCCAGCTTTGTTTTTTGGGAACACTTTTGCTAAGGTTGATTGTTTCTCCTCCTCATCCTATTTCTTTATGTCAGGTTTAATAGCTCTGTTTTCTATGTATGCAGCTGTAGAAATTGCATAGTCATAATGGATGGCGTATGACTTATTTTAGAACTATTCTTATATAGTCCGTATATATTCCGATGAATTGCTGCTACATTCAGTATTTGACTTTTATAGATAATGCAGGGGGATTATTTTTTATCAATTTTGTCGCATTGCATGGCATCCGTGACACAATAGAAACTTACAACTAGTTATACTTTTAAATTTTCTTTTCATTCGAGCCGAGGATGGTGCATCCGAGCGGATGTCAAACATTCACTCACTATTTCATACAATTAAACCAGGAGATATTGTAAAGATTATAATCGCAAAATCGGATAATAAGAGTTCAAATCCTATCAGATCTAATGTTGTTAAGAAAAATGTGAATGAACTATTTCCCTTAAGCTTTTTTATGGACATACGAATGTTACAAAAATGTTTGACATGTCGCAAACATACACAGGAAAACAATAATTGTTCGTTTAAATTTGGCATTGTCATTAAATGTTAACATGGCGTTTATACTGGCAATAATTAATTATTAATTAATGAACCCATTACATTGGTTACATTCATTAAATAAACCAAATTATCAGTCGTGTTCGAATTTATGTAACCAGTCGACCTTTTTAGATACATTTCTTAGTTTTCCGTCAATTGATGGCAGTTTTATGACAAACAAACGGTTGAGCAATTAATTAATATTAATTAACATGAATGAATTAATAATTTAATTCAAGTTTGTTTCTCAGTTTCTCTATTTCACAGACGACGTACTACAAGCGAAATAAAAGAATTGTTTTATCGTTTTCAATTCAGGATACAAACCGTCGCCATTTTGATTTGATATAATTTGCTGCCAAATTTGCTCGCTTGTTTTTGTTCTCCTTTATTATTTTAAATGTCGCCTTTCGAGTTGCACTTTTTAGTTTTCATCTTAATAGTCATCGTCTTGTTTCTGTTGAAATAGACGCAGATCAGATTTCAATTACGGAATGCTTAATTCTAAAATAATGACCTGCACATAATAAAATTTTCCTTTTGTTTTTTTTTTTATGCATTCATTCTCTTTGACGTGGAATAAAACAACGCTGTAGTTGATATTGTTTGCGTTTGTTCTCTGACCAGTTTTCTATTTGCCGTTCTTTCCTCGTAGCGTATGTGACACGATCAATACATAAGGAAAAGAATGGGAGGATATTGTACTGGAATTATGTTAGAGCGAGGCGCATAACAACATTAGATTCAGTCAGCGCTTGTTTTACAGTTCAACTGTACTGCAAGTTGAAAAAAGTAGACAACATCGACCGTGAGAACGGAAGTTAGGGAAGACAATCGAATGAGTTTATAAAAGGTAAAACTCTTCTCTGCAGTCATGAACTCCGTATTATCTTGTAAAAATGTGCATTTCTGTAGCTTCAACACTCGTGATGTTCGTGTTTACCTTTGGAATCAAAATATCTTTACTCATATTTCAGATCCCTGACGTTTTGATCTCCGCATTCATTATTGTCTTTTGATGACTATACAAGTTTCTCATCACCAGGATCGGGTAAAAAAAGTCAGAGTATAAAACTCGAAATATGACTATTCTTTTAATAAAAGAAAATCGTTGTGATTTTACATATTTGACTTCAACCCGGTAAATTATTCAGAGACAAGTGGAATTGATTACAGAACGGTTATGTTTATATGAAGTGCAATTTTCATTTCAAAGTTTTCTCTTAAATAAACTCTTGCTGCGATTTTGAAAGGCCGATAATAATAAGACAGTGGTATGTGTACTAGAGTGTGTATTTACAAAAGTACAGAATAGTATTTTACCGAAAAAAAAAAACTGCTCGTCTTGTAACATAGCGCGTATGAGCGCGTGGAAAAAATATCAGAAGAAGCTGTAAGATATTAGCAACAGTAGCCGAAAACAACACATATGTAAATTAAGAAATGCGTAAAGACACCAAGTTGTCGGGGAGAAGAAAAATGCGGTTGAAAAAGATGAACGTGTAAAGTCGAAGAGAAGAAATCTGTCGACGGCCGGCATGTAGTGGAGCAGAAAGAAAAACGCACTCAGGTGAGATAAACATACGTCCCTGCGGTAGAGACGAGTGACTTTAAGCTGGGGGAATAACTCGGAGAACTCTCAGTTAGATTCAAAGAACATAGACTTGATCTTTTGAAACTTGATTAAAGTTTAAGAGGAGGTGGGTCTATTTACACTCTCCCCAAAAGCAAAATCATGAAGAAGTCCACTTAATTCAGACATCAAAATCTCAGAAGCTATAAAAATCTAAAGAACATCTCTATGTAACACTGTCACCCTTCTCAGAGCAATAAAAAATAAGTTAACAGCTGCTAAAAAATCCCTCGACCATGCTTATCTTGAGACAGAAAAAGCTTATATTAATCGGAAAATAACTGACATTTCCCATCTTCGTATCAATCGACAACACTCTGCAGCTTGGAAAACTATAAATGAACTAGTGGGAAATCAAAAGCTCTACCAACAATCGAAGGTGGCAGCTGCGAACAACGGCTTGGTAACAGACTTTCTCATTTCAAAAACCGCCTTGGTAATCCCGCAAATCTGCCAGACCAAGTGTTCCTGCTAAAAGTTCAAATTGGTAGTGCTTTGAACATACCAACAGGAGAGTACAGCATTGCAGAGTTAAAATGTGTTCTAAAGAAGACAATGAACGAAGCTCTTGGTCCACACAAGATTCCAACCATCTTATGGAAGGACCCTATATTTCATCAATTACTTCTCAACCTGTGTAATTGGGCAAAGACCAGCCATGTTTCACCAACCATCTGGCTACGATCGCAAATCATTCCCATTCCCAAAACGGGTGAGTTGACACTACCAATGAATTATCGCGGCATTTCCTTGCTTTCTATAGCAGTGAAAATTTATAACAAGCTTCTTCTAAATCGTATCCGCTCTCAAGTAGAGCCCATTCTACGCAAAAACCAAAATGGTTTCCGATTAGGTCGCTCCACTCGTGGACAAATTCTCAAATTGCGAAGAATAATTGAGGAAACCACATTTTGCAATAAAATTGCAGTTCGCATTTTTCGACTCAGCCAACCGTGAGACAATGTTCGAAATTTCGCAGCTGCCAAAGATGAACATTATTGAAACAACGAAAGTATTTATATAAACGCACATGCCACTGTCCTAACTCCATATGATGAAACAAAACCGTTTCGATATTCTGACTGGTCTTCCCCAAGGTGATACACTTGCACATTTCCTTTCCATCATTGTTATAGACTACATCATTCGTACCTTTGTGGATACAATCAATGACAATGGACTGATGTATCAATCTAGACGAAGTTCACATAATCCTGCACTTTACATCACCGATACTGATTTTGCTGATGACATTGCGCTGTTGTCTGACAAACTCATTAGCGCCAAGACACTCCTTTCTCTTGAATTACCATCAAACTGTACAGGGCTTCACCTGAATGCTGCCAAGACTGAGTGTAAATTTACTTTCACAATAATCACGAAGTTAAAAACCTCACAAATAACATCCTCAAATGTGTTGACGACTACAAGTATCTAGGATCACACATTAGGAACTCTGCGAAAGACGTTAACATTATACAGGGTATGGCAGGGACAGCTTGTAACAAAATTGATCACATCTGAAAACCCGATCGTGCTCGCAAATTAAAAATTTTTAAATCCAAGTTTTTCGAGTAATTATTTAGCCAATCTTATTCTATGGATCTGAAACTTGGACTTTTTCAGCAAAACAACAGCGTCGTTTGAATGGATGTTACACGTGTCTTTTTAAAAGAGTACTCAATCTCTCATGGGAAATCACCTAACTCTAAAAATGATATATGGAGACTTACTGAGAGTATCAATCTCGGTTTGTAAAAGACGTGTTCAGTTTGCTGGGTTGTTACCAAGCCGTTTTCGCAGCTGCCAAAGATGAACATGTTTCAACATTTGTACTGTGGAGGCACACATCATTATCACAATCGGTCATGAAAGTTAACTTTTCCAGATAGGATACAACGAGATACATTCATCTCCATGGAAGATATTTAGGGTGTTATGACAGATGGGGAATACTGGAAGTGTGTAGTGAGTTCTTTCCCGGCTGAAGCCGCAGAATAATGATGATGATGATGATGATGATGATGGTGATGATGATGATGATGATGATGATGATGATTAGGGGTGGAAGGCTCGCCCTACACGATTAGCATTAGGATAGACACAAAGGGTTACAGAGCATTGATAGATTCGGAGGCTGAGATCTCGGTCGTACATACTAGCATTTTTAAATCAATAAAACCGAGGCCCATAATAACGAATAAGAAAATATATTTGCAGAGACTTTAGAATGAAAGTAGAAACATCATTGAAGTTTGGAGTGGGGGAGGAGAAATATCTCACCACGATTTATTTGTGGTAGAGAACTTGAATAGGAACGTGATTTTAAGGTGTGAGTGGTTAAAAATGCGTTCGCATTTCATATGATTTGAATTTTAAAAACGAGTTGCATTAGAAGATAAGTACATACCTTCACACGTTAGATTACAGAAAAATGTCGTAGTGAAAACCCATGATCATACGTGTCAGGGTTGGATCAAAGTTAAACATGCAGAGGGCAACATCAAGTTGAAGAAATAAGTTAGGGATTCGTACGTCGACGTGGCGTATCTATCGCTAGTGCTATTTTAACAGCAAATAATTCACGGATGGTCCTGATTTTTATTGTAAATGGAACAAACCAGATAATTAAACTGTAGCGTGAATGTCCGATTTGGAGACTGCAGAAAGCAGGGAAGATAAACAGTATATCATTAGCAAATAGAGATAAGTACAACATTTCAGATAAGGAACTAGAAGACATGGAGGACCCAGAGAAGTTCAGAAATGATCTTATGCCTTTGTTACGAAGAAACAGAGACTTGTTCACCAAATATCTGGGGGTGACAGATACTGTACAAATGAGCATCGACACAGAGGGATATCCACCCATAAAAAGACCCCGTATCGTACACCTCTAAAACAGAGAGAGAACTAGTGGACAAAGCAATCGATAAGATACTTGAAGCAGGGATCATAAAGAAATCCGGGAGGTTTTGTGTGGATTTCAGGGTTTTGAATAAAATGACGAAAATAACGTCTACCCACTATCAGTTATTGATGATATTCTGGCATCGCTAGGTTCGGCGAAAAGTTAGATTTGAAATGAGGATACTGTCAGGTAGAGATAGATGGAACAATAAACAAAAAGATGCATTTGTTTCGCATAGGCAGCCTTTTCAATTTAAGGTTATGCCCTTTGGATTGCGAATGCACCTGGAGTTTTCTCAGATCTAATTTTCACAGTGATACAGAGCAAGGAAGAGTATAGCTAAGCGTACACAGCAGAAAATCATGTTACATTCAGAGGGCGCATAACCTAAAATTAAAACTTCAGAAATACGAGTTTTTAAAAGAAAAAGCTCAATACTTGGGATTTATAATTACCAGTGAAGACATACAGCCTGACACGGAGAAGGCAAAAGCCATTAAGGCTGTATCGTTAGGGAAGTTCGCGCTTTTATCGGGATGTGCTCGTATTATAGATTTATCCTCAACTATTCTAGTATTGCCGAATCATTAACATACCCAATTAGGAAGTATGTGAGATTCCAGTGGATTGATGAATGTCAGGCAGCTTTTGACACGCAGAAGAGAATGTTGGTTGAGTTGATAACCCTAACCCTAACCCTAATCAGGATTACAACTGCGAGGATAATCTGACACGGATGCGTCGGATTTTGCGATAAGCGCGTATTTGACACAAACGTTATACAATGAAGATAAAAAAGATAATTAGAGAAACCCATCTCTAAAACTTATTGTTCTATAAATTTGGTGATACTAAAACAAGAGGGTCGATAATTGAAAACGAGATCTATACCATGCACTACACGTTGCAAAATTTGAATCACTATTTACATAGTATTAAGTTTACCATTTATTCAGATCATAAATCGATCGAATACTTGTTAAATTCACCCGTGAAAAATAAAAAAAATAAGCTATGGGCTTTGAGTATAGCTTGATATCGTTGTGAAATTAATTATTTGAAGAATGTGTATTAGGATTGCGCAAACCGATTTGAACCTCAGAAATGCGCTAAATTATATCATTACATTAGAGTCCCGAGCAGAGGATTTAGAGATACCCACACTAACAGAATCTGACAGGGTACGTAAGCAGAACGAGGATAAGTAACTTAGGGAGTTGAAACACTGACTTAAGAGGGAGAAGGCTACATAGGCTAAAAGGAAATCATAATTTTAGGTGAAATCGTCTATTTGTATCTTCCATGCGGACGAAGATTCAACTGAAACTGTTAATTCCGACCCATTTTAGACTCAGATATCTTTTACCTTGCTTATTTAGAGAGGTGGTAGATTATATTTGCAAATGTGTTACCTGCCAGATTTTTAAAAATTAACTAAGATCAGACCTATACCCAACCTATCCGTTTGCGAAAATGGCGATTGATATATGCGGACCTTTTCAGCGAACTAGTACAGTGTCACATTTATTGATAAGTACAGTGAATGGCCAGAGTTTTCCAGTGTCGAGACAGTCAGTCACTTGTAAATAAAAGAGATATTTCTTTGATTTGGCGCTCCCTTACAGATAATAACAAACAATGGCTTGGAAAACAGTTATGAAGAGAACACGAGAAAAATAGAATATTCATCATGTGACGACATATTTTACCGTCCAGGAAATAACGGTAAGAAAGGACGGTTGCATTGAACGATGAATTATATACTAGCGAAAAAGATAGGTGGTAACCAATATTCATGGGATCAGATGCTTGCGGCGTGGTATTGGACAAACGGGTTCCTTGATTTAATGCTAGTGCATCTATAAATTTCTCTCCTTTTTATTTATTATAAAGTTGCGACGTAGTGTTCCCATTAGATAATTTATTAAGGCCCCGCAGAAAATACCATGGAGAGGATTATCATGAAATAACTCTTCAGAAAAAACAGAATTTTCACTTCAGTTAGAAAGAACCTGAACAAAAGCGAGTAATATACAAGTAGATAGACCAGAAAACTAAGACAAAGTCGGTAGAATTCGAAGTTGGTGATTTTGTGTATTACAAAAACCACCAACGTCGGAGTAAATTAGATATGAGTTGGCTGCCGTTTTACGTGGTATTGGACAAACGGGTTCCTTGATTTATAAAATTAAGATTCAGCTCAAGAATCCAGTCACAAAGACTCATGCTAAACATCTTTGTGCAGTTGATGTGAACAAATTCCATTTTCTACTTCCAAGATACGAAGGACGACGCTTGCGGCCTTAATAAGTTCGGACTCCTCGGATTCAGAAATTGAAGCAGTAGATAACGATGAGTTTTCCGTAAGCGATATGAACGCTCTCGAGAGAATTCGGACAACGAATCAGATATTCCACTGGCGGAATACGATCTAGCCATGAGAGATGAAGGAGATATGTATGTCTATGAAAGGGTTATTGCGCCTCCCGAGGGGGGGGTCACCTCAAACACACAAAATGGAATCTCCACTCCCGTTGCACCTACCCTCCTACCAGATCTGGAATCTCTCCAGCACAGAAAAATGAAGCTCGTTTTGTAGTTTCCAGCTTCACGCGCACACAAGATTTTGCGAGAACGCACTAATAAAATACTGGCCGCCATCTTTGTTTTTCCTTTTCTCGGCCTGAACTCACTCGCTGCACACGCACGGTAAGACTTCTGTTTTTCTTAGCTTCTGACCACAGTTCTGAGGATACGGTTTACGAAAAAATAGCTTAGATGATAGCGAAAATTAAAGATGTAGTAAGTGAATAAACACTGCTCGTGTTAGATAGCAGAACGGCCAATGTTAAATAAGTCGAAATGCATTGTGATAAAATGGAAAAATGTGATAATTGTTGCATAAGATATATGAAGTCGGAGCTTGGATAATGCCTCTGGCCCGTTAGGTAAGGTGTCAATCGTAACTGTATAGAAAATCTTGCCAACCAGGAGCGGAGCACTTAAGAGACAAATCTAGGCCGATATTGTCTTGAATAATCTTAATAAATAGAGACTAAAGGGGCATTGGCATATACAAAAAGATTAGATTAACTAGTGTTCTCTGAAATGATTTCGTTAAAAGTAACTGAGCAATAAAGATACATATGAGTCATAGGAGTAGGAAAACGTTATGATAATTAGTTTAGTCAAAATTTCAAAGACATGGTATGTGAGCCAGACGATTAAACACAAAGAACACTAGTTGGGCAGTTAGCGTGAAAATCTATCAAACAAGCAAGGAGAGATATAATTGTCGTGACTGATGATGAGAACGAATCGAGAATAATCAAAAAAAGTTACGCGAAAAAAACCCATTTAATAATCTTGGAACACAATAAACATTAGGACATATGTGCTATAAAGACTGTCAAGAAACACAAAACTGACACTTTTTCTAAAATAAAAAATACTCCGTTTCAGTGCATTGAACTTACAAGCACAGGTCTAATAAACATTAAAGATTATTTAAGTGGTCTTGCATAAATTTAACTGATTTTGTCAAATATTTTTAACATATGGATTTCGGCTGTTCAGAATTGATTTGGAAGATTGGTACAAAAATGTGTCGAATATGCCATTTGTTGACATCATCTGAATATCGTTTCCTCATTTTCTTCATGAGTTCCTTGCGAGTAAATTGGGTCATTTACCAAATAAATCATGTTCCTTATCTGTCTAAAAACTATGCCTCTATGCCTATTTCCAAATAGAAATGCATTGTATTTTAACATCCGAATGAACATTTTCCTCAAACTTTGAAACGTCCGTTTATGATTTATTTCACGTCCTAGTTTCATCCATCAAACAATTTATTAATCTTCCTAGTAAAAATTGCTTTTGACGTCATTGAAGATCGAACGTTTTTATTTGGAAATATTATTACATGGCTTTTTTGGGGGAAGTGATGACTTCGCTTTATTAAGCGTCCTCTTGGATGAGTCAATGAACCGTTTTGCCTGCTCGTTGCTTGCTGTCTTATGCAATGCCATCATTATATTCTCCACTACGAATGTTTGACAGAATGATAATTATTATCTAGACGTGAATTTTCTGCCGCTGTTTAATGCAATGTAGTCACTGACCCCCGAACCGGGGTAACAATTAATGTAAAATAACTAATCTTTCTTATCGTGTTTTTATTTTATTACATTGTAATATTGCCGAGTAGTTTGAAGAACTGTCAATTACCATTAAGTAATAAAAGTCATCTAGTTTGCCATGGACATCTATGTTCTTTCTAAACCACGGTCAGCGAGGAACTTAACCTTGAACAGTTAAAATGTATTTGCAGTGTTTTTATGTATACTTGTCCAATACACACAACTTCTCATGAGGTAAATGTTTTATATTAATAACGATTTTGTCTGTTCGCCGCACATACCAAATACTTCACACACAAAAAATACATTAAAGAATTAGCACTATTTTAAAATATCAGAGATATGTATTATTTTTTTTAGAAATCGAGAATATTATATCAATAGTAAATAACAAATAAAGAAGCCGGTGTAATCGGAAATCGAAACCTTTAAATTTTATGTCTGAACTTTTACCAACTTATTTGGAATTGTATAAAAATAGAGCTTTAAACATTACCATAACAAATAATTATATATTAATGATTTACGATAACCATGAATCCAAACATAAACGATAATAAATATATATGTAAATATAAGTAATAACGCCGAAATTAATTTCATTGTAAATGTAGTTGACATTAACTATTAACGTTAAAACAATGGATTTTGCGTTATCTATTAATTGACGTTAAGACAATTTAATATTTAGACAAAACTTCTTATTCTTTAAATGAAAAAATAATAAAAAATGATTTTCAGTTGTATTTTCAGAATATCCCATTTTTTAGTGGAAGATATGCTACAATAGACATGGAACTGCCTTAGTTCTTTTTTGGTCTATATAATAATATGATAAGGCAGTTCCATGTTTATTGTAGCATATCTTCCACTAAAAAATGGGATATTCCGAAAATACAACTGAAAATCATTATTTAATTATTTTTTCATTTTATTTATTATTAGTATCTACTCATGTATAGTAATAATAATAATTGATTTCCTTAGAAATGTTCATATTTTATCTTTGCTGAATATATATCAGGTGGAGAAAAAAGGTCTTGCGGGTTTTAACTTTTAAATTCAGATGAACATGTCTCGACCACACCAAAAATGTATTTATTAAATAAGGACCATCAGAAGCAAGACACTTATGTCAGCAACGTAAAAATCTTGCGTTCCGGTGGCAATCTAGTCGCTTTTTTAAGCATTCCTCGTGCAGAAGATTAAAAGTGGTAGTCGGTAAATGAGAGGTCTGGAGAGTATGGCGGATAAAGCAGAGTTTTGTAGCCCAATTCGTAGAACTTCTGCAGATATAGTTTAACAATGCGCGATCGAGCATTGTTGTGAAAGTGAATTGGGCTTTTTCTGTTTACTAATGCTGGGTGTTGTCGAAGTTTTTGGTGTATTTCATCCATTTGTTGAGCGTACTTTCCTGCCGTAATTATTTCACCTGCATTAAAAAAAACTGTAATGGATGAGACAAGACGCAGACCACAAAAAAGACATCCTAACTTCCTTTTGGTGCAACTCTGGATTCCAGAAGTATCGTCGAGTTCATTGGCGTCTAACCACTGAGCTGAGCGTCGCCAGATGTCGTAAAGAAGCCGCTTTCATCGCAAATAACAACCCGATCGGGAAACGGGTCTTTCTTGCCAATAAGAATGGAAGATGACAATTCATAACGGCATCCATTTTGGTTATCGTTCAATTTGTGAAGTACACTTATCAAGTTTATTTTATCTTTCCAATCTGTCTCAATTGATTGGAAATCGTCGTATACATTATGTCTAATTGAAAAGCAAGTTCTCGAACAGTTGTGCGTGTATTGGCTTCGATTAAGGCTCTTAATAGATCGTTGTCAACATCCGATAGCCGATTACTACGCTCATTATCTTCAAAACTCTCGTCGCCGCCACAAATTTTCTCATACTACCAGTGTGCTGTGCATTCAGTAGTGGTTTCTGGACAAAAAGCTACGTTGATATTGCAACCTTTTTCAAAAGCTTCTAGGCCTAGCTTGAATTGAAATAAGAAAATTGTGCGAATTTACTTTTTTTCTTTTTATTTACAAAAGAGTCAACACTTATCAAGATCCAGACGCCACTTGAGGATAAGGCTTAATGAGTATACAGTAGTCAATGGGAAAATGTCGTAGTAATCATTAGTAGTGTAAATTTGGTGAATTGGATTATTAAGGGGACGACTAACCAAGAAATTGTTTACTTTAGACTTGAAGACAACCAAATTGTAGTCAGCTGGAAAGCAGGCAAAATGTACGTTTAGATTCAACCACAGATAAAGAGTGGGCGAAATTATTGATAGTGGTTTCAGCTAGACGAGCGTTTTTAGGGAAAATGTGACGAGGGGATCATAGATTGGAGATTAGACGACCACTTACAATGAAAATAAATATCTTTTGGACTTGACGGACTGAGTATACAACTCTCTCGCGTTCTTTATTACTCTTTTACAGTGGTTGCTGACAGTCGTGAAGGTGGCTTTAGTCCAGTATATCTATTATGTTGGAAGCAATGGAGATAGTAATTTCTGTGCGAAATTGCAGCAGCATATTCTGAAGAGAACCACAGCTAGCTGTTAGATTTTGCTGGAATTCGTGCTTTTTAAACATGGAGATCTGATATAAATGTACGAAGCTAACCAGCCAACACTAGAGTATCCATACACTCTATGATAGAGAAGTATTTCGGAGGATATTTTCTTTTTATCTTAACTGAGACAGCCAAGTGGCTGGAAGATCTAAATGGTTACAGAACAAAAAATAAACATAGCTCAAGACAAGCTGTGAGAAGAAAGTCTAAGAGACTTACATACTGACAATCAGTTCCGGCATACGGGAGGTGGGGGGGACGTGAATAATCCAAGTTAGGTCATAAGTAATGGAGAAATTGTGACATAACCTCCCCCTCATCACTTGTCTCGTGTAAGTGTGGTAACCATTGTACATTGTGAACATTGAAGTGTCCACAGGTGTGAATGTTCTCTGAAGCATGAGAAAAGAGGATGTTTTTTTTTGTTTTTTTTACATGGTAGTCACCACTTATCAAGTCCCGGAAGCCACTCGGGGATAAGTGTTATTGCGTGTACAGCAATCAATGGAATATCGTAGAAATCGTTAGTAATGGAGATTTGATAAAGTGTCTTACTTCAGGAAGCGGTTTATCAGGAATTTGTTTATGTTGGACTTAAAGGCATCCAAGTTGTAGTCAGGCGGGAAACAGCAAACGGAAGAGAGTTCCACAGAAGCTTCGTTCATGGAATCTACGTTTTGATTTAGGCACAGATAAAGAATGGGGAAAATTATTGACAGTGGTTTCAGCTAGACGGGTGTTTTTCGTGAAAGATTGACGAGGGAGGACCAGGGTTTGGAGCTCATACGAGCACTTGCCATGGAAATAACGATAAAATAAAGACAGGCCAGCAATGTGTCTTCTGTGGGAGAGAAGTTGCAAGGAAGAGAAAAAGAAATCCCCCACTAGGCCACGAAGTCTATTTTGTACTCTGTGTCGGCGGGATAGGCTGTTTTTAGCAGCTCCTGTCCAGATGTGGCAGCAGTACCCTATCCTTGGATGTACTTGGCTTTTTATATAAATAGAGAATTGCATCAGAAGTGAGATATCTTCAGGAGCGGTAGAAGGATCCTCCTATTTTTTAACAACCTTGGCAACAGAATTTATGTACGTGTTCCATTTCATGTCAGGAGTAAAGGTCAAGTCCAAAAGCTTATCAAAACATGGAGCCTCCCCTAAACGAGAGCCATCCATTTCAATTCATGCCAGATGGGGATCAGAGCGTTGATGATGTAAAGATAGGAGCTTGGTTTTAGATGCATTAAAAGTAACCAGCCACCACTTCCCCCACTGTATCACGCGCTCTAGATCAGACGAGACAGAATCAGAGAGAACTTTGTCATTTACGGCCTTTCATGTGTTGCCATAGATGGTCGTGTCATGTCAACGAATGATTTAATATGTGTTTTAGGGGATCATTAATGTAGATCAGGAAGAGAGCTGGGCCCAGGATAGACCCCTGAGGGGCTCCAGCATTAATACTGTGGCCCTCTGATTTCTGCCCATCAACCACTACTCTTATGAACCTATCATGATTTAATGATTGAGAAAACATTTACAGCTATACCGTATACCGTAGCTGGAAATTTTGTGAAGTAGGCCTTTATGCCATACCTTATAGAAGGCCTTTGATATGTCAAGAGCAATTGCCCTTGAAAGGAAGCCTTTGTCAAGAGATTCACTAATCCTATGAGATATAACCGTTAGCACATCTGCTGTAGATCTAGCAGAACGGAAACCATATTGCATGTCACTAAGAAGGCTATTTCTGCTGAGGTGGTTGACTACTTCTTTATTTAATATGGATTCCAACAACTTACTCATGACACACAGGAGGCTTATTGGTCTGTACTGAGAGGGAGATGACTTATCACCCGAATTCTTAAATACAGGACATAGTGATGAGGTTTTCCAGGGTGTTGGGAAGCACTTCTCCTTAAGGCAACGCTTAAACAATTTTGTAAGTATGGAGGCAAGTTCAAGTTGAAGATTTTTTAACATATAATTGGAATACCGTCAGGGCCAGTTGCTTTATTAGAATCAAGGTTCTTGATTAGCTTGGCGACCTCACGCACAGATATATCTATGTTGCATAGCGTGTTGTCTGTCATAGGAGGAAATACAAAGAGTTGATGGCCATTGTTGCATAGGGTAGAATTAGCTGCAAAATTCTTGGCAAATAGTTTGGCCTTGTTTGATGCTGACGAGATAACCTCAGGTCCATTGATGATGGTTGAGCTAGAACGCATGCTTCTGTTGAGGATCCTGTTGGCTATTTGCCAAAACTTGTGGGAACCAAGCCGCTACTTTGGATTTAACAGACTGAGCATATAGCTCTCTTGAATTTGTATTACTCTTTTACAGTGGTTGCTGGTGTTCCTGAAAGCAGCTTCAGTCTCAGTGCATCTATTACGTTGGTAGTTATGGAAAAAGTGATTTCTGTGCGCGATGGCAGCAGCACATTCTGGGGAGAGCCATGGCTGGCTATTAGGTTTTTGGTTGGAATGTTTTGGATGATATGAATCGGTCTATACCTACAATTAATCATTCGGTCAGATCTGATACTATAGAGGACACATCCTTTTTACACATGGGATGCAGAGGTAGATCATATATAAATGTACGGAAGCTATCCCAGTCAGCTGTTGAGTATTGATATACAGTACGGTGAAGAGGTACGTCTGAAGACTTATTGTTGTCAATTTTGTCGGATATGATTTTAACGATAGTAACGCCGCTGTTACGGGGATGATAGAGGGCAAATATAAACGCAGTGGTGTGTGAAAGAACAATCCAAAAACACATATAGGGTAATTTAGGGTCGTCTCTCGAGACGTCCCTACCAGATGGAAAGCCCTCTCTAATGTAAACACATTCTATAGCCATGACGATCTTGTGGTTCAGATTTGGATGTAAAATTAGAATATCCTTTAATTAATACCTCATCCAGGGAAATAGTCGGCCAAATGCCAGTTTCGCATAGAAATAATAGGTCTGGTTTGGTCTCCAGTAATTGGATTTCAACCTCTGGAAGATTGGAATGTAGACTCCACTATATTTAAGAAGGGAAACGGGGTTTTTATGTAAGAGTGCAGGTATACGTTTGAATTTTTTTCTAGAGACTTTTCATGATGGAGTTTTAGGATTTGTGTAATAGGTCGACAGATTTAGTTAGAGCACGGCAGAGAGGGAAAACAAGGGTGAAAAAGAAGTGAAGAAATATTTTTATTTTTGTAAGCCATGATAATGTAAAGCCGTAACAATTTCCCACTAATATGATCTCGAATAGCCTTACTAGAAGCTACTGCATGCTCCATTATCCATTCATATACTTGGTCTGCGGACGTAGTTGAAGACATGATGAATCTGGGCGTTGATGCGTCGTTTTCGTTTTTAGAGTTGTGTTAGTTTCCACATCTTAACGTATTGCTGAAAGTCATTTGTTCGGGAGGTATGTTCACTTGTCCTTAGCAGATTTATGCTGATAAACTCGTGGATGTATTCGAGTAAGAATTATGTTCTCATTGTGTTCTACGAGTTAATTATCTGTGTTGATGTACGTACAGGAGGGTCGTCGGCTGTGATGTTCATATTTCAAACCTGATTCTTTTTCCTTTGAATGGTTCCCTCTAGTTGCTTTCTTGCTGGGATGACTTGCGAATAATACTGTTGATTTAGGCACAGAAAAAAAACAGACTTTAACGCTCTCGTGTGCGTTAGGTATATTCGTTTAGTTTGTGTCGACGAACAGTGTTCGTTCAGTGCCGCCATTGTTGTGACTATCAGTGCTCCTGCTGATTTCGTGTTTTCTTTATTTAAATCTGGAGGAGTATGCGATATAGCAGATTTGGGTTACCGACCGAAGAAAATCAACCAAATAAGTAGAATAAGTTTTATACGATACTTAACAAATCATCGCACTGAACGATTCACAAACAAAGCTTAGCACTACACAATATTCAATAGGCTTGCTAGATAATAGATAAATAAATAATCAAATTAATCATATGACGCACATAATAATTTTTTAATTGTTAATTTCAAATAACATCACATTAACTGTAATTAAAGATGTACGAAGATTGGTGCGCACGCGTTAGCCTAAACATCGTACACATCAATGTAAACAAATAAATGAATTAATAATTTTTTTTTAAATATAGTTTTTCTTTATAAAATGTAAAATAATTTCCAATGTAGATATAATCATATTCGATAAATATGTAACAAGGAATATTAATTTTAAAAACGGTTGTAGCTAAAATAAAACATTCAAGTTAATAACAGGAAGAAAAGAGCATTCATTTTTACTTTACTCATGTCTAGTTGTCTTATACTGTAAAGTACCTCAATTTTTTAAAAGAAATTAATGATTATTGCTTTGTAAATACATCCTAAACCGCTTCAAAGTTTTCATACCCATATTTCAAAGCAAAATAAACAGTCTATTCTTGTTGCTTAATAGTTTCTTATATTTTAAAGAGCATCGCTTAATTATACTTACGTTCTGAGAGTCTTCGTTTCGTATGGTTTCAGAACAGTCGTTTGTGATGAACTCTATTTTCTCTAGATTTTTGAGCACACATTTAATTTTGAGAAATGGTGTCAATGTTGTATTCTATTTCAATTATTTTAAATAAATCTTATATTTTTAAAGAAAGAATGGATGTGTTATTCATTGTTCTCGATCCTATAACTTCGATACTGTTGAAGCACATCTAATATTAAAAAAAAATGAATTAAAGTCTTGTCATTGATAAATACATATTCATTTACGTTGAATTTTAAATCTACTTCGGATTTAATAAAGATAATGTAAGTAAATTCGTATGGTACAATTTTTTGATGAACTGGTTTTATTGCCGGTAGTCTTGCAAGAGGAATAACGTGGGCTTTACCAACATCCCTGAGTGAAAGTGATATTTTTAGCAACACAGGTCGCCAGTTCACGTCGTTATGCACTTAACCATCTCGTTTGTATGAAATTAAAAACGACAGCACATTTAATTTTCATTAATTTATTTATTGCGGACTATTATTCTTATCTTTCTTAGTTGTTGTTTCATGACGTTTCGGCCAACTATTCTTCTGGCCTTCGTCAGGTGGTAACCGCGACGGGATAGGAACTCCGAATCTCCTAACTACATTCTCAGCAATTACTGCCATCCATACTTGTTGTCATCTCACCACGTTTGTTTCTCACCCAACTATGAAAGATCAGATAATAAATAAGCGTGGATTTATAAGAACAAAAAATCCAACATTGATCGCCCTTCGGCGCCCATGGCGCAGTGAATAGAGACGTTTAATCTCTACGGTTCCAGGTGAGAATTGTCTGAAGTCGGCCAGAGGCTTACTTGGCCAAAACGTGATGAGACGACAGCAACTATGGATGGCAGTAATTGCCGAGAATGCAGTTAAAAGATTCGGAGTTCCTATCCGTTGCGGTTACCACCTGACCTTGAGAAAGGTCAGAGGAATAGTTGTCCGAAAAGTCGTGAAAGAACAACTAAGAAAGATGCGGATAGATGTCCGCAATAAATATATTAATAAAATAATACTCATCTCAATAATGGTTTCTAATTAAATAATATATTTTTCATTTTCATTTTCATTTTATAACAGCTTTTTTACTAGTCCGTATCAGTATTCTTTAAAACTAATTTAAAGAAAATGAAGGTCCAGTTTATTGTAGTGCACCCTGTTAATATGTGCCGAATTTCGATACTTGTTAAACACACTTCTGATTTCGAAAAACACATCTGAGTCAAATTTATTGTATTCTGATGAATGTTTTAAATATGGAACTGAAATTGTTGACAAATAAAAATTAATATGTTCATACACTTTCATTTGTTATCTTTTTTGCTATTTTAATTTTGTTTATATTTAAAAAAAACTATCAATTAAGGAATAATAAAACCTTTACTTATTTATCCAGAATTCTGTTTTTAATATAATTAATTATTGCATTTGATTCGTTTACTTTTTATTGTTAAACATGAGACATCTATAATACGCATGTTCTGTATCAGGTTCGTTCCTGATTAAATGTAAAAATAGACTGACAATTCTACAAACTGGCTTTGCATTAACTGTCTGGCATTCAGCTTTATAGAAGAGACGACAATCAGTCCGTTCGAGGAAATGCTTTGATTTGAATCTTAATTTAAACGACAAAAAAATACCTTCGTTTGAAGAATGGAGCAAAGTCAAATCAAATGATTCATAAGGGGTTAGTCTGGATATTTTTATCATTTTTATCCTTTTTTAGAAAAAAAATGTACGCACATTTTAAATCCCATATAGCAGGACATCAGTATATATATATATATATATATATATATATATATATATATATATATATATATATATATATATATATAATTTAAGTTTAGTCTCTTATAATTGTTAATTTCCTTTTTTACACTTTAGGATTGACAACCATGTCTCTCTAAATTATTTGGTGCTCAGCTATCTGTTTAATATCAAATGTGTTAAATATTAAATGTATTAATTATTAAAGTGGGTATGTTTACTAGTAGGTATTGTCTAAGGTGCATTAGGGTTATCTTAGAAAACAGGAATTATTTCAGACAGGAGTTACAGGATTTATTATGCACTAAAATTATGGGAAATACAAGTAAACGATATGACGCCCAACATAAACACCGATTCTGGGTGGAAGCAATTAAGCCATCAAAAATGGTTTGAAAATGAAAGAATGCTAGAATAAAGTGATTAACCTTTTCGTGCAATCATTATTTGAACTTTATGCAGCGCAAGTTGATCATTGTCAAAAATAGAACTTTAATGTGTACTTGTTCATTACGGTTGAATCAATCCTTTTTTTTAATTCGTTGTCATTCAAATATCAAAAGGTAACTGCAACTATAAATTAGCAAGATACGCGTAGAAACAAAGATTGTCATCAGTTATGGGGGAAAACACAACACACGCAAACAAGACACGTTCTATTGTAATCGACAGAAGTATTCTAAGGTTCAAACTAAATGAAAATAATCATAAATCGTCGAGATCTGCACACTTTCCATGGTTGCAATGATTTTGAATTCTATTATTTCTATTAAATTACTTGCATTATAGGCGAGTTTGGTTTATTCTATTGTTTTTGTTTACTTTTGTTTACGCCAAACATTGTATATAGCGGCAGAGGCTACTATGACATGCCACGAATTTATAGAAGAATATATCGTGAGATGCCGGAAGATGTTCGTTCACATTACTTTTAAGTTTCTCTATCATCCTCAAGGAATCAGAAAAGAGGAAAGGAATTCCAAAGAGAAACAGCTCTAAGAAAAACATAGACAAACTTTTGGCATCTAGGAGATGTACAGATAAGTGATGGGTTTTGCTTTTAGTTAGATGGGTAGGAGTATTTTCGTTGAAAGGCACACTTTTAGTAAATTACTGGGAGGTTCTTGTAAAACAAGCACATGAATACAAAACTCTGACGATGCGAGGGGATAGAAACTTTTGCACCTGGTTAAAGAGAGAGAGAGAGAGAGAGAGAGAGAGAGAGAGAGAGAGAGAGAGAGAGAGAGAGAGACTCGTGGTTTGTGGGCCAGCATAGATGTAGCAGCAATAATTCATGCATGTGCGAATGGTGGCTTTATAGATTGTTTGGATATTGTAAGGCGTGACAAGTTTTCTAATTCGGTACAGGGAGTCTACATTCTTTGCAATAAACTAGCTAGTATCTTCAATATACTTCTTAAAATTCATTTTGTATAAGAATTAGAGAATTAGATGGATTACATATATTTCCAAAATATTAATGAAAGTGATCTCATAGTGGCAATGTAAGTTTAAATAACACACCGAAGTTACTTGAAATGATTTATCATGATAAACTGATATGGAAACCGTCGTATTGTTCGGAGTTTTCTTGAATGATGGCTTGAAGCATGTGGGAAAGACGATTTTTTAAAATTTTTGTCTTGGTTCGAAATTTGTTGTTTTGTTGAATATTACTGCGATTTCAGAATTGCTTTGTTAAAAATTTGTAAAATTACAGGAGTCGTCACAAAAGTAAATCCTCATATTTTTCATTCAAAAAAGTCGAAGAGCTGCAAAGACGAAGTGGCACTGATATAACAAACTGCTAGGAATTTAATGACGTTTCTCTGCTTGTGACACATGTATATTGCAGGGTTTATTGCTTAGAGTATCACACCGTTTTTATCTGCAATAGAGAGAGATGTCACTTTCAACGCATTATTGCATAGATCCAGTCATCATAACAATGCAATTTACAGTCCTCTCTCATTCATTCATGCGAAATAAAAATAGGAGATATTACTTTTGAAACGCTAATCGGGCAAGATGTCTGTGCAATAATATAGATGTTTTTCATAGCTCATATACGAAAATATTTTAAGTGGTGGTAGGAAGCGAGAAACATTTTCTCCTATAAAGATAATTAATCAACTACCGATGATTTTGGTTCATTATGCGATTTGGAAATATGTCATTATGTCATTTGAAGATGTAACAGTTAAATTAACAAGTAAAACACGTGCCTTTTTCCAGGCCCCAACCGAATCATTTCAAGCGGTGAAAGGAAGTGATAAAGCAAGTGGAACGCTTTAGAAAATACCCTTTCGTTCTATAATAAAAACTATTGTCTTTAAATCAACTGATAATAATAATTTATGCATGAAAATGGCGTAATTCTATGATTATATATAAATATTAGACTACCCGTGACCCGTTGGGTCAGTATTTTATATTAACTATGGAATTCATGTATGAGCGTGACACTTGTGACGTAAAGAAAATAGTTTTTTTGACATAACAGAAACACTTCTATGAAAGTATATTAAAATGAAAAAAGAACATAGATAGATTTCTATGAGTCGTTCTGTTTATTAGAATTCATTATTTTTGAAAAAAAAATACAGTTACTAAATTATAAGTGGTTGGCCATACTTATAGGTAAATGTGCACTGAACATAATAATTATTATAGTTAAATTCAAATTTTCATATATCTGCTTTTTTTTACATCGTTCATTTCCGTATTACGTTTAAGTTATTTTAAAGCCCACTCTTCCCATGTTAAATAATAATTTCGAAATAATAACGTTAATATTTCAGCGTCCCAATTGTTCTTTTTTTTTCGCATTTAAATTATCCAAATAATCAATTGTTAATACTGTCTGCTTTTTTTACATCGTTCATTTCTGTATTACGTTTAAGTTATTTTAACCCCACTCTTCCCATGTTAAATAATAATTTCGAAATTCTAACGTTAATATTTCAGTGCGCAGGTCATGCGCGCATGCGCAGTCGGATGTCGTAAACCGGAAAGTGGGTTACATACATCGTTACAAGGTCATTTGAGTTTTATAATTATATAGATATTTAGATAAATCGTAAGTGTAAACAATGGGAGGGGAAATAATTTTTTGGTCAGTTTTAATGGAGAGTTGCATCAGAATTTAATATTCCTGTATGTCTACATTACACAAAGAGAACTGCTATCGCATATCTTTCACCAGTAACGATTACATCATTACACGTCAAGTCCTTGCTTTATGTGAAGTCTGACCTCATATATAAATAACTGGATTTAGCAGCTAGGTATGTGGTATAAAAGATAACTTACTTGAAAGCAACATTTTAAATGATACATTTTTCATTAGTAGTTCGTAAAGACAAGACAACACGTTCACATTTATTCATATGAATAGATAAAAATGACCATATTGGTAAGTTTTACAGATATATCTTTTAAATAAAGCCAACGAGATAAAAAGGAGAAATCAATTCGCTTGAGCACCTGAGTGTGCATGCGGGGTCTCTTTTAATAACAATAAAATGACAATTTGGTGCTACCACATAAAAAAGCACGGAGAAGGCCTGAGAAAAGAAAGAGTTATGGGGTTGAGTTTTACAATGCATCTAAAAAACTTTTATATTATTTAAAAATCTTGTCTCAGACAAACAGACAGACATTAATCTTCTTCCCTTAGTAAACATTAATATATTTTTCGTTAAGACATATAGGTTTCATTTAAATTATCTCTCGTGATAAATTTTTAATAACAATAGAAACCTAATATAAATGTCCAATACCAATATAAACCTTATAGAAACTGGAAATTAACATTAGAAATCTTATCGAAATATTAAATAACAATAGAAATCTTATAGAAATATTAAATAACAATAGAAACGTCATCATCTTTATGTATCAGCGTCTTCTGTGTTCATCATTACAACGGGAAAGGTAACGTGTTTATATTATATGCACAACTTTTAAAGCGTAAATGTCAAATGCACTATATCTCGGTCTATCTCTCAAGATATTCATTAATCTCCTCTCATTGAATTGGTTCTCTTGTAGTTACATGTACAGTGTCTATTATATATCTACAGAACTGTCTCTCTCTTAATATATGCCTGTTTATGCCTCCAATATGCTATCGCTTACAACATGAACATCTTAAGGCATATGAACACTCAACACATTTAAACTCTAATAACTCTTAAGACAATCTCTAGAAAAGTCTCTGAGACTCTCACAAACAAGAAAACTAAATAAGAATTCCCGTAACATACGCGCACAAGTAGTACCTTCTAATAATAACACCAGTATATAACTTTATCGAAATGTTAAATAACAATAGAAACCTTATCGAAATGTTAAATAACAAGGGAAATTTTATCGAATTGTTGAATAAAAATAGAAACCTTATCGAAATGTTGAATAACAATAGAAACCTTATCGAAATATTAAATAACAATAGAAACCTCATCGAAATGTTAAATAACAATAGAAACCTTATCGAAATGTTAAATAACAATAGAAACCTCATCGAAATGTTAAATAACAATAGAAACCTTATCGAATATTAAATAACAATAGAAACCTTATCGAAATATTAAATAACAATAGAAACCTTATTGAAATATTAAATAACAATAGAAACCTCATCGAAATGTTAAATAACAATAGAAACCTTATCGAAATATTAAATAACAATAGAAACCTCATCGAAATGTGAAATAACAATAGAAACCTCATCGAAATGTTAAATAACAATAGAAACCTTATCGAAATATTAAATAAAAATAGAAACCTCATCGAAATGTTAAATAACAATAGAAACCTTATCGAAATATTAAATAACAATAGAAACCTTATCGAAATATTAAATAACAATAGAAACCTTATTGAAATATTAAATAACAATAGAAACCTCATCGAAATGTTAAATAACAATAGAAACCTTATCGAAATATTAAATAACAATAGAAACCTTATCGAAATATTAAATAACAATAGAAACCTCATCGAAATGTTAAATAACAATAGAAACCTTATCGAAATATTAAATAACAATAGAAACCTTATCGAATATTAAATAACAATAGAAACCTTATCGAAATATTAAATAACAATAGAAACCTCATCGAAATGTTAAATAACAATAGAAACCTTATCGAAATATTAAATAACAATAGAAACCTTATCGAATATTAAATAACAATAGAAACCTTATTGAAATATTAAATAACAATAGAAACCTTATTGAAATATTACATACCAATAGAAACCTTATCGAAATATTAAATACCAATAGAAACCTTATCGAATATTAAATAACAATAGAAACCTTATCGAATATTAAATAACAATAGAAACCTTATCGAAATATTAAATAACAATAGAAACCTTATCGAAATATTAAATACCAATAGAAACCTTATCGAATATTAAATAACAATAGAAACCTTATCGAAATATTAAATACCAATAGAAACCTTATCGAATATTAAATAACAATAGAAACCTTATCGAAATATTAAATAACAATAGAAACCTTATCGAAATATTAAATAACAATAGAAACCTTATCGAAATATTAAATAACAATAGAAACCTTATCGTATATTAAATAACAATAGAAACCTTATTGAAATATTAAATAACAATAGAAACCTTATCGAAATATTAAATAACAATAGAAACCTTATCGAAATATTAAATAACAATAGAAACCTTATTGAAATATTAAATACCAATAGAAACCTTATCGAAATATTAAATAACAATAGAAACCTTATCGAATATTAAATAACAATAGAAACCTTATCGAATATTAAATAACAATAGAAACCTTTTTGAAATATTAAATACCAATAGAAACCTTATCGAAATATTAAATACCAATAGAAACCTTATCGAATATTAAATAACAATAGAAACCTTATCGAAATATTAAATAACAATAGAAACCTTATCGAAATATTAAATAACAATAGAAACCTTATTGAAATATTAAATACCAATAGAAACCTTATCGAAATATTAAATACCAATAGAAACCTTATCGAATATTAAATAACAATAGAAACCTTATCGAATATTAAATAACAATAGAAACCTTATTGAAATATTAAATACCAATAGAAACCTTATCGAAATATTAAATAACAATAGAAACCTCATCGAATATTAAATAACAATAGAAACCTTATCGAATATTAAATAACAATAGAAACCTTATCGAAATATTAAATACCAATAGAAACCTTATCGAATATTAAATAACAATAGAAACCCTATCGAATATTAAATAACAATAGAAAATTTATTGAAATATTAAATAACAATAGAAACCTTATCGAAATATAAAATAACAATAGAAACCTTATCGAAATATTAAATAACAATAGAAACCTTATTGAAATATTAAATACCAATAGAAACCTTATCGAAATATTAAATAACAATAGAAACCTTATCGAATATTAAATAACAATAGAAACCTTATCGAAATATTAAATAACAATAGAAACCTTATCGAAATGTGAAATAACAATAGAAACCTCATCGAAATGTTAAATAACAATAGAAACCTTATCGAAATCTTAAATCACAAAAGAAACCTTATCGAAATGTTAAATAACAATAGAAACGTTATCGAAATATTAAATAACAATAGAAACCTTATTGAAATATTAAATAACAATAGAAACCTTATCGAAATGTTAAATAACAATAGAAACCTTATCGAAATGTTAAATAACAATAGAAACCTTATCGAAATATTAAATAACAATAGAAACCTTATCGAAATGTTAAATACCAATAGAAACCTTATCGAAATATTAAATAACAATAGAAACCTTATTGAAATATTAAATAACAATAGAAACCTTATTGAAATATTAAATAACAATAGAAACCTTATCGAAATGTTAAATAACAATAGAAACCTTATTGAAATATTAAATAACAATAGAAACCTTATCGAAATGTTAAATCACAAAAGAAACCTTATCGAAATGTTAAATAACAATAGCAACCTTATTGAAATATTAAATAAAAATAGAAACGTTATCAAAACATGAAATAACAATTATAACTTAATCGAAATGAAAGAAGCAAATAAAAACCTAATCGGAATGCTAAATAACAATAAGTAATCGAAATATTAAATAACAATAAGTAATCGAAATGTTTAATAACAATAAGTAATCGAAATGTTAAATAACAATACGTACCTGAATAATCTGATAAACTGCAATACAAAGCTTATAGCAATGTTAGATAACAATCGAAACAAAATTGAAATGATAAATACCAATAGAAAACCAATAGAAAAAGAAATCTAATCGTAAGGTTAAAAAGCATAATTGAAATGTTTAATTACAATAGAAATCTAATTGAAATGAACAATAATAGAAACCAAATCTAAATGATAAATACCAATGAAAAACTAATAAAAAACGATAAATAATCGAAATATTTAATAACAAAAAATCGAAATATTAATTAACGACAGAAACCTAATAGAAATGCATAATAATAATAATAGAAACCCAATCAAAATAAAAAAAACTAATCGAAGTGGTAATCAGCAATACAAACCTTATAGAAATATAAAATAACAATAGAAACCTAATAAAAAATGATAATTAACTATAGATATCTAATCGAAAGTTAAATAACTATAGAAATTGAATGGAAATGTTAAATAAAAATAGAACCTAACAGAAATGTTAAAAAAAATAATAGAAACCTAATAGAAATATTAAAAAACAACATAAACTAAATCGAAAAGTTTAATAAAAATAAAAACCTAATCGAAATGTTAAGCAACGATAGAAACACAATGTTAAATTTATTAGAAACCTAATAGAAATGTTAAATTTAAATAGAAATCTAATCGAAGTGTATAATAACAATAGAAACCTGATCGAAATGTTAAATAACAACAAAAACTTAACCAAAATGTAAATCACAATAGAAACCTAATCTAAATATTTAATAAAAACGGAAACCTAATTGAACTGATAATCTACAATGCAACTCAGAGTTATGCGTTTCTCCCATCGTTTGATGCAGCTCTGGAGACCGTTTCTGTAGAACATCCCAAGTTGATCCTACAACAACGATGTGACTTCTGAAATCAAGGCTGCATCATCTGGGAAACGCTTTCCTTTCAGAAACAACTTCATGGCTGGGAAAGGGTTAAAGTAAGAGGGTGCGAGATCAGGAGAGTAGGGAGGATGGGGAAGGATTTTATAACCACACGCCCGTGCTTCTGATCTGGCGACATGCGAGTTGTGGACCGGAGCGTTGTCCTGCAGGAGGACGGTATCTTTGCTGATCTTTCCCTAACTCTTGATTTTGATAGCTTCACATAATTTCCTTAAAAGTGAAGCGTAATAGGCTCCTGTAATTGTGGTACCCTTTGCCAGGAGATCTGTCATCACTACTCCATCCTGGTCCCAGAAGACTGTGAGCATGACCTTGCCAGCGGAGGGCTGCACCCTTGCCTTCTTTGAAGGTGGTAAGTCCAAGTGCTTCCACCGCCTTGACTGGGATTTGGTCTCTGGATCATAGGGATGGACCCAGGTTTCATCCGGTGTAATCAGTCTTTTGAAAAACTTTGACTCATCTTCTTGGCACATCTCCAAATTCATTCTCGAACACTCGACGCGTTCTCGCATCTGGAATGGTGTGAGCAACGTGGGAATCCATCTGACAGACACCTTATGCATAAGCAGATGGTCATGAATGATATTTTCCACAGACCCTGTACTAATATTGACATCTTGGGCTATTTGGCGAATAGTAATGCACCGATCTTCCAAAATAGCAGCCTCAACTTGACGGACAGATGCCTCATCAATGGCAGAAGGGGGCAACCAGGTCGGAGAGCTGTTTTCACGGACTTCCGGCCATATTTGAATTCACGATGCCAGCGTTTTACAAGGTCATATGATGGGGCATTATCACTATAAGTACCTTTTATTTCATCAAAAGTCTCCTGTGGTGTGCGTCCTTTCAAATTAAAAAAAGAATCACTGCTCGACATTTAACATTTCACACCTGATTCAGTTCAAACACCTTTAAAACAGAAACCACAATTAATTCAGAGCTGTAATTTGCCACGTACCCATAGAGATATAAATCATTGCACATGCAAAATTTCAGCTAGATCAGACAACTGGAAGTGGGTCAGGGGCATTACTTATTGCACGCCCCTCGTATATTAAAAAGTGTTTCTATACTCTCTTTCAACCGTGACTTTTTAGGTCCCTAAACTTTATCGATTAACACACTTTATTCCACGTTCCTTACTCCCATTTCTGTTTCCAACTATATCAAATATTATATTAAACATTATGGTAGTTGTTTTTCCTCTAATTCATAGGAAAATCTCAAATTGAACCACGCCTAAACTTAAATATGACAGAACAGCTAAAATGTTATTTCAAAGGCAGACTATGAAAAATTATATTACAATTTTAAGGGTGACAAATCACTTATTTCATTAAAGCAGTTTTGAAGATACATGCTTTGAGCAGAAAAAATTATAAACATATTATATGACCACTTTGATCACCGTCTTGCCTTGAACACGTATCTTATGATTGAAAATGTTAAGTTTAGGAATTTACTCCAGACATATTAGTAATGTTTCCACTAGTGTAAGGACGATTAATCGGAATCGGTAATCGGAAAAATCTGAATATTTTCGAGTATCTGAATCGGCAACAAAATCGGCAAAATTGTAGCTTAATTTCCGATTCCCAAAACGATTCTTGTAATATTTAAAAAAATTAATTTTCCATTGTTAATACTGATAATAATGATTTGTTTAAACAATAAGTAAAACTAACACCTATAAAGTATAATAACATTAAAATACGATGTAAATTTCTTTTACTTTCGTATAAACCAAAAATTTAAATCTTGCATAAATTATTTGAGTAACCTTCAAAAGAACGCATTTAGTTTACAAGGTTTCATAATAAGTTTAAAATTGTAATAAAACGTTTTTGTCACTAAAAACAATGTCAAACACAATTAATAATGAAATTCAAAGTAAAATATAAAATTATTTTTAATATTTTAAATTCATTTATTTTATACAGAAATCGAACTTTTTATATGGTAACTTTCTGCTAAGACCTTCACAATATATGTAATTGGGCCCGTGAACTACAAAAATGATGTCATCGCTGAGGTCCTAGCAAGGAATAGTAAAACATTCGGTAATGAATCAAAATATTCAAAACAAAGCATTTGAAAACTTAAAAATTACAGAAGAGAAAAATAAGGAACACGGTGATTTGTACTGAAACTCATTCAATATAAAAAAATCAAAATGCAAAAGTTGAGTTTTCATGCTTTTAAATTAATTAAACATTTCGTTGTTTCATGGATTAAAAAAAACTAAAATACGTTCATCATTTACTTATAAATTATATTCAAAAAGAAGAAAAGGTACACGATTCGATTTGTAGTAAAAATAGAACTTTATTCAACATAAATGAAAATAATTATGCATATAACATTACTAAGGAAACAATTGTTGCAAAATATGAAATATGAATTACGGCAATAAATAAGTAATAACAAATCTACTCAAAATTAAACGATAAATATTTAAATTATAACAACAATACACGTTTTTTTCTGGTCCGAATATATATCACATTTAAAATTGTCATAAGAATATCACGTTTTAAATTCTCACCATAATATCACATTTAAAATTGTCACCAGAATACAACATTTTTAAATTCTCACCAGAATATAACATTTTAAATTGTCACCAGAATATCACATTTTATATTGTCACCAGAATATCACATTTTAAATTCTCACCAGAATATAACATTTTAAATTCTCACCAGAATATCACATTTAAAATTTTCACCAGAATATCACATTTTAAATTTTCACCAGAAGACACCATTTTAAATTGTCACCAGAATATCACATTTTAAATTCTCACCAGAATATAACATTTTAAATTGTCACCTGAATATAACATTTTAAATTGTCATTAGAATATCACATTATAAATTGTCACCAGAATATCACATTTTAAATTTTCACCAGAATATCACGTTTAAAATTGTCACCAGAATATCACATTTTTAATTGTCACGAGAATATCACATTTTAAATTCTCACCAGAATATCACATTTTAAAATCTCAGCAAAATATCACATTTTAAATTGTCACCAGATTATAACATTTGAAATTCTCATCAAAATATTACATTTAAAATTCTCACCAGAATATCACATTTTAAATTCTCACCAGCATATCACATTTTAAATTGTCACTACTATATCACGTTTTAAATTCTCACCAGAATATCACATTTTAAATTCTCACCAAAATATCACATTAAAAATTGTCACCAGAATATAACATTTTAAATTGTCACCAGAATATCACATTTTTGATTGTCACCAGAATATCGCATTTTAAATTCTCACCAGAATATAACATTTTACATTCGCACCAGAGTATAACATTTTAAATTCTCACCAGAATATCACATTTGAAATTGTCACCAGAATATCACATTTTTAATTGTCACTAGTATATAAACTTTTAAATTGTCACCAGAATATCACCTTTTTAATTGTCAGCAGAATATAACGTCTTAAATTCTCACCAGAATATCACATTTTAGATTGTCACCTGAATATAACATTTGAAATTCTCACCACATATATGACATTTTAAATTGTCACCAGAATTTCACTTTTTGATTGTCACCAGAATATAACATTTTAAATTGTCACCAGAATATCACATTTTAAATTGTTACCAGAATACAACATTTTAAATTGTCACTAGTATATCACATTTAAAATTGTCAGCAAGCTATCACCTTTTAAATTGTCACGAGAATATCACATTTTAAATTGTCACCAGAATATAACATTTTAAATTCTCACCAGAATATTCCCTTTAATTGTCACAAGAATATAACATTTTAAGTTGTCAGCAGAAAATCACATTTAAAATTGTCACCAGAATGTCACTTTTTAAATTCTCACCAGAATATAACATTTTAAATTGTCATTAGAATATACCATTTTAAATTGTCACCTGAATATCACACTTCAATTTCTCACCAGAATATCACATTTTACATTCTAATCAGAATATAACATTTGAAATCGTCACCAGAATATCACATTTTAAATTGTCATCAGAATATCACATTTTAAATTGTCACCAGAATATCACATTATAAATTCTCACCAGAATATAACATTTTACATTCTCACCAGAATATAACATTTTAAATTGTCACAAGAATATAGCATTTTACATTCTCACCAGAATATAACATTTTAAATTGTCACCAGAATATAACATTTTTAATTCTCACCAGAATATAACATTTTAAATTGTCACCAGAAGATCACCTTTTTAATTGTCACCAGAATATGACATTTTAAATTCTCACCAGAATATAACATTTTAAATTCTCACCAGAATATCATATTTTGAATAGTCACCAAAATATCACGTTTAAAATTGTCACCAGATTATAACATTTGACATTCTCACCAAAATATTACATTTTAAAATCTCACCAGAATATCACATTTTTAATTGTCACAAAAATATAACATTTTACATTCTCACCAGAATACCACATTTAAAATTCTCACCAAAATATCACATTTTAAATGCTCACCAGCATATCACATTTTAAATTGTCACCAGAATATAACATTTATAATTCTTACCAGAATATCACATTTAAAATGTTCCCCAAAAAATCACCTTTAAAATTGTCACCAGAATATAACATTTTCAATTGTCACCAGAATATAACATTTTAAATTGTCACCAGAATATCACATTTTAAATTCTCACCAGAATATAACATTTTACATTCCCACCAGAATATAACATTTAAAATTGTCACCAGAATATCACATTTAAAATTCTCACCAGAATATCACATTTTAAATTCTCACCAGAATATCACATTTTAAATTGTTACCAGAATATCACATTTTAAATTGTCACCTGAATATAACATTTTAAATTGTCACCAAAATATAACATTTTAAATTGTAACCAGAATATCACATTTTAAATTGTCATCAGGATATCACATTTTAAATTTTCACCAGAATATCACATTTTTAATTTTCACCAGAATATCACATTTACAATTGTCACTAGTATATCACCTTTTACATTGTCACAAGAATATAATATTTTTAATTGTCACTAGAATATTACATATTAATTGTCACCTCAATATAACATTTAAAATTCTCACCAGAATATCACATTTTAAATTGTCACCAGAATATCACATTTTAAATTGTCACTAGTATATAACATTTTAAATTCTTACCAGAACATCACCTTTAAAATTGTCACCAGAATATTACATTTGTAATTATCACCAGAATTACATTTTAAATTGTCACCTGAATATAACATTTTAACTTGTCACCAGAATATCACATTTTAAATTGTCACCAGAATATAACTTTTTTAATTGTTACTAGTATATCTTCTTTTAAATGGTCACCAGAATATCACCTTTTTAATTGTCACCAGAATATAACATTTGACATTCTCACCAGAATACTACATTTAAAATTGTCACTTGAATATAACATTTGAAATTCTCACCACAAATATCACATTTTAAATTGTCACCAGAATATCACATTTTTAATTGTACCAGAATATCACATTTTAAATTGTCACCAGAATATCACATTTAAAATTGTTACCAGAATATAACATTTTAAATTGTCACTAGTATATCACATTTAAAATTCTAACCAAGCTATCACCTTTTAAATTGTCACCAGAATATCATATTTTAAATTCTCAGCAGAATATAACATTTTACATTCTCACGAGAATATCACATTTTAAATTGTTGCCAGAATATCACATTTTAAATTCTCACCACAATATTCCCTTTAATTGTCACAAGAATTTTACATTTAAAGTTGTCAGCAGAATATCACATTTTAAGTTGTCACCTGAATGTCACTTTTAAAATTCTCACCAGAATATAACATTTTAAATTGTCACCAGAATATCACATTTTAAATTCTCACCAGAATATCACATTTTACATTCTCACCAGAATATAACATTTTAAATTGTCACCAGAATATCACATTTTAAATTGTCATCAGAATATCACATTTTTAATTGTCACCAGAATATCACATTATAAATTCTCACCAGAATATAACATTTTACATTCTTACCAGAATATAACATTTTAAATTGTCACCAGAATATCACATTTTACATTCTCACCAGAATATAACATTTTAAATTGTCACCAGAATATCACATTTATATCTAAACCAGAATATCACATTTTAAAACGTCACCAAAATATAACATTTTAAATTCTCACCAGAATATCACATTTTAAATTGTCACCTGAATATAACATTTTAAATTGTCATTAGAATATCACATTTAAAATTTTCACCAGAATATCACATTTTAACTTTAACCAGAATATCACATTTAAAATTCTAACAAGAATATCAAGTTTTAAATTGTCACCAGAGTATCACCTTCTAATAGTCACTAGAAGATAACAATTTTAATTGTCACCAGAATATAACATTTTAAATTGTTACCAGAATGTCGCATTTTAAATTCTCACCAGAATATAACATTTTAAATTGTCACCAGAATATCACATTTTTAATTGTAACCAGAATATCACATTATAATTTGTTATCAAAATGTCACATTTAAAATTCTCACCAGAATATAACATTTTAAATTGTCCCCAAAATATCACATTTCAAATTATCACCAGAATATCACATTTTAACTTGTTACCAGAATGTCACATTTTCACATGTTACCAGAATGTCACATTTTAACTTGTTACCAGAATATCACATTTTAACTTGTTACCAGAATGTCACATTTTAACTTGTTACCAGAATATCACATTTTAAATTATTACCAGAATGTCAAATTTTAAATTGTCACCAGAATATCACATTTTTAATCGTTACCAGAATATCACATTTTAAATTGTTACCAGAATGTCACATTTTAAATTCTCACCAGAATATAAAATTAAAATTGTTACAAGAATATCACATTTTAAATTCTCACCAGAATATAACATTTTATATTGTTACCAGAATGCTACATTTAAAATTCTCACCAGAATATCACATTTTAAATTGTTACCAGAATGTCACATTTTAAATTCTCACTAGAATATTACATTTTAAATTGTCACCAGAATATAACATTTTAAATTCTCACCAGAATATCACATTTTAAATTCTCACCAGCATATCTCATATTAAATTGTCACCAGAATATCACATTTTAAATTGTCACCAGAATATCACATTTTATATTGTTACCAGAATATAATATTTTAAATTGTCACCAGAATATTACATTTTAAATTCTCACCAGAATATAACTTTTTAAATTGTTACCAAAATATTACATTTAAATTGTTACCAAAATATAACATTTTAAATTGTTACAAGAGTATTACATTTTACATTGTTACCAGAATATCACATTTTAAATCGTCACCAGAATAAAACATTTTAAATTGTTACCAAAATATAACATTTTAAATTGTAACCAGAATATCACATTAAAATTGTCACCAGAATATCACATTTTAAATTGTTACCAGAATATCACATTTTTAATTGTCACAAGAATATCACATTTTAAATTCTCACAAGAATATCACATTTTTAATTGATAAAAGAATATCACATTTTAAATTGTCACCAGAATATCACATTTTAAATTGTTACCAGAATATCACATTTTAAATCGTTACCAGAATATAACATTTTAAATTGTCACCAGAATATAACATTTAAAATTGTTACGAGAATATCACATTTAAAATTGTCACCAGAAAACCACATTTTAAATTGTTACCAGAATATCACATTTTAAATTGTTACCAGAATATAACAACGAACAGTGTTTCCAGAATATAACATTTTAAATTGTTACCATAATATCACATTTTGAATTCTTACTAGACTATCACATTTTAAATTATCAGAATATAACATTTTAAATTGTTACCTGAATATAACATTTTAAATTGTCACCAGAATATAACATTTTAAATTGTTACGAGAATATAACATTTTAGTCATCAGAATATCACATTTTAAATTGTCACCAGAATATAACATATAAAAATGTCACCAGAATATAACATTTTAAATTGTTACCACAATATCACATTTTAAATTCTCACCAGAATATCACATTTTAAATTGTTACCAGGATATAACATTTTAAATTGTCACCAGAATATAACATTTAAAATTGTTACCAGAATATCACATTTTAAATTGTTACTAGAATATCACATTTTTAATTGTCACCAGAATATAACATTTTAAATTTTCACCAGAATATCACATTTTAAATTGTTACGAGAATATCACATTTTAAATTGTTACCAGAATATAACATTTCAAATTGTTACCAGACTATCACATTTTAAATTGTTACCAGAATATAACATTTTAAATTGTTACCAGAATATAAAATTTTAAATTGTCACCAGAATATCACATTTTAAATTGTTTCCAGAATAACAAATTTTAATATGTTACCAGAATATAACATTTTAAATTGTTACCAGAATATAACATTTTGAATTGTTACCAGAATATCACATTTTAAATTTGCACCAGAATATCACATTTTAAATTCTCACCAGAATATCACATTTTAAATTGTTACCAGAATAAAACATTTTAAATTCTGACCAGAATATCACATTTTAAATTCTTACTAGAATATCACATTTAAAATTGTCACCAGAATATCACATTTTAAATTGTTACCAGAATGTAACATTTTAAATTCTCACCAGAATATCACATTTTTAATTGTCACCAGAATATCACATTTTAAATTGTCACCAGAATATCACATTTTAAATTGTTACCAGAGTATAACATTTTAAATTGTCATCAGAATATAACATTTTAAATTGTTACCAGAATATAACATTTGAGATTGTCACAAGAATATAACATTTTAAATTGTTACCAGAATATATTATTTTAAATTGTTTCCAGAATATCACATTTTAAATTGCTACCAGAATGTCACATTTTAAATTGTTACCAGAATATCACATTTCAAATTGTCACAAGCATATTAAATTGTTAATTCTCGCCAGCATATCACATTTTAAATTGTCACCAGAATATCACATTTTAAATTCTCACAAGAATATAACATTTAAATTCTCACCAGACTCTCACATTTTTTATTCTTACCAGAATATCATTTTTTAAATTCTCACCAGAATAACACATTTAAAATTGTCACCAGAATATAACATTTAAAATTCTCACCAAAATATAACATTTTAAATTGTCACCAGAATATCACATTAAAAAATGTAACCAGAATATAACTCTTTAAATTCTCACCAGAATATCACATTTTACGATCTCACCAGAATATCACATTTTAACTTCTCACCAGAATATCACCTTTTTAATTGTCACCAGAATATAACATTTTAAATTGTCACCAGAATATAACATTTTAAATTGTCACCATAATATAACATTTTAAATTGTCACCAGAATATCACCTTTTAAATTGTCACCAGAATATCACCTTTAAAATTCTACCCAGAATAAACATTTTAAATTGTCACCAGAATATCACATTTTAAATTCTTTCCAGAATATCACATTTTACATTCTCACAAGAAAATAATATTTTACATTCTCACCAGAATATAACATTTTTAAATTCTCACCAGAATATAACATTTTAAATTGTCATCAGAATATCACATTTTATATTGTAACCAGAATATCACATTTCAAATTCTCACCAGAATATAACATATTAAATTCTCCCCAGAATATCACATTTTAAATTTTCACCAGAATATCACATTTTAAATTGTTACCAGAAGACACCATTTTAAATTGTCACCAGAATATCACATTTTAAATTCTCACCAGAATATAACATTTTAAATTGTCACCTGAATATAACCTTTAAAATTGTCATTAGAATATCACATTATAAATTGTCACCAGAATATTACATTTTAAATTGTCACCAGAATATCACATTTTAAATTGTCACATGAATATCACGTTTAAAATTGTCACCAGAATATCACATTTTTAATTGTCACTAGAATATCACATTTTAAATTCTCACCAGAATATCACATTTAAAAATCTCAGCAAAATATCACATTTTAAATTGTCACCAGATTATAACATTTGACATTCTCATCAAAATATTACATTTTAAGTTCTCACCAGCATATCACATTTTAAATTGTCACTACTATATGACGTTTAAAATTCTCACCAGAATATCACATTTAAAATTTTCCCCAGAATATCACATTTTAAATTGTCACCAGAATATCACCTTTTTAATTGTCACCAGAATATAACATTTAAAATTCTCACCAGAATATCACATTTAAGATTGTCACCTGAATATAATATTTGAAATACTCACCACAAATATCACATTTTAAATTGTCACCAGAATATCACATTTTTAATCGTTACCAGAATATTACATTTTAAATTGTCACCAGAATATCACATTTTAAATTGTCACTAGTATATAACATGTGAAATTCTTACCAAGACATCACATTTAAAATTGTCACCAGAATATCACATTTTAAATTGTCACCAGAATATCATATTATAAATTGTCACCAGAATATCACATTTTAAATTGTCACCTGAATATAACATTTTAAATTGTCACCAGAATATCACATTTTAAATTGTCACCAGAATATCACATTTTTATTTGTCACTAGTATATCAACTTTTAAATTCTCACCAGAATATCACCTTTTTAATTGTTACCAGAATATAACATTTTAAATTCTCACCAGAATATCACATTTAAGATTGTCACCTGAATATAATATTTGAAATGCTCACCACAAATATCACATTTTAAATTGTCACCAGAATATCACATTTTTAATCGTTACCAGAATATATCATTTTAAATTGTCACCTGAATATCACATTTTAAATTGTTACCAGAATATAACATTTTAAATTGTCACTAGTATATCACATTATAAATTCTCACCAAGCTATCACCTTTTAAATTGTCACCAGACTATCACATTTTAAATTGTCAGCAGACTATCACATTTTAAATTCTCACCAAGATATTCCCTTTAATTGTCACAAGAATATAACATTTTAAGTTGTCAGCAGAAAATCACATTTAAAATTGTCACCAGAATGTCACTTTTTAAATTCTCACCAGAATATAACATTTTAAATTGTCATTAGAATATACCATTTTAAATTGTCACCTGAATATAACACTTTAAATTCTCATCAGAATATAACATTTGAAATCGTCACCAGAATATCACATTTTAAATTGTCATCAGAATATCACATTTTTAATTGTCACCAGAATATCACATTATAAATTCAAGCCAGAATATCACATTTTACATTCTCACCAGAATATAACATTTTAAATTGTCACCAGAATATAGCATTTTACATTCTCAGCAGAATATAACATTTTAAATTGTCACCAGAATATGACATTTTTAAATCCTCACCAGAATACAACATTTTAAATTGTCATCAGAATATCACCATTTTTAATTGTCACCAGAATATAACATTTAAAATTCTCACCAGAATATCACATTTTAAATTGTCACCAGCAGATAACATTTTAAATTGTCACCAGAATATCACATTTTAAATTCTCACCAGAATATAACATGTTAAATTGTCACCTGAATATAACATTTTAAATTGTCATTAGAATATCACATTATAAATTGTCACCAGAATATCACATTTTAAATTGTCACAAGCAGATAACATTTTAAATTGTCACCAGAATATCACATTTTCAATTCTCACCAGAATATAACATGTTAAATTGTCACCTGAATATAACATTTTAAATTGTCATTAGAATATCACATTATAAATTGTCACCAGAATATCACATTTTAAATTGTCAACAGAATATCACATTTTGAATTGTCACCAGAATATCACGTTTAAAATTGTCACCAGAAGATCACATTTTTAATTGTCAGTAGAATATCACATCTTAAATTCTCACCAAATTATCACATTAAAAATCTCAGAAAAATATCACATTTTAAATTGTCACCAGATTATAACATTTGAAATTCTCACCAAAATATTACATTTTAAATTCTCACCAGAATACCACATTTAAAATTCTAACCAGAATATCACCTTTTAAATTCTCACCAGCATATCACATTTTAAATTGTCACTACTATATCACGTTTTAAATTCTCAGCAGAATATCACATTTAAAATTTTTCTTAAAATATCACATTTAAAATTGTCACCAGAATATAACATTTTAAATTGTCACCAGAATATCACATTTTAAATTCTCACCAGAATATAACATTTTAAATTGTCACCAGAATATCACATTTTTAATTGTCACTAGTATATAAACTTAAAAATTGTCACCAGAATATCACCTTTTTAATTGTCACCAGAATATAACATCTCAAATTCTCACCAACATATCACATTTAAGATTGTCACCTGAATATAACATTTGAAATTCTCACAACAAATATCACATTTTAAATTGTCACCAGAATATCACCTTTTTAATTGTCACCAGAATATAACATTTTAAATTGTCACCAGAATATCACATTTTAAATTGTTACCAGAATACAACATTTTAAATCGTCACTAGTATATCACATTTAAAATTCTCACCAAGCTATCACCTGTTTAATTGTCACCAGAATATCATATTTTAAATTCTCACCAGAATATAACATTTTACCTTATCACGAGAATATCACATTTAAAATTGTCACCAGAATATCATATTTTAAATTCTCACCAGAATATTCCCTTTAATTGTCACAAGAATATAACATTTTAAGTTGTCAGCAGTAAATCACATTTAAAATTGTCACCAGAATGTCACTTTTTAAATTCTCACCAGAATATAACATTTTAAATTGTCATTAGAATATACCATTTTAAATTGTCAGCTGAATATCACACTTTAAATTCTCACCAGAATATCACATTTTACATTCTCATCAGAATATAACATTTGAAATCGTCACCAGTACATCACATTTTAAATTGTGATCAGAATATCACATTTTTAATTGTCACCAGAATATCACATTATAAATTCTCACCAGAATATCACATTTTACATTCTCACCAGAATATAACATTTTAAATTGTCACCAGAATATAGAATTTTACATTTTTACCAGAATATAACATTTTAAATTGTCACCAGAATATAACATTTTTAAATTGTCACCAGAATATAACATTTTAAATTGTCATCAGAATATCACCTTTTTAATTGTCACCAGAATATAACATTTTAAATTCTCACCAGAATATAACATTTATAATTCTCACCAGAATATCACATTTTAAATTTTCACCAGAATATCACATTTTAAATTGTCACCAGAATATAACATTTTAAATTGTCACCAGATTATCACATTTTAACTTCTCACCAGAATATAACATTTTAAATTGTCACCTGATAAAACATTTTAAATTGTCATTAGAATATCACGTTATAAACTGTCACCAGAATATCACATTTTAAATTGTCACCAGAATATCACCTTTTTGAATTGTAACCAAAATATCACGTTTAAAACTGTCACCAGAATATCACATTTTTAATTGTCACTAGAATATCACATTTTAAATTATCAGCAGAAGATCACATTTTAAAATCTCAGCAAAATATCACATGTTAAATTGTCACCAGATTATTACATTTGAAATTCTCACCAAAATATTACATTTTAAATTGTCACCAGAATATCACATTTAAAATTGTCACAAAAATATAACATTTTACATTCTCACCAGAATGCCACATTTACAATTCTCACCAGAATATCACATTTTAAATTCTCACCAGCATATCACATTTTAAATTGTCACCAGAATATCACATTTCAAGTTGTCAGCAGAATATCACATTTAAAATTTTCCCCAAAATATCACATTGTAAATTGTCACCAGAATATAACATTTTAAATTGTCACCAGAATATAACATTTTAAATTGTAACCAGAATATCACATTTAAAATTCTAACCAGAATATAACATTTTACATTCTTACCAGAATCTTAAATTTTAAATTGTCACCAGAATATCACATTTAAAATTCTCACCAGAATATCACATTTTAAATTGTCACCAGAATATCACATTTAAAGTTATTACCAGAATATCACATTTTAAATTGTCACCTGAATATAACATTTTAAATTGTTACCAGAATTTCACATTTTAAATTGTCACCAGAATATCACATTTTAAATTGTCACCAGGATATCACATTTTAAATTTTCACCAGAATATCACATTTTTTATTTTCACCAGAATATCACATTTTAAATTGTCACTAGTATATCACCTTTTACATTGTCACAAGAATATAATATTTAAAATTGTCACTAGAATATCACATTTTAAATTGTAACCTCAATATAACATTTGAAATTCTCACCAGAATATCACATTTTAAATTGTCACCAGAATATCACAATTTAAATTGTCACTAGTATATATTATCTTAAATTCTTACCAGAACATCACCTTTAAAATTGTCACCAGAATATCACATTTTAAATTATCACCAGAATATAACATTTTAAATTGTTACCTGAATATAACATTTTAAATTGTCACCAGAATATCACATTTTTAATTGTTACCAGAATATCACCTTTTTTATTGTCACTAGTATATCACATTTTAAATTATCACCAGAATATAACATTTTAAATTGTTACCTGAATATAACATTTTAAATTGTCACCAGAATATCACATTTTAAATTGTCACCAGAATATCACATTTTAAATTGTCACTAGTATATATTATTTTAAATTCTTACCAGAACATCACCTTTAAAATTGTCACCAGAATATCACATTTTAAATTATCACCAGAATATAGCATTTTAAATTGTTACCTGAATATAACATTTTAAATTGTCACCAGAATATCACATTTTTAATTGTCACCAGAATATCACCTTTTTAATTGTTACCAGAATATAACATTTTAAATTCTCACCAGAATATCACATTTTAAATTGTCACGTGAATATAACATTTGAAATTCTCACCACAAATATCACATTTTAAATTGTCACCAGAATATCACATTTTTAATTGTCACCAGAATATAACATTTTAAATTGTCACCAGAATATCACATTTAAAATTGTTACCAGAATATAACATTTTAAATTGTCACTAGTATATCACATTTATAATTCTCACCAAGCTATCACCTTTTAAATTGTCACCGGAATATCATATTTTAAATTCTCACCAGAATATAACATTTTACATTATCACGAGAATATCACATTTTAAATTGTAACCAGAATATAACATTTTAAATTCTCACCAGAATATTCCCTTTAATTGTCACAAGAATATAACATTTTAAGTTGTCAGCAGAAAATCACATTTAAAATTGTCACCAGAATGTCACTTTTTTAATTCTCACCAGAATATAACATTTTAAATTGTCATTAGAATATACCATTTTAAATTGTCACCTGAATATCACACTTTAATTTCTCACCAGAATATCACATTTTACATTCTCATCAGAATATAACATTTGAAATCGTCACCAGAATATCACATTTAAAATTCTCATCAGAATATCACATTTTTAATTGTCACCAGAATATCACATTATAAATTTCACCAGAATATAACATTTTACATTCTCACCAGAATATTACATTAAAAATTGTCACCAGATTATAGCATTTTACATGCTCACCAGAATATAACATTTTATATTTTCACCAGAATATCATATTTATATTATCACCAGAATATCACATTTTAAAACCTCACCAGAATATAACATTTTAAATTGTCACCAGAATATTACATTTTTAATTGTCACCTGAATATAACATTTTAAATTTTCATTAGAATATCACATTTTAAATTTTCACCAGAATATCACATGTTAACTTTAACCAGAATATCACATTTAAAATTCTAACCAGAATATCACGTTTTAAATTGTCACCAGAGTATCACCTTTTAAATAGTCACTAGTATATAACAATTTAAATTGTCACCAGAATATAACATTTTGAATTGTTACCAGAATGTCACATTTTAAATTCTCACCAGAATATAACATTTTAAATTGTCACCAGAATATCACATTTTAAATTGTCACCAGAATATCACATTTTAAATTGTTATCAAAATATCACATTATAAATTGTCACCAGAATATCACATTTTAAATTGTTACCAGCATGTCACATTTTAAATTCTCACCAGAATATCACATTTTAACTTGTTACCAGAATGTCACATTTTCACTTGTTACCAGAATGCTACATTTTAACTTGTTACCAGAATGTCACATTTTAACTTGTTACCAGAATATCACATTTTAAATTGTTACCAGAATGTCAAATTTTAAATTTTCACCAGAATATCACATTTTAAATTGTTACCAGAATATCACATTTTAAATTGTTACCAGAGTGTCACATTTAAAATTCTCAGCAGAATATAAAATTTTAAATTGTTACAAGAATATCACATTTTAAATTGTCACCAGAATATCACATTTTATATTGTTACCAGAATGCTACATTTAAAATTCACACAAGAATATCACATTTTAAATTGTTACACGAATGACACATTTTAAATTCTCACCAGAATATCACATTTTAAATTGTCACCAGAATATAACATTTAATATTGTCACCAGAATATCACATTTTAAATTGTCACCAGAGTATAACGTTTTAAATTGTTACCAGAATATCACATTTTAAATTGTCACCAGAATATCACATTTTAAATTGTTACCAGAATATAACATTTTAAATTGTCACCAGAATATTACATTTTAAATTCTCACCAAAATATCACATTTTAAATTGTTACCAAAATATCACATTTTAAATTGTTACCAGAATATAACATTTTAAATTGTCACCATAATATAACATTTTAAATTGTCACCAGAATATCACATTTTAAATCGCCGCCAGAATATCACATTTAAGATTGTTACCAGAATATCACATTTTAAATTGTTACCAGAATATCACATTTTAAATCGTTACCAGAATATAACATTTTAAATTCTCACCAGAATATAACATTTAAAATTGTCACCAGAAAATCACATTTTAAATTGTTACCAGAATATCACATTTTAAATTGTTACCAGAATATAACAATTAAAAGTGTTTCCAGAATATAACATTTTAAATTGTTACCAGAATATCACATTTTAAATTCTTAATAGAATATCACATTTTTAATGGTTACCAGAATATAACATTTTAAATTCTTAATAGAATATCACATTTTAAATTGTCACAAGAATATAACATATTAAATTGTCACCAGAATATAACATTTTAAATTGTGACCAGAATATCACATTTTTAATTCTCACCAGAATATCACATTTTAAATTGTTACCAGGATATAACATTTTAAATTGTCACCAGAATATAACATTTTAAATTGTTACCAGAATATCACATTTTAAATTGTTACCAGAATATCACATTTTTAATTGTTACCAGAATATCACATTTTAAATTGTCACCAGAATATAACATGTTAAATTGTCACCAGAATATCACATTTTAAATTGTTACGAGAATATCACATTTTAAATTGTTACCAGAATATAACATTTTAAATTGTTACCAGAATATAACATTTATATTGTCACCAGAATATAACATTTTAAATTGTTACCAGAATAATACATTTTAAATTGTTACCAGAATATAACATTTTTAATTGTTACCAGAATATAACATTTTGAATTGTTACCAGAATATAACATTTTAAATTTTCACCAGAATATCACATTTTAAATTCTACCAGAATATCACATTTTAAATTGTTACCAGAATATAACATTTTAAATTCTCACCAGAATATCACAGTTTAAATTGTTACCAGAATATCACATTTAAAATTGTCACCAGAATATCACATTTTAAATTGTTACCAGAATGTCAAATTTTAAATTCTCACCAGAATATCACATTTTAAATTGTCACCAGAATATCACATTTTAAATTGTCACCAGAATATCACATTTTTAATTGTTACCAGAATATAACATTTTAAATTGTCATCAGAATATAACATTTTAAATTGTTACCAGAATATAACATTTGAAATTGTCACCAGAATATCACATTTTAAATTGTCACCAAAATATCACATTTTAACTTGTCACCAAAATATCACATTTTAAATTGTCGCCAGAATGTCACAGTTTTAATTGTCACCAGAATATCACATTTTAAATTCTCACCAGAATATAACATTGTAAATTGTAACCAGAATATCACATTTAAAATTGTCACCAGAATATAACATTTATAATTCTTACCAGAATATCACATTTTAAGTTGTCACCAGAATATAACATTACAAATTTTCACCAGAATATCAGATTTTAAATTATCACTAGTATATCATCTTTCACATTGTAACCAGAATATCACATTTGAAATTGTCATCAGAATATTATATTTTCAATTGTCACAAGAATATCACATTTTAAATTCTCACCAGAATATAATATTTTAAATTTTCACCTGAATATCACATTTAAAATTGTCACCAGAATATCACATTTTAAATTCTCACCAGAATATTACATTAAAAATTGTCACCAGAATATCACATTTTAAATTGTCACCAGAATATAACATTTTAAATTGTCACCAGAATATCACATTTTAAATTGTTTCCAGAATATAACATTTTTCATTGTCACTAGTATATCACATTTAAAATTCTCACCACGCTATCACCTTTAAAATTGTCACCAGAATATCATATTTTAAATTTTCACAAGAATATAACATTTTACATTATCACGAGAATATCACATTTTAAATTGTTACCAGAATATCACATTTTAAATTTTCACCAGAATATCACATTTTAAATTGTCATCAGAATATCACATTTTAAATTCTCACCAGAATATAACATTTTCAATTGTCACCAGAATATCACATTTTAAATTCTCACCAGAAAATCACATTTTTAATTCTCACCAGAATATAACATTTAAAATTGTCACCAGAATATCACCTTTTAAATTCTCACCAGAATATCACATTTTAAATTGTCATCAGAATATAAAATTGTTAAATGCCACCAGAATATCACATTTTAAATTGTCACCAGAATATCACGGTTTAAATTCTCACCAGAATATAACATTTTAAATTGTCACCTGAATATAACATTTAAAATTTTCATTAGAATATCACATTTTAAATTGTCACCAGGATATAACATTTTAAATTGTCACCAGAATATCACATTTTAAATTGTCACTAGTATATCATCTTTCAAATTGTAACCAGAATATCAATTTTTCAATTGTCACCAGAATATAACATTTTAAATTGTTACCAGAATATAACATTTTAAATTGTCACCAGAATATCACATTTTAAATTGTCACCAGAATAGCACATTTTAAATTCTCACCAGAATTGCACATGTTAAATTCTCGCCAGAATATCACATTTTTAATTGTCACCAGAATATCACATTTTTAATTCTCACCAGAATAAAACATTTTATATTGTCACCAGAATATCACATTTTAAATTCTCACCAGAATATCAAATGTAAAATTGCTACCAGAATATAACATTTTAAATTTTCACCAGAATATCACATTTTAAATTCTCACCAGAATATCACATTTTAAATTGTCATCAGAATATAACATTTTAAATTGTCACAAGGATATCACATTTTAAATTCTCACCAGAATATCACATTTTAAATTGTCACCAGAATACCACATTTTTAATTCTCACTATTATATCACATTTTAAATTGTCACCAGAATATCACATTTTAAATTCTCACCAGATTATTATATTAAGATTGGTATTATCCAATCAATACACTATTGTTTTCACTGTTTGCTATTCTTAATATGGGGAGGAGTTGCTTTTTATTGCTTGGATATGCGTCAAGTGTCTAATGTAAAAATAAAACATGACGGACACTTTAAAATATTAGATAAAACATAAAAAATGAAGGCTTTAATATAAAACGTTAATTGCTGGCGACAATTTTCAATGTGATATTTGTTGAAACCAGACTAAACTTTTTAGTAGAGAATCTTCCTTTTGTCCTGGAGGTTATTTTGACTATATATTTGTCTTAATTAAAATGAACAACAATATGTTTTTTTAATCAAAAGTACAATTTTTTAAATCAAAACGAACAATATTTTTTAAAATCAAAACCGACAAGATATTTTTTTTTGCAGAAAATCAGGCAATATTTATAAAATTTTCGGTATTTATTAAGTAATGATAACAGAACTCATTATAAAAGACCCATTATTTTTATTAAAATGTTACTATAAAATCTGTTATTTTGTGTAAACAGAAAATATCTACACTGAAGTTATAGTTTTAAATGCTAAAAAAAACGCATGAATTTCATTTTGCTTTTATAAAAATAAAGCATCGTAGATTGTAACAATTAAAATATTTTTTCATGAACATTACGAAAAAAAGCCCCTAAAGTCTTTCTTAAGTCTGTATACAAGTTGTAAAAAATGTAAATAAAACAAGTAAACGAAAAACGATAGGAGGATAGAGTAAAAAAATGTTCAAATCATTGGTTAAGGCATGAAATAACCCGAGAAGTGTTGATAGGCTGTAACACATAACACTGAAAACTTTTCATTTTTCCATTTTTTCAATACACGTTATTTGTATTCTTATCTTTTTGCGTTTGATATTTTCATCCTTTCGATTTTTCTTTTCTTTCATTTGTGGTACTTTTCGATTTTCCTTGTCATTAATATCGATTATTATGAAGCAGCCGTAGACTTCGATTCGCGTATTTACGCAGAGAATGTGGAGATGAATTACCATAACATTAGAAATAATTGATCCTATTGTACACATTTGGTTTGACATATCGCTTAGGTTAAGGCACACAATTGATACGTCCATCACGGACAGGCGTGCTTCGTTCTCTTTTCTTCAGGGACGGTCTATCGCAAGAGACAGAAATGTGTGCTTATGGACACGCTAGTAATCCAGACAACGTTGAAAAACATTCAAATACTTATATTGATGGATATGACTTTTCTATAAAGGATTTAATTAACTACACGCCCACTCACCCATATATATATATATATATATATATATATATATATATATATATATATATAGTGATATGTATTACAGTCCTTCAGTGCGGCTAGACCAGTACCTATTCAATACCAGGATCAAATGTACAATCCTGTATTTGATAATCAGTAGTTCCAACCCAAAACCACGGATTCAGCGCTCGTAAATCATATCTCCAATGTGTTTATACCAGCAACGTTTAAAGTAATCTGTTTGTTTATTTATATAAAAAGAGCTTTGCAAAGTAAATGTCAAGCAATATAATTTAACGAAAATGGTGTACATTACATTATTATATTTTGCGTGAGAATATGTATAGCATTTGAATGCTTTGTTCAAGGTGACATCAATTTTGAATATGATAGATATTGTCACTACCTTTGCTATAATTTTACACAAATGATAATCATGGACAGAGAATGCGGCTTTTCTCCTAGCTTTTAGAATTAAAGAGAACTAAAGTCGCCATGGTACATACTTTAGTGGCTTTCGTGGGGACCATCACTTGGTGCTGAGGAAAAAAATTCTCGATAATTATATCTAAATTCTGGTTGATATTTTACTTCAGAAACGCTTCACACGTATCTTTTATTGCAAATAGAGTGTAAGTATCTATATGTAATAAAGTAAAGTCGATTTTCTCGGATATCATAATCTATTATAAATCCAGAACCAAAACGTTTACATGCTAATCTATTTTATCAGATATTTAAGCAAATTCCTAATGCATCCTTCACTTCATTCAGTCTTCTCGACATTTGATTTAATGAATTATCGAATATTTTATTCTCGTACGTATATATATATATATATATATATACATATATATATATATATATATATATATATATATATATATATATATATATAGGTATTACAGCTTTGTCAAAGGTAGCAGCTGTTTCTACCCCGCTGCTTGATGAGTTGACAGTGAACTTTTGTAAGATTGCGAGCAGAAACTGACTTTCTTATGTTTTTGTCCTTGTTTTGATGTTTGGATTTTCAACGAATGATCTGTTCCAAGCTCCTTGACAAGATCTACGAGTGATAAACCTTCTGCAAAACAACGTTCTTTTTCACTCGGTGCGAATCGACCCATTCTAAGCATTTTGGAAGACCTGCAATAAAGTGATGCACACTTAAAATTACCAGAAAATAGAAAAATTAGCATGACTTTCAAAATATTTGTCAAATTTCACAAAAATTGGCGCGAAAATGGCACCTAGTTTTACTCTCTTAGTGTACCAAATTTCAATTTTCTGCATTTCATAGCAATTTTAAAATTTAAAATATCTTGACCTGCAATAAAGCGATACGCAAGACTATATTCCAAATTTCAAGATGGTGACCGTCTTACCGTTTATTTCTTTAAATACATTGGCATGTACAATTCTTGACAGCACATATTTCGTAGCGCAGAATCATTCCTGTAATTATTTTGTCAATTCTTGAATTTATTCCGCCCTTAAATCATCAGAAAAAATCACATTTGGATAAGTAGGGAAATCGGTGAGGCCCTCGATTTTAAGCAAATCTTAAAATAAGCCATTCGCCAATAACTTGTCGGAGAAGCTCCATTAAATTTCTGGCAACATGTGTTGTCACTCTATATACTAAAACTATGCATATCAGATTGAAATTCGCTTTCGTCTTAACTCAAGCAGAAAGAAATTATTCATCATCTGGGTGTAACGTTTTGCGTTAACAGTAACAGAATTTCCAATATTATTTTTATAGAAGTAAGATCCGATCAGTTCAGTTTCTTTTATAGCACACAATATTGTTACTTTTTGTCTAAGCATTTAATTTTCATGCAGTTATTTAATATGTTCGTCGACCCAATAGCAACAGTTCTCTTGGAAGTTTTCAGATGAAAATGGGCTTCTTCACTCATTAAAACTGAGGTTGTCATTTCTTTTCAAAATCTTAAAGTAAAGCTGCTTCTCATAGTATATAATAGCTATGTATGAATGTTAGTGGAATTCTTCATGTAGAGCGAACACAAATGGCTGCAGAATGTTTCGCTACGGACTATTGAGAATAGCTTCTCGAACGCGCTTCCCATTATGCGCTATTTTTACAGTTCTTGGTGCCCCAGTTCATCTTTCGTGCTAAGAAAATGAACTCAGTCTAGAGTTGTCTCTTTTGAGTTAAAATGTCTGGTTAAAATGCCGACGATATTCTCTGTAAACATCTATGACAGACTCGTTACATTTTCATATGTAAACACCTTATCCTTAATTGTCTGCGTTTTAAACTTTTATCTGAAATAAACAAAACATTAAATTATTAAATTATAAAATAGCATGTCTTTGCAAAATAAAGGTATTTGATGTATTTACAATAATATAAAGCAAAGACATACCAATTTAAAAAAAAACACCTGTTTTGATCCACACTGTATTACTAGAAGACGAATTACATTTGCCCAAAGTCTTTTTGTAAAAAAAGAGAAAGCATTCTGAAACTATGAAACGGAGACTAAGTTTGGCGAATATTGGATAATTTTATTTACACTTAATAATTTGATATTAAAAAAAATACCAATAAAATAATTTTTAAGCGTTTAAACAATTTTATGAAATAAATTTACTGTAATATGCATTACATTTTATTTTAATGATACCAATGAAAAAATATTCACAACATTTATTCTTTATGTTATAATCTTTTTTCTGTTATATTATGGACCTAACCGATAACTGTCTTTAGCAACCCTACTTTAGTATCGAAAGTAAGATTTATTAGTGTCTCCAGATTCTTGAACAGTCTTATTGAATATTATTTCAATTTTCTAACTCTTAACATATACATTTCTAAGACAAACAAACAAATATTGATTTGAGATCTGATATGTGTGTGTGTGTGTGTGTGTGTGTGTGTGTGTGTGTGTGTGTGTGTGTGTGTGTGTGTGTGTGTGTGTGTGTGTGTGTGTGTGTGTGGAGGCAACGTCTATTTCATTTTGGTCAGACTCGGTCTTTTAATTGATAGAATACCAGATGCAAATGGTTACGAATATACGTATCGAGAAAACGAAGCATTCAACCAATGGGAAAATGATGCGAAGACATGTTGAAACATTTTGCTATACTCAATCTGTGTCAGATATCTCTCCATTGGTATTGAAGTATACATGTATCTATCTTCAGTGTTCGCTTAAATCTCATTGCGATTTGGCGCCGAAATATAATCAAGCAACCAACAGGGCAGTAATTATAGAGAAGTGCAAAGTAAAAATGGCACGCAATGATTACATCAGTGATCGGATAAAATGGAGCAAGTGGACAACTAAAAATCGGGGGAAAAAACTGATTAAAATTTCCTCATGGTTAGACGGTTGTTCAAATTGTGTCGACTAAAAGCAAAAAAAAATCGATTGATTCCTACTACCGATTTATGATATAGCATAAACAGTTGAATGGTTGAAGAATAGAGGATTAATGAGATCAAACAACCTATTGAAATTTAGGATTATGTGAGCAAATATTATTTAATTCCAACATCTTTGAAAGAAACGACGAAAGGAATGAAGATGGATGAAAATAAAAAAGTAAACTGATATTCCACCATAAAAACTATTACTTGATTTAACTCCGCCATTCACAAATGCATCGGATGCAACGGTTCGAATATATATTGTCTCAAGAAGTAAAGAGAAAACTTATCGAAGTTCAAAATATGTATAAAATAAATTCGGAAAATGTATATGAAAAAAAATCAGTAATCTGTAACCCATTGTCTGTATTTTTCGCCATGTTGAAAACAAATTCCTTTGGCTAACATAAATGCCAACTTGCAGTTGTGTAATCCAAACCCAATGTTTTCATGAAAAATGGCTATAAATCTCAACACAATATCGAGCACTTTTGAAAACATATTGGTTTCACAAAAATATCTGAAATTGTTTTATTATATACTAGCTATTCAGCCCGGCTTTGCTCGGGTCCTATGTACTGTTCATAACTTTATATATATATATATATATATATATATATATATATATATATATATATATATATATATATATATATATTTAAAAGTTTGACTGATATCCAGGTAATCTACATATAACATTTCAAGTGTTTAGACCCAAAATTGGCGGAGGAGTTTGGTAGAGTCTACAAAGGTTAAGATTTTCGACTTTGCCCTTCTGGCAGCCAAAGTTTTGCCCACAAACTGATTAAAAAGCTTGTTGCATGTCTGAATATCCTTTATGTAAATTCCAAATGTCTATACCCAAAATTAGCTGAATAGTTTACTAGAAACCCCAAAGGTCAAATATTTTGAACTTTGACCCCCTTAGCAGCCAAATTATCGGCCAAAAATCGATTCAAATACCTTATCCTATGTCTGAATACACTTTATTTCAAATGTTTAGACCAAAAATTAGAGGAGTAATTTAGTAGAAACCGCAGAGATCAATTTTTTAAAGTTTGGCACCAATTTTGACCCCCTAAAATTTATCGTTTTGGGCTCAAATCAAACTAAAAGTTTGCTCCATGTCCAAGTAACCAACATTTAAAATTTCAAGTGTTTGGACCCAAAATTGGCGGAGGAGTTTAGAAGAGGGTTTAAAGGTCAAATCGTTGGACTTTGACTCCATGACAGCCGAATATTTGACCGAAAATCGATTAAAAATATTTTCTCAAATTTCAGTACCCCTTATGTCAAATATCGACTCTGTAGACTGAAAATTGACAGAGTAGTTTGGTAGGGAAGTGTACACGCACAGACATACACACATTCATACACAGACGAACAATTTCACTTTTATAGGTATATAGTTACTATGCTTTTATATATATGTATATATATATATATATATATATATTGATAAAAATTATCTATTTAAAAATTACTTGTTACAAATTTTTAAACGTTATATGGCTTTTAAATAAATAATTTGTAGTTTTTCATATTTGCGATCGAGAATTTTATTGATTTTTTACAACATATCCGGTCGCCCTATATGCATTATATTGATATTAAGGGAGAGTTAGTAATTGAGATGAACTTCAAATATATTAATTATGTCTTAATAATATTTTTTTAGTTTCTATTGGTATCCTTCAAGAGTCTAAATTTCACGTGTTATTTATTATTAAAAAAATCGTACTGAATTTTGCAATTGAAATTAAAAGAAATATCTTAATTTTCCTTTTCCGAAGGCAGTTATGACAACGAGGTTTTAATTATATAATAAAAAAAACGCAGAACATAATCAGAAATGCATTCATTTAACCTGGCACAGGTTAAATGAATGCATTTGTATGACGAAACCTTTTTGTTTTCAAATTTATGCGTTATGGATAAACAGAGCAATAGACTGATGACAAAATGGGCTCTTCTAAAAATATAATTTCAATCTCAAACGAAAGCGACCGCTCGACCGACCGACTACCCTATCAAGATTTGTGGACGCTTTTAAAAACGTGAAACATGTCAAAAAATAATAAAACAAACGAATTTATTCACAAGAAAATAGAAAAAATTTGTGAAACTTGTCTGTGTCGGCCGCAGCTGTTTCAATAATGCCAGTCGATTGCAAACGCTTTTGTCCTAAGATGCAACAAATTCTGGTTGTAATTTCACCACAGAAAAAAAAAAGAAAAACAAAAATGCCCTAAATTGGGTCTGACAAACAGCACAATTGTTTAAACTGATAAAAATTGAAATAACTCAAGGGATTCGTTCATCTACTCGCGCAAACTCGTGACCAAACGACTAAAGTCAAACAAAGGGGAGAGAGAGAAAAATATAAACTTTCGCTTGCATATTATTTATATCATATTATTTATATCATATTATTTATATTATATTATTTATATTATATTATTTATATAATATTAGTATTATATTATTTATATCATATTATTTATATTATATTATTTATATCATATTATTTATATTATATTATTTATATTATATTATTTATATTATATTATTTATATTATATTATTTATATTATATTATTTATATCATATTATTTATATTATATTATTTATATAATATTAGTATTATATTATTTATATCATATTATTTATATCATATTATTTATATCATATTATTTATATTATATTATTTATATTATATTATTTATATCATATTATTTATATTATATTATTTATATCATATTATTTATATCATATTATTTATATTATATTATTTATATCATATTATTTATATCATATTATTTATATTATATTATTTATATTATATTATTTATATTATATTATTTATATCATATTATTTATATCATATTATTTATATTATATTATTTATATTATATTATTTATATTATATTATTTATATTATATTATTTATATTATATTATTTATATTATATTATTTATATTATATTATTTATATTATATTATTTATATCATATTATTTATATTATATTATTTATATTATATTATTTATATTATATTATTTATATTATATTATTTATATTATATTATTTATATTATATTATTTATATCATATTATTTATATTATATTATTTATATTATATTATTTATATTATATTATTTATATTATATTATTTATATTATATTATTTATATCATATTATTTATATTATATTATTTATATCATATTATTTATATTATATTATTTATATTATATTATTTATATTATATTATTTATATTATATTATTTATATTATATTATTTATATTATATTATTTATATCATATTATTTATATTATATTATTTATATCATATTATTTATATTATATTATTTATATTATATTATTTATATTATATTATTTATATTATATTATTTATATTATATTATTTATATTATATTATTTATATCATATTATTTATATTATATTATTCATATCATATTATTTATATTATATTATTTATATCATATTATTTATATCATATTATTTATATTATATTATTTATATCATATTATTTATATTATATTATTTATATCATATTATTTATATTATATTATTTATATTATATTATTTATATTATATTATTTATATTATATTATTTATATTATATTATTTATATTATATTATTTATATTATATTATTTATATTATATTATTTATATTATATTATTTATATTATATTATTTATATCATATTATTTATATTATATTATTTATATCATATTATTTATATTATATTATTTATATTATATTATTTATATCATATTATTTATATTATATTATTTATATCATATTATTTATATTATATTATTTATATTATATTATTTATATTATATTATTTATATTATATTATTAATATTATATTAATTATATTATATTATTTATATCATATTATTTATATTATATTATTTATATTATATTATTTATATAATATTATTTATATCATATTATTTATATCATATTATTTATATTATATTATTTATATCATATTATTTATATCATATTATTTATATTATATTATTTATATTATATTATTTATATCATATTATTTATATTATATTATTTATATCATATTATTTATATTATATTATTTATATCATATTATTTATATCATATTATTTATATTATATTATTTATATTATATTATTTATATCATATTATTTATATTATATTATTTATATCATATTATTTATATTATATTATTTATATCATATTATTTATATCATATTATTTATATTATATTATTTATATCATATTATTTATATCATATTATTTATATTATATTATTTATATCATATTATTTATATTATATTATTTATATCATATTATTTATATTATATTATTTATATTATATTATTTATATTATATTATTTATATAATATTATTTATATCATATTATTTATATTATATTATTTATATCATATTATTTATATTATATTATTTATATCATATTATTTATATCATATTATTTATATTATATTATTTATATCATATTATTTATATTATATTATTTATATCATATTATTTATATCATATATTTATATAATATTATTTATATTATATTATTTATATTATATTATTTATATCATATTATTTATATTATATTATTTATATCATATTATTTATATCATATTATTTATATTATATTATTTATATCATATTATTTATATTATATTATTTATATCATATTATTTATATTATATTATTTATATAATATTATTTATATAATATTAGTATTATATTATTTATATCATATTATTTATATTATATTATTTATATCATATTATTTATATTATATTATTTATATCATATTATTTATATTATATTATTTATATTATATTATTTATATAATATTAGTATTATATTATTTATATCATATTATTTATATAATATTATTTATACTATATCTTTTATATCATATATCATATAATATTATTATTTATATTATACATTTATATCATATTTTTATATCATATTATTTATATTATATTATTTATATTATATTATTTATATTATATTATTTATATTATATTATTTATATTATATTTTTATATCATATTATTTATATTATATTATTTATATTATATTATTTATATTATATTATTAATATCATATTATTTATATTATATTTTTATATCATATTATTCATTTTATTATTTATATCATATTATTTATATCATATTATTTATATTATATTTTTATATTATATTATTTATATTATATTATTTATATCATATGATTTATATTATATTATTTATATTATATTATTTATATCATATTATTTATATTATATTTTTTATATCATATTATTCATTTTATTATTTATATCATATAATTTTGCCATATTTTTATATCATATTATTTATATCATATTATTTATATTATATTATTTATATTATATTATTTATATCATATTATTTATATTATATTATTTATATTATATTTGTTATATCATATTATTCATTTTATTATTTTTATCATATAATTTTGCCATATGTTTCTATCATATTATTTATATCATATTATCTTTATATTATTTATATTATATTATTTATATTATATTATTAATATCATATTATGTATATTATATTATTTATATAATATTATCTTTATATTATTTATATTATATTATTTATATTATATTATTAATATCATATTATGTATATTATATTATTTATATCATATTATCTTTATATTATTTATATTATATTATTTATATTATATTATTAATATTATATTATTAATATCATATTATGTATATTATATTATTTATATCATATTATTTATATTATATTATTAATATCATATTATGTATATTATATTATTTATATCATATTATTTATATCATATTATTTACTCATAGATTTTCGCTCTCTTTGTACATGCATACTTTAAAAAAATTTCTTAATTGTAACCTTATTTTCAGTAATGCTATTACACTATTATGACATTCAGTAATATTCTTAGTATGATTAATTCATTTTACTCTTACGTATACGACAACGAACATATATGTCAGTGCTCTCAGAAACTGAATCTGTTGTAGCATAATAAACTAATATATGTAACACTATCTCATAAAGAGGAGATAGCGTTATATATGTTAGTCTTGGGGGATTTTCTCATGACAACAAATAAAAGAGAATTGAATTTAAAACTGAAGCGTGACATATCGGCTAACACACAGATCCTTTAATATGGTTGCATTGATGTTTCCAACATAAGATGCCTGCATCAATTGCGTTCGAAATCAAAACCTTTCTGGAACGGTTAAGTGACAAATCGAGGACCTTATTCACTGTATGACCAGCCGACAGACAAAATATGGTCGGGTAAAACAGACCAAATATGGTCGGGTAAAACAAACCAAAAAGAATAAGCATAAAAATGAAAGTATCCCTGCTTGTAGGTGTTTATTATTTCCTGGATATACATCGGATAAAAATATAAAAGTTGCAGAATATCGATTTCGGAATGAGTTTTGTTTTATATTATTTTATATTATTATATTATATTATATATTTATTATTATATTATATATTTATATATTATATATTAAATTCTATATTATATATCATATTATTATATTATATATTATAATTTATATTATTAGAGACGAATAAATCGGACCGAAAAATAACGTTTTTTTTATATTATTGAGATGATGGTTAATAATTTGTACTACTTATATTATTCAGATTATGGTTAATAATTGTTATTATTTATATTATTTTTCAGATGATGGTTAATAATTTGTATTATTTATATTATTTTTCAGATGATGGTTGATAATTTTTATTATTTATATTATTTTTTAGATGATGGTTTATAATTTGTATTATTTATATTATTTTTCAGATGATGGTTGTCAATTTGTATTATTTATATTATTTTGCAGATGATTGTTATTAATTTGTATTATTTATATTATTTTTCAGATGATGGTTTATAATTTGTATTATTTATATTATTATGATGATGATTGTTAATTTGTATCATTTATATTATTTTCCAGATGATGGTTAATAATTTGTATTATTTATAATTTTTTCCGATGATGGTAAATAATTTGTATTATTTATATTATTTTTCAGACGATTGTTAATAATTTGTATTATTTATATTATTTTTCAGATGATTGTTTATGATTTGTATTATTCAAATTATTTATCATATGATGGTTAATAATTTGTATTATTTATATTATTTTTTAGATAATGGTTAATAATCTTTATTATTTATATTATTCAGATGATTGTTGATTAATTTTATTATTTATATTATTTTTCAGATGATGGTTAATAATGTATATCATTTATATTTTTTATGAGACAATAGTTAATAATTTGTATTATTTATATTACTTTTCGGATGATGGTTAATAATTTGTGTTATTTATATTATTTTTCAGATGGTTCTTAATAATTTGTATTATTTAAATTTTTTTTAGATGATGGTTAATAATTTGTATTATTTACATAATGTTCAGATCATTGTTGATAAATTTTATTATTAATATTATTATTGAGATGTTGGTTAATAATTTTTATTATTTATATTATTTTTAAGATGCTGGTTAATAATTTATATTATTTATATTTTTTCAGACAATGGTTAATAATTTGTATTATTTATATTACTTTTCGGATGATGGTTAATAATTTGTATTATTTATATTATTTTTCAGATGATTGTTAATAATTTGTATTATTTATATTATTTTTCAGATGATTGTTAATAATTTGTATTATTTATATTATTTTTCAGATGATGGTTAATAATTTGTATTATTTATATTATTCAGATGATTGTTAATAATTTGTATTATTTAAATTATTTATCATATGATAGTTAATAATTTGTATTATTTATATTATTTTTAGATGATTGTTAATAATCTTTATTATTTATATGATTCGGATGATTGTTTATAAATTTTATTCAGATGTTGGTTAATAATTTGTATTATTTATATTATATTTCAGATGATTGTTAATAATTTATATTATTTATATTTTTTTCAGACAATGGTTGATAATTTGTATTATTTATATTATTTTTCAGATGATGGTTGATAATTTGTATTATTTATATTATTTTTCAGATGATGGTTAATAATTTGTATTATTTATATTATTTTTCAGATGATTGTTAATAATTTGTATTATTTATATTATTTTTCAGATGATGGTTAATAATTTGTATTATTTATATTATTTTTCAGATGATTGTTAATAATTTATATTATTTATATTTTTTTCAGATGATGGTTAATAATTTATATTATTTATATTATTTTTCAGATGATGGTTAATAATTTGTATTATTTATATTATTTTTCAGATGATGGTTAATAATTTGTATTATTTATATTATTTTTCAGATGATTGTTAATAATTTATATTATTTATATTTTTTTCAGACAATGGTTGATAATTTGTATTATTTATATTATTTTTCAGATGATGGTTGATAATTTGTATTATTTATATTATTTTTCAGATGATGGTTAATAATTTGTATTTTTTTATATTATTTTTCAGATGATGGTTAATAATTTGTATTATTTATATTATTTTTCAGATGATTGTTAATAATTTGTATTATTTATATTATTTTTCAGATGATTGTTAATAATTTGTATTATTTATATTATTTTTCAGATGATGGTTAATAATTTGTATTATTTATATTATTCAGATGATTGTTAATAATTTGTATTATTTAAATTATTTATCATATGATAGTTAATAATTTGTATTATTTATATTATTTTTAGATGATTGTTAATAATCTTTATTATTTATATGATTCGGATGATTGTTTATAAATTTTATTCAGATGTTGGTTAATAATTTGTATTATTTATATTATATTTCAGATGATTGTTAATAATTTATATTATTTATATTTTTTTCAGACAATGGTTGATAATTTGTATTATTTATATTATTTTTCAGATGATGGTTGATAATTTGTATTATTTATATTATTTTTCAGATGATGGTTAATAATTTGTATTATTTATATTATTTTTCAGATGATTGTTAATAATTTGTATTATTTATATTATTTTTCAGATGATGGTTAATAATTTGTATTATTTATATTATTTTTCAGATGATTGTTAATAATTTATATTATTTATATTTTTTTCAGATGATGGTTAATAATTTGTATTATTTATATTATTTTTCAGATGATGGTTAATAATTTGTATTATTTATATTATTTTTCAGATGATGGTTAATAATTTGTATTATTTATATTATTTTTCAGATGATTGTTAATAATTTATATTATTTATATTTTTTTCAGACAATGGTTGATAATTTGTATTATTTATATTATTTTTCAGATGATGGTTGATAATTTGTATTATTTATATTATTTTTCAGATGATGGTTAATAATTTGTATTTTTTTATATTATTTTTCAGATGATGGTTAATAATTTGTATTATTTATATTATCTTTCAGATGATGGTTAATAATTTGTATTATTTATATTATCTTTCAGATGATTGTTAATAATTTGTATTATTTATATTATCTTTCAGATGATGGTTAATAATTTGTATTATTTATATTATCTTTCAGATGATTGTTAATAATTTGTATTATTTATATTATCTTTCAGATGATGGTTAATAATTTGTATTATTTATATTATTCAGAATGCTGTCCTTATTCTGAACAGTATTTGAACAATATTTCGGTCGATGTAACCTCTTACCTTGTATCTTATTTAACTCAGTTATCTTTCTGTTGAACTCGGTCATCTGCATGAATTTTCGAACGAAACCCTTTTTTTAATACATGAAGTTAGCGCAGTCTCGTTCTGGCAGCTATGACTAGTCCTAAGTAATTCGAAATCATATTTTGCGTGTCGTCTGCACGCAATATTAGACCTTTAACCTTCAGAAAAATGAAACTTACAGCAAGAATTTTACCAAATACTTTATCCACTTGAAGACAATACTAGTATGAAGTCTTGGGAGTCTTACACATATTGTGTTTGATATACAATCTTCATACTTTTCACTATAAATCACTTTTTATTGTAGTAAATTCTATATTACGGTTTGTGAGGTGATCGTCGCCCAGCATATACGCTACTTCTTTGAGTCTTTATAAAACGAAGTAAAAATTATATGCATAGAGGAAAGTTAGATTAAAACTATTCAAAGAACAACACGTATATTGTGTGAAGATCACGTACTAAGACGACTTAGTATACAATTGAATACAATATTATTTTCTTTTTTTTATAACATTTTCACCCCAAACAAGGCACGTTGCCCCTTTGCCAGGGGGCTACTATCAGGGTCAGCAACTACTGGGGCACTATGTAGGGATTTGGGCAGCAAGATGTCGGTTCACGTTGCACTTGAACTTCTGCACGTCAGTACAGTAAGGGAAGCAGGATCCTGGAATGGAATTCCAGAGTCTAGCGGTTCTGGGGAATAAACTATTGGAGTAAAAAGATCTTTTACATCTAGGGATCTCAACTGTGTGGGGTGGGATTAAGCTGCCTGTCGGGTTTGTCGAGGGTGTCTGCCTCGTGGGGGTACAAGTGTCTGCAGTTCGTAAGAGCATTCACCATTAAAATACTTGTAGAACAAGCAGAAGGATGCAACGTTTCGTCGATGGGACCGAGGCTGAAGCTTAGATGCCAGTTCAGGGCCTATCAGATTGGCGACTCTTTTTTTAACCTTGTCTAGGAGCGAAAAACTAGTAGTAGACGCACCAGCCCAGATGTGACAACAATACTCCATACATGGGCGAATGGTGGCCTTACAGAGATACAGGATACTTTCAGGTGTCAGTAGTTTTCTAGCACGGTAGAGAGAGCCTACCTTTTTTGCAGTGGCCCTGGCAATGTTTTCAATATAATTGTTCCAGCTCATGTTTCCTGTGAACGTTAGACCAAGGAGTTTGAAAGATGTACTCTCAGACAGGGAGTCACTGGCCATTGCTATTGGTGGCAGAGAAGGTTTCTTGTAGTTATTGAAGGAAACCAGTTTAGTCTTGGCAGCATTGAATGTGACCATCCATTCATGTCCCCATTCCACTACAGATTGGAGGTCATCCTCTAGTGCTTTTGCCATTTCTTTAGATATGTGTTCATTTGTTTTCCTGTCATGCCTGTTATAGAGTGTAGTGTCATCAGCATATATACCCATCTCAGAGTCAGTTTTGTCGGGGAGGTCATTAATAAATATTAGGAACAATAGAGGTCCAAGGATAGACCCCTGAGGCACTCCCGCATTTATATCACACTGTTTAGATGTTCGACCGTCGAGGACAACCTGGATTTTTCTCTTATCTAAGAAGGATTTAATTATGTTAAGTATTCTACCAGTGATACCGTATGATTTAATTTTCCTGAGGAGACCCTTGTGCCATACCCTATCAAAAGCCTTAGATATATCTAGAGCTACCGCTCTGCACTCACCCGCTTTGTCCAGTGAATGGTATATACGTTCAGAGATTACCGTGAGGATGTCAGCTGTGGAACGGGCTTGTCTAAATCCATATTGTTTGTCAGTCAGAAGTTTAGCATCTGTAAGGTGCCGGACTAAAGCATGGTTAATTATGGTCTCAAATATTTTGGCAAAAAGTGGGAGGAGGCTAATGAGGCGATAATTTGATGGGTCAGTTCTTTCGCCAGAATTCTTGAATATTGGTACCACAGAAGCAGTTTTCCAACAGCCCGGAGAGCATGATTCATTAAGGCATTTGTTGTAGAGTTTGGATAGAACTGGAGCTACTTCGGCTGAGCACTTTTTTAATAGCACAGCTGGGATAAGATCAGGTTCACATGCTTTTGAAGTGTCAAGATTCAGGGGTGAGCAGGGGTGATTTTTAGATCGCTAGCGTGGCGTCTGTCCGCAAAGGAAAGTCAAGCAGGGGGTGGTTGGAAGGGTCCAGTGTGGAGTTCGAGGCAAACCGGCTGGCAAGCATATTAGCTTTGTCGGTTGCTGAGCAAACAACCTCGTGATTGTTGGTTAGCGGGGGAATTGTTGATTGCCCATTGTTAACTACACTGTTGTAGATTTTCCAGAAGTCACGATTTCCTAATTTTTGTGCTTCGATGCATTTTTTAGTGGTTTCAGTAAATTCTCTCTTGGCTGTCGCTATTTCTTTCTTAACGTTATTTCTAGCTTCTGTTTACTTCTGTTTGTTTGAACTGGACTTATGTCGGTTAAATCTGTGGTATGCATGCTACCTTTGAGCAATGGCAGTTGCGCAAGTCAAAGTAAACCATTGGAGAGGGTGGGGCTTACTATAAAATTTCCGCATGGGAACATGTGCTTCCATTGCTGTTTTGAGCCATTCAATGGTCTCATTTGCGCACAGCCTTTTATAATATCTCGTTGTTTTGAGCACTGGCTCTTCAATTTTATGGTCTAGAATTTAGGGCGATTTCAACCATTATCACTGCATGGTCAGCGTTCCCGAGTGGGCTGTCAGCATTTGTTGTACAATCCTCGCGAACTGTAGTTAGAAACAGATCTAGAAGTGATGCTTGTTGTTCTTGCTGGTCAGGGAAACGGATTGGAAACCTAACCATTTGTGATAGGGAGTGAGATATAGCAAAACTATGTGTTGTGCTGCCCGCTGCATCTGTGTGAGTAGAGAATCCAAGCCAGTTTTTGTGGTGAACATTAAAGTCACCAAATACATGGATTTGTGCGCTAGTGTTGAGGGAGAGTGCTGTGGGAAACAATGATTATAAAGAGTCAGAATACAACAAATATACCTTTTTATACTTTTTTTTTATATTCGAGAGCGTTGAACATATTATATTACAGATTAATAGCCACATAAAATAGCACAGTATATTCAAACGTAAAATGTAATTCCAATAAATACAAAGAATGTTCATTGCAATGTTTATATTCGATTTATTGCCACTGACACGATTGTCACTGACAATTAAACCCACTTACAAAAGTCACCTCATAATCTTTTTCAATTCTTCGCATTTGACCATACAAAATCTAATAACCAGTCAAAAAGATTCGTCAAAGAGTTTTTTAACAAGTTTTACGGGATGAGAACAGGATGGTGTGGTGGTTAGATTCAATTTTTTCAAGACAAGTCTCCGTTTCCCTGAAAAATTTATAAGAAATTTTTCTAAGCAACAACTAACATGTCTGAAATCACCCTTCACGTTCAAACTTTTCAGCTTAAAATTCACAAGCAATGTTGATAGAAATTAATACATCCAAAATATTAATAGCTGGAGAAATACATATTTGCGGGAAATTTAAACGCGATGTTCCTTTTCAGCACATCCGATAACCTATGAAAAACAAGTTTTGTGTTGGTCTACCAGGCCACAATTGCCAAATAAACACCACCCGTAAAAAAATACCAGACGCCCCCTCCCCGCCCCCAAAAGTGACTATAAAGTGAGTCTTCATTTTACGTAAAACTAACATAAAAAAGCGATTCCCCACTTTTTGAAACTATCGTGTTACCTTGCACTGATGATTTCCCAAAGGATAAAACACTAGTTTCTGTAGGTATTAAAAAAATATATTATAGTAATAATAATGTAAACCCCTTAAAAAAAAAACTCGGTTCTTATTGCTGATAATTTTATCGTCGAAATTAAAGTCGATCAATTAAGCATGCGTGTGCAGAACACCATGGCCGGAGATTTCGACATTTAAAAATAAATGTTAAAATTTCAACGATATTTCTCGCGGTTGAGGTGAGGTTATGTTCCTTGCTAAGGGAGTCAGAGATAGCTTCGTGACAGCGTTCGAATTTCCTGACCGGCACTAATTGTGTCACCCTACACTGATAATTCCCGAAAGAATTAAACACTAGTGTCTGTAAGTATTAAAAATGTTATAGTAATTGTTAGATGGTCAAAGAGAGATAATCCATAAATGGATAAATGCAGAATTATCTCCCTTCCATCAAAAGATTAGTTGTGCCTGGCAGCCAGGGGAGACGAAGGGAAAGGCGGGAACATTCAACATGGCCGCTACAGACTATCGTTTCCTCAATCGTTCATTACGAACATTTAAGTTTATGTTATAGTTAAATAAATAATGCATTACAAATGCATTCAGTGTTGATTATAATTCATACCCTTTCAAGTATCGGTTTTACCAAATAATCACAAACACATCAATGGCGACGATGGATTTGGATTTTAACTCACAGAAAAACATAAACGCACATGGTGTCAGGTTCTAAAAAGCGATTTATGCCTCATGCCGCGATTTTCCTGAGCAAATTTCCACATTTGTTTTTAAACACAAAAAAAAAAAAAAAAGAAATTTAAATAATTTTTTTTGAACACAAAAAAAAAGAAAAAAAAAAGAAATTTCAATAAATTTTTTTTTTGGATAAAAAAAAAAAAAAGGGAATTTTCCTTAAAATATTTTTTCTTGCTGAAAAAAAAACAGGAATTTTTCTTTTACAATATTTTTTTTCTTGTTGAAGAAAGAAAAAAACGCTCCACCTTCCATGGATCTAAATATGCTCGAAAGAATCCTTCAATCCCAACAAACGGAATTTTTAAAAGCTCAGAACAATCTTATTGAAAATCTGACAACCCAGTTTAACAAGCAAATTATAAACTTACCAAAATCAAATTCTCTGGACTCCATAGCAAGCACGATAACGGAATTTTTGTTCAATCCGGACTCAAAGCAGACATTCAACGCTTGGTATGGCCGTTGGAAAGATACGTTTGAAAATGAATTCGCATCCATGGACGACTCCTGGAGAACGCGTTTACTGTTACGGAAACTTGGCACAGTCGAGCATCAACGGTATTCGAACTTTATCCTACCTAAAAACACTGGAGATTTTACATTTGATGAAACCATAGCACAGCCATTAGAAATTTTTGGTGAGTCAGTATCTTTATTTAATATTAGATACAATTGCTTGAAATTAAAGAAAGATGATACGGACGATTTGATAAAATATGCGGGAATTGTAAACCAAACTTGCGAAAGTTTTCAGCTGAAATCGCTGACTGAGGATCAATTCAAGTGCCTCATCTTCATCGCGGGATTACAATCACCTCAGGATGCGGACATCCGCACTCGTTTATTGTCCATGATTGAAAAAGACAAGGACATAACGATAAGACTTCTGACCACAGAATGCCAGCGGCTAACAAATTTAAAACGGGACACAGCAATGGTGCAACAACAAACCCCATCTGTTTCAAATATAAAATCAGTTGAGAAAAACTCTACTGGAAAAACCAAAAAAAACCCAACGCCCTGTTGGTCATGTGGGGAAATGCACTATGCTCGCTTTTGCCCATTCAAAAGGCACATATGCCAACATTGTTCGCGTCGTGGGCACAAGGATGGATTTTGTGGTAATAACCACAACCCTTCTAAACACATTACGGCACAGCCAAGAGGCAAAAATCACAGAAAAACTCCAGGACGGTTCCAGAAAGCCTCATCAAATTCAATTTTTGCTACTTTCAATGTGAATTTTTAAGCTCGGAGAAAGTACCTAATTGTTGAAATAAACAACAAACCGGTGAATTTTCAGTTTGATACTGCTTCGGACATCACTCTAATTTCACGCCAAACGTGGGAGTTGTTGGGAAAACCAACACTTAAGAAGACAAATCATGTTGCTTGTGGGCATCAGGAAAAAAAATACAATTAACTGGTGAGTTAACATGTAATGTCTCTTTTCAAGAAAAGCAATTTTCAGGTGTGTGCTATGTTTCGGAAGTGTCAACACTGAATCTTCTTGGACTAGATTTCATTGAGGAATTGGACCTTTTTAATGTTCCCCTTAACACAGTTTTCAGTTCCTTCAACATTAAGGCTGCCACAGATGCTGAAACACATTTTAAAAACTTGCTCAAAGCAAAATTCAGCAAAGTTTTTCAGGAGGGTCTTGGGCTCTGCTCGAAAGCTAAAGCAACTCTAAAACTGAAGGCAGACGCAAAACCAGTCTTCAGACCAAAACGGCCAGTGCAATACGCAGCTTTAGCTACTGTGGAAAAAGAATTGGATCGTCTTCAAAAAGAAGGGGTTATCCAACCCACAAATTATTCATCCTGGGCAGCACCTATTGTCATTGTAAAGAAGGCAAATGGCAAAGTACGTTTATGCGCGGACTTCAGCACAGGGCTAAATGACCAACTGGAGACACACCAGTACCCACTACCAGTACCAGAAGATCTGTTTTCAAAACTTAATGGTGGGACTTGTTTTGCAAAACTGGACCTTGCAGACGCACATTTGCAAATGGAAGTTGACGAATATTCCAAAAATCTTCTCACTATTAACACCCACAAGGGACTGTTTCAATTTAACCGCCTTCCATTTGGAGTCAAGTCAGCTCCAGCAATATTTCAACAAACCATGGACACCATGCTCACAGGATTGCCAGGAGTTTCTGCCTATATTGATGACATTATTGTGACAGGTACATCTCAAGAAGAACTCTTATATCGCCTCACTTCCGTGCTGGAGCGAATCCAACAATATGGATTTCACTTAAGACAAGATAAATGCAAATTTTTCCAAACTTCTGTGAAATACCTAGGATTTATATTTGAAAAAAAATGGTCGAAAACCAGATCCGGACAATATCCAGGCAATATATATGCCAGCTCCAAAGGACGTTGCAACATTACGCTCTTTTCTTGGACTTGTAAGCCATTATGGTTCATTTTTACCCGAACTACATAGGTTACGGGGACCACTAAATGATCTTTTACAAAAAGATACCAAATGGAACTGGTCAAACGCCTGCAAAGAGTCGTTTGAGAAAATTAAAGCACTTCTCAGTTCAAATTTATTGCTGACACACTATGACTCATCTTTGGACATTACTGTTGTGACAGATGCTTCAGACTACGGAATCGGAGCAGTAATATCACACATTTTCCCTGACGGAAGCGAAAAAGCAATTGCACATGCATCAAAATCTTTGACGCCAATGGAACGGAAATACAGCCAAATTGAGAAGGAAGCACTTGCAATAATATATGCAGTCAAGAAATTCCATAAAATGTTATATGGCCGACATTTTACTCTGATCACAGACCACAAGCCCTTAATAAGCATTTTTGGTAGCAGAAAAGGAATTCCGGTATATACAGCAAACCGATTACAAAGGTGGGCAACTATGCTGCTGGACTATGACTTTTCTATAAAGCACTAACCAGGGAGCAAAATCGGCCAGGCAGATGCGCTATCAAGACTCATCTCTTCCCATCAGAAAGTAGTAGAAGACACAGTCATCGCTGCAATATCGGTGGAACCGGAAGTTATGTCTGGACTTGTTTCCACGGTAAGATCTTTACCGGTCACTTCAGAGATGATTCAGGAGGCTACAGCTGCAGACCCATTACTACAAAAAGTCAGAAAATTTCTTCTTTCAAGCTGGCCAAAAACATGCACCAACCAGCAACTTCAACCGTTTTTTCAGAGAAGATCATCTTTATCCGAAATTAATGGAACACTTCTTTTTGGAGAACGTGTGATTGTTCCATACAAACTCCAGAACAAAGTTCTCAGACAATTCCACTATGGACACCAGGGAATAAATCGGATGAAAGCTCTGGCACGTGGCTATGTGTACTGGCCAAACATGGACAAGCAACTAGAAGAACTAGTAAGAACTTGTGGAAAATGCCAAATGGTTGCAAAATCTCCTCGGAAAACAACACTGCAGGCATGGCCTACTCCAGAAATTCCGTGGTCACGACTACACATAGACTTCGCAGGACCAATAAATGGACAAAACTATTTAATATTAGTTGACGCATACAGCAAGTGGCCAGAAATCTCCCAAATGAATCATACTACTTCCAATGAAACGGTGAAGAGACTTCAAGAAATTTTCAGCAGATTGGGTGTTCCTGAAATTTTAGTTTCTGACAACGGTACTGCATTTACATCAACAGAATTTACAAATTTCTGTAAACAAAACGGTATCCAGCACCTACGATCTCCACCTTTCCACCCACAATCTAACGGCCAAGCCGAACGCTTCGTAGACACTTTTAAGAGAGCACTCTTGAAGTTGAAGGGGAAGGAACTACTCGAGAGATCATAGAAACATTTCTAAGTAGCTACAGAGCTACACCAAACCCAAATTGCCCGGAGGGTAAGTCTCCCGCCGAAGCATTGATGAACAGGAAGATGCGCTTACCAATGGATGCAATTCGTCCATCACCAAAGAATCATCCCAAGAGAAACAGGACGATGGAAAATCAATTCAATCGTCATCATGGAGCAAGATCACGTACATTCCTACCAGGACAAGCCGTATGGGTAAAAGATTACTGAAATGGTAAAGAAAAATGGACACAGGGTCAGATAGTACGTCGCTCTGGGAAAGTCATATATGATGTGGATGTACAATCATCTATTTGGGTCAGACACGCAAATCAACTGCGTCATTCATACCTTCCAAAGAGACAATCAAATGACATTCCATTGAATATTTTACTGGACACATTTGAATTACCTCAGAGTGTTCCCACAGCATGCAGGAAACAAAACAAGGCTAAGAAGGACGGTCCAACACGAAAATCACAACGAAGTCGCAAACCAACCTCAGTCCTACAAGTGGACCCACAGCAAACATCTTACAGACATCATCTTCAAAGGGGAGGTGTTAGATGGTCAAAGAGAGATAATCCATAAATGGATAAATGCAGAATTATCTCCCTTCCATCAAAAGATTAGTTGTGCCTGGCAGCCAGGGGAGACGAAGGGAAAGGCGGGAACATTCAACATGGCCGCTACAGACTATCGTTTCCTCAATCGTTCATTACGAACATTTACGTTTATGTTATAGTTAAATAAATAATGTATTACAAATGCATTCAGTGTTGATTATAATTCATACCCTTTCAAGTATCGGTTTTATCAAATAATCACAAACACATCAGTAATAATAATATATATATTTGTGTGTGTGTGTGTGTGTGTGTGTGTGAAGCGCAAATAAGTATTTTTCCAGGTATTAAGCGATGTAATTCTTTATGTTATAAGTGATGGCCATTATTGTCTGCGCATTTTTGCTTAATACCCGAAGAAATACTAATTTGCGGAAGTTTAAATGCGATATTCGTCTTCGGCACACCCGAAAACTCATAGAAAACTCATAGAAAAGTTTTTAAAGATAGCTTTCGTATTGGTCTTCCAGGCCACAATGAAGACCACCCCTAAAAAAAAAATAACAGAAACTCCCTAAAAACTGGGTGCTAACTTTACGTTACATTAATATAGAAAAGTGCCCCCTCACTTTTTAAAAAAATAATGTGCGACCTTACGGGCAAATATTACATAACCTAGTACACAATTCGGGTCATTAGCATAACACAGCACACAATTCAGGTCATTAGCTTTCCAACGAACCTTCATTTGTTGAAGTTTGATCAATAGTCGCCGAGATTCCGAACCTATAAAATTGCCACAAAAGGTGGTATATCTATATATGGGTATATCTATACTCGTAGCCAAATTGAATATTGAAATGTACATATCTTAGTTCTATTGGACAAAACTACATGAAAATTTGCAAGCTTTTAGAAGATTATAATACCATTCCTATGGTAAAATTTTACAAAAATTGGTAAAAATGAACCTATATTTTAAAACCAATAAAATATGCCCAAATTTGCCTACATTTGTGCATATATAATGTCCTGGCAGGGAGTTTGGGTTTTGTCGCTTCGGTTGCCTTCCCTACATTTGTATATTCAAATGTTCTTAAAATAACAGCAAGGGGTGACTTGATTTCAAATATTTCTCAGATCTTATATTTCCCCACCTTTTTATAAAGGGTACGATTATAAATATTTCCTGCATCAAATAATCCTTATACACTGTGAAATTTACTTTATGTATGAAAACCAAAAAGAAGAGATCAACATATGAGAAATATTTGGAATCAAGTCTCCCCTTACTCTTATTTAATGTCATTTGAAACCATACTAACAAGTTTAAGTCTTCTCTCTATCAAGGCCAAAGTTTTGGGGGAAATATATATTTTTAAGTTAGTGCTTATTCATATAAAAAATGTTTACAAGCTAATCTCTACCGAAACGATCGTGAAAATCCTATGTTTATGTTTTTATTGATCATGAATATATTTGAATTTGTTCTTAAAGTATGCTTAACTATTAAAATATAACTTTAATTATAGTTCTGATTTGTTTTAATCATAAAATCAATCAACAATTGTTGGTGGTAGAAGTTGGTTAGTTGAAGAAACTATCTGTTGGCTTGCGGCTCAACCCGACATGCATGTATTTAAAAGCCGAAATAAACGTGTCGTCTGTATTGTTCTCTTGCAATTGGATATGGGGAAAAGTTTTAATTACAGTATATCCAAGTCAAGTGCCAGCACGGGAAAGCAGGACAACACAAAGGGCATGCTTGTTTCTATATCTTTTTGTCGCCAGGAGATTTTTTATTTTATTTTATTTTTTTTTTTACACGGTGGTCACAACTTATCAAGGCCCGGAAGCCACTCAGGGATAAGGGCTATTGTCAATAATTAGATGTTTTGTGGATTGGATTTGGCAGCTCGTTTTAAAGAACTGTTTCATGTCTTGTTGATTGATTTATTTGTATGTGTTTAACACCCTTACACACAACGTATTGATACGCAACTGTTCCAAGGACTATGACGCCCGTATATTATACATACGTGATACATGCTATGTAACATGCCATTATTTAGATACTCTGTATATATTCGTTATACAATGAATTCATCAATAGAATGAAGATAGAATGTAAATTAGCAAGAAGTAAATCCCTTAAAGATATAAAGGCGGTTAAATAAAATTTATAGTAGTATATACTAAAAATTTACAGTTTACAATTTTTATAAATATAAAAATATGTAATATTTACTATAGATGCAAAACATGTTATAATTTTGTTAATTTCAATTTACTATATATACACATCTATGTATATGTAATATTATAGTACATATTTAATTCTTATCCATATGAATATGTTTCATCTTCTTACGGGAATCATCAGTGTGGAGGATAAGTGTACTTGCCTATGGCACGATTGAGAACCCAGAAACAAGTTAGCTTTTCACGTTTACGTGTGACCTTCTCAATCGATGCCATGTCACAGGAAGATAATTACAATTTCTTTACAAGCAAACAATTTTGTAGGCTTTCAAAACAGCGTTCAACAATTCTAATGGATTATTGTATAACGCCTTAATTTGCTAGTCTAATTTTACTTCTATTATAGCACTCGTCAGTCATTAATGTAGTCATAAATAATATACAATAATTGAATTGTTACGCATATGTTTTATCATGTTCCGGGGATCATCTGTGTGAAAGATAAATATTTGCCGGTCGTACGATTCGACCTCCAGACGTAAGTCACTTTTTCAACTTTAAAGTCTGAACTTCTCCATATAATAATAAGTACAATTATTCATGTAGGGACCGATCAGTCCCGTCTTTTCAAGGCCCAATAAATTAATAGGCTTATCTACGAACGAGTTCGAACCAACAACCTGGGTTTAGTAAGTTGCTATCGACACAAGTAAATACAACTTTGATGCAAAACCTTATCCTTTTATCATATTTAAAGTGTTCAACCAAAAGAAAAAAGCTTGCTGTCTAGACAATGTCGTTACTATGTCCCAATCAGCGTGACCGCCCTCTTATTTCGCGTCCTTTTATAATAATAATGATGCAAACTTTATTTTACTCCCATTCCAAGTCCAGTGACACCAAGAACAAGTTAACTTCATCAAATTCTATGTTACAAATCCAAGACTGCGTAATACCGTTTATATCGAAAACTTCAGAAACGGACAATCAGTTTTTAACATTCTTAATTGACGTATTTATTTTTAAACAATTTCTAATAAATTGCTATTCTGTAATATGAAGTTGTAATTTACAGTGTCATATTCACTTCTACGCAATAATGTCGTTGATAGTAAAATGTCGCAGGCGTGCTGAGTAAAGATACTAAATTTTGAATTATTTATTTGTACAAATTATTAAAACATAAACTTGAAGTGTAGCGAAAATAGGTGCTGTTACCCCTTGTCCATAGTTATAAAAATGCCTATCCTCTTTTTAAGTAGAACCATTTTAGTTACTACAATACCACATTTGCATTAGGACCCATCCTACTTAAGATATCTCAAGATTCATTATAAATATATATATATATATATATGTGGGGGTGGGTGATATCTGTGAATGAAAAAATAAAGAACCGAAAATTGATTAATTAATCAGTTTTAGTATTGATGCTGAATACGAACCGTGCTGAAATAATACATTTATTCGTTTAGGGGCCCATTTGTAACTAAACTATCCATTATATTTCTTAATAAGTTTCATTTGATTAAAAACATTTTTCTGCATTGGTAACGTGTATTTAATTTATTTCTCAAAATTTGAATTGCTTTTATTTTAAAAATTATTTATCGTTCGATTTTAATTTTTGTTTGTTTATTCTCTAAATTCATTATTCAGTTTTGGCAGTCTTTGTCTCTGGTTTGAAACAGAATTTTACCTCATTCTTGTTTTTGCTTTTCAATTTAAATTAAATAAAGTTCTGTTTAAGCATAAATCGAATTGAATTCCTTTATTTTCATTTGAAATATAATTTTTAAGTAAATAATAAAAGAATTGTAGTCTGTCAAATCCATGAAACAACAAAATGTTTATTTAAAAAATGCTGTTTCGCATAAACAGTAAACAACTTTACTCTTTTGAATTATTATTTTGTTCTTTTTTTATTTAAATAAGTGAAGTTGCAGTATAAATTGTGTTTATTTTCTCTTTTTCTTGCAAGATTTTACGTTTTCTAATGTGTTTGTAATAATTCTCATTCATTATCGACAGTCTTAGTGTTCCACAGGTCTTGTTTGCTAGGACCTCAGGCGTGGTATCATTGTTTAGTGGGCACGGATTACTATTACGAAGTTCATGGTAGTGTCCATCTTGAATAATTTTTATTACCAGTGTTTGTGTCAGGGGGCGGGTAATTTATTCACTGATCTGATCTAAAATGGTGCTTAAGCAAAGCGATCGAATCTTTATAAACAAAAGAATCAAAACATTGTCCACCTCTCATACGAGACACCACACTACTACTAGCGCTATGGCGAGGATTGGAAGAAACACTACTAGTCTGTGTATGTTGTACGCCGCCCTGACCGGGTCGATTACGGAAGATACGTTTAGTAGCAGATTTTCCGGATCACTATGAGCTCTCACCTCGTTGGACTTTATCTTTGGGCATCGGGTCAGTCGAATAAATCCTCGATGCTGGAACTGTGTCTCTGGGATTGAGGAGTAACGCATTCTGGCCAATCGCCAGGTCAGGGAGCACTCAGAGTGGTTTAAATGACTCGTACCTGAACTCCAACTCCATTCAGAGCGGACCACTTCCTTCAACCATCCGAATGGCTCGACAAACGGATTGTCCGCTGCCATCCTCATAGCGTTGTTTGATTGACGGCATAATTATATATCATTTCACATTTAAAAAATATATGATCGGTTCCAACTAAATATTCATCGTTGAAATAACATTTCTTTTGAACAACTACGTCATGTTAATTCGTCGTCAGTAAACTCGCAATGGACACCACCTAGCGAATTTGCTTGTTTCATTTTCAGTTCTTCTTTTATCCAGTCTTAATTACTCTCTCTCTCTCTCTTTCTTTCTCTCTCTCTCACTATATATATATATATATATATATATATATATATATATATATATATATATATAAATCTTGCTCTTTCTCTCTCTCTCTCTCTCTCTCTCTCTCTCTGTTTATAAACAGTAAAAGGTAGTACTGCTAGTAATATCATCTCATTTGTTTAGGAGTGAATCCTTTACACACATAAACGTCAGGATCAACTTAAATAATCTTCTCCACATAATTATCTGCAGTTTCGTTGTATCACAAGTCTTCAATTTGGTTACGCGTAAAAATACTTCAAGCTGAGATTGAACTTCCATCGTTTTCCAACAATGAAAGGTTCTAACCGTTAAGCCGTCAGCACAGGCTACGAGAAAGCTTAATTTTGACAGCGATTTTACTCACCACAACGGTCTACCCACGAATGAGGTGTTACTCCTTACTGCTCAATATTCTCTTTTTATTATCATTTTACCAGAAATTCTTATTTAAAATCTAATCTAATGTTAACCCCCTTCTCTTAAAAAATGAACAAGAGATGATTCTTCCTTTCAAGTTCTTGACGCATTTTATACTTTTTACATCTATAATTTTAACTACTTATAAATATTTGCTTCGCCATAAAAATCTATAAAAATCAATAAAGTCTACAAATTCCAGTCTGCAGACGATTTTTTTCGATAGCTTTAAACAATGCTGGCTCAATATAAAATGTAGGTGTCGTACTCCTGCTCGCTGTGCAAACATAATCACCATTAGTCCGTGGGGTTAACGTGTAGAAATAAGCGGCTCTGCTGCCATTTATCAGAAAATTGCGTAGAATCATTGTCTAAAGATGATTCTACACTTTACTTGCATCGCATGTTTAATAGAAATCATGCAATGGAGCGAGAGTAATGGCAAGGCACATTTCGAAAGTCACCACCTTCCGGTAACAGATGCGTTAAAGCAACAAACACAATTAAAAACTGTGTCGGACAGCCAATCAATCATTCCCCGAGAATACAAGGCCGAAGTATACATTTCCACCGACATCAAATTACATTATAGATGTTTATACATGAATCAGGATGAAACATCAGTTCTTTTCTCGAAGTTCCGTGATACTGACCACAGTACGATACTGACCATAGTAAGATAATTATTTACTATAACAATTATTAAATACCTACAGACACTAGGGAATCACCAGTGCAGGGTGTCTCGATTACCGGGAAATAAGCCATCTCTGATTCCATTACCACGGAACAAATCCACATGGCCACTCAACCGCGAGAATTATCGTTGAAATTTAAACATTTATTTTTAAATGTCTTAACAGTGTGATCAAATGATTATAATATCATGATCTGCACATCTGTTACTTTATTTCAACTGTAAAGTGCTCACGTTAATATATATATATATATATATATATATATATATATATATATATATATATATATATACCCACCGGCTATATAACAACAGGAGACCTTGCACAGTGAATAAAGTAATTGGCAAAATCCAATGGCAAAGCTCAGTTGAACCAAGCTGTAATCGCCAGTGTGGTTTACGCCAGTTTAAGCAATTGCAAATTATTCACGACATCGACCCAGTCATAGCTGACGGAACAGGGTAATGTTGCATTCGCAGATTAAATAAAGGTTTCTGTAAAATGTTTTTGACTCCTAATGGGGGTATGAGACTGATTCGCCAATCATTTTTATAAACACCGGCTGTGCTAAACAACCAATGGAAACGTTTCAAAATTATTAGAAAAATTGTCGAATTTTGGATTCAATCAGTTCGCCGTTAACTACGCCACGGACCGCATTTGATTCTTGGCCGCCATCTTGGTTACTAATCTGAACTACGCCGCCATCTTTGTTCAACACAATGTCTCAAAACTTAACAGGTTATGGGCCCAGCTATCGTCTTTTCTTTGGCGGATAGGAATCTAAATTCGAATTGTGGCAGGTAAAATTTCTGGGATATCTAAGGATCTGAAAACTACACAAACTCATACAATCTCTAACAGAGAATCAAAACGACCCCGAATTTCTCGAAAAGAACACGACTGTTTTTGCAGAACTGATTCAATGCTTAAACGATAGAAGTCTGTCTCTGATTATAAGAGATGCATTGGATGACGGACGGAAATCATTGAACATATTAAGAGAACATTATTTATCAAAAGGGAAACCGAATATATTTTTGATGATTAAATAAAATGAGTTTTCGTAAAATATAGTTTCATATTCCAATTTTTAAACCAGAAGTAGGAACTGTGTAATATGTAATAATAAACGTGTTTGGTTATGTGTATATGAAATCGCTATTACGGGTGTTTTGTATTGCTTGTGTTCGAAAAAAACGAACTTCTTATCTAATTATTGACTGTTTCTGGTGTTAATGTCTATGCTTAATTACTGGTGTTTTGATGGTGATGTAATCCGTTATTACGTACAGTCGGGGGAGCGTTCGTTAATGTAAGTTTCTAGGTTAATGTTCTGTGAATGAAAGCAATTTTTTCGGTGACACGTGGGTATGTATGATTATGAAAAAAAAACACGGTTATTTACGCTGGAGGAGTAATCTTTATGAGCGTCGAATAGTTGTGATGGCCCATGTGGAGTTGAATAGTTGTTATGTTATGAGTTACGTATCTGACAGATTGAATCAAAGTTTATAAATTTAGCAGTGTGTATTCTTGCGCGAAAAGACTCTCCAGTATTTGTTGAAAATGGTGAGTGTGACAGATTTACAGAGGAATATTCGCGTTATTTCCCTATTAGGATAATCGGATTCTTTTTATCATATGTAAGGATATCCTAAGCTGAAATAAATGAAATATTAATGTAAGTTGAGAGATTTATCGATACTTGTTATGAGAGAAATGAATTCTTATATTTTCGACGATTCCATTGATTTACAAAATCATTTGCATTTTCATCGAACTCCACAAGTTCTGGTTGGGCAGTAGGGGACAACAAGACTCTACTGCATCGAATGACCCCTTTATCCATATTCACATATGATTGGATCGATTTTGTTGCCTAATTTGGTTATAGAAGCTTCTGATCAGCCCGTTCATGTTCTCGGATGACTGAGCGTCTGCCATTAAATCCACAAAGCTAAAAGACGGGGTTTTGGAATGCAACATTTCCATATCAATTAAAAGTGGTTTTGCTGTAGCATCCTTGGCTATTATGTCATCTGTTGGAGATATTGTTAGAATTTGTACATAGCAGAAAGTATTGTTTTTACTTCGGCCGATATGCCAGAGCTCTATATTCGTATACGAGATGCCCTAAAACACTATTTGATCTCTACTTGGGCGTAATGAAAACATCAAAATAAGAATTGTATTGAAATATCCATGGATTATATTCTACAACAAAACCTATGGTTGTCTAGATAGGCAGAATTATTGAGAATATTGTATTTTGCCTGTGTTAATGCGTTCATCCAAATTCAAGAAAGTTAAGGTATGATGAATCGGGAATCAAAATGCAGAAACAAAAACAATTATTCATTCAATGACAAATTATAAAACATTATTCTAAACATTTTAGGTAATCAGCAGTGATCAACAACTTTTTCCCACGGGAATATGATTTAAAAATGATTTCATGTACAGGAGTGCAAATGTAACAGAGAAAATTCAACTCTATAAAGCAATACACTGTGATTTGTGATAGAAATATTAATAATGTCAGCACGTGTAGCTGATAACTTTCAAGAAGATAACCTGGCACGTCCGGTATCAGTTCGGTTGCTGTAAGTGGCGATATGATGTGGAACCTGAAATCTACAATGAGGGCAGTGCATCATTAAAGATCACTTTTGAGGCATCTAAAGAATATATTTCATTATTAACTATCGAACATCGTTTAAATTAAAAGTTTATAAAAATTGATTAAAACTGTATTGCTTGAGCTATTTATATTTCTTTAATTCGTTTTATTTTAACGCATATTAATGGGTTTCTCGAATCCCTTATTTCTGAATCCAGTAATATTAATAAAAGTTCGTTATTGATTCCTATGGTATATGGTATTATTGAATATGAAAATTTGTAAATGAATTTGTAAGTATATATTTTGTAAATTAGTATGTAAGCGAAATACTCTATTTAACCAATAAATGAGAACTTCATAAGTTCGACCGATGTGGGTCTAAATTAAGGCGAAAACAATAACAAATAAAAATCAAAACGCATCAAGTTTTTAAATTTTGAGCTACAGGGTGGCACGATAAGTTTGTCGCCATAAAGAAAAGTACACTACAGCTTTATTTTTACATTTTTATTGAAGAAAACTAACTCAAGTAACTTGATTGTGTAGTGGAGCTCACATCTATTCAATGTACCCGCCTTCAGCCTCAATCACTGTCTCGATACAGATCCGGAACTGGAAGTATGCCGTTTTTTCAAGCGGCGACGAAAGCTCGACGAATACTCAACAGATAGCGGCGATCAGACTAGCTTTGGTGTTGTGGGAGGTCATTTTGGTGATGTTCTCGACGTATAACCGAACAGAGTATTATAGCGGGTTCAGGTCGGAGGAAAAAAAAGAGGGAGTTAGAGAAGGGTACAAAGTCGTAGCACTCCTTCTGGAGTCAAGGTTGGGCTTCTTTGGACTTGCTGTCCGACGCCGAGTCATGTTACCACATCCAGGGTCTGCCGACGGCCACCTAATTGCATCAGGTGATCACTACACTTTCAGCACATCCAGGTACACTTTGGTGTTGGTTTTCAAAGATCTTCGAAGATGTGAGATGGCATGATGTGGCCCTCACTTGAAACCACACCAAAGACCATAACCACGGCCAGAAATTTTGTTGAGCTCTACCTTCAAGCGTTGAACCGTCATGTTTTTCTCTATCGTTCCACCCTGTAGATCCATTTTCGTGTCAAAACCAGAACGTTTAGTTGTAATGAATTCCCATATCATTTATGGTTTAAGACATTTACTTAATTTACAAATCTTGTCAAGCTAGATCATCAAAGATAAGCGACGTTGAAATTGGTCAGTATTAGATGGATAACAAGTTGGGAATACAACATGCGGCACAGAAAAAAACGGCGTAACCTCCCTGCAAAAACAAACGCCGTTAAAACGGACTGCAGACTGACAACCTCAAATAGATGTTATTTACTGTCTAATTTCTATTGTCTAGTGATAATTTGGTAATTCACGTCATTGTCATATTCAGTGGCAGAATAGATCCTGAAGTATCCTGATTTCGACCCCAGCTAAATATTCAATAGGACACTTTGAATTAAATGGCGGTGCTTCGTGTGAAACTTGTTCGTTACAATGTTCCAAACAATTAAGCTACCATGTTGACCCTGACTCTGCCACACCAAGGAAAGGGTGGGAAATTATGTGTTCTCGCTATCGTGTCGATATAATGGATCCATAGATCGAACATAAATCGTTATAGATTGCCAGCACGCGAAGGGAAATTATTGATTTTCTCTCAAATGATCACAAGCTATGTTCGCAAAAGAATCCGAACATGTCTTAAGTTCGAATCCATGGGGCACATTGCCCTTATCGAAAAGCGAGGCTCAGTCGAGCAATAATCACACCACTTGCCTATCGCCAAGTATCTATCATAATTCGAAGATAAATCCCAGCAAGATCAATATATTTGAAAGCCATTTCGGGCCGGCATAATCATTTATATTTCTTGGATGCCGAAGTTTCATGGGGAATAGAAATGAGACATATTTTGTTAGATACGACTATTCAATCAGCGCGGTTATTAATAAAAATGCTGTTTCAATCTTTACAACATAATTATAATGACGTTTCAAAATAAAATATGACAAAGTAACGTCTAATATTGTACTAGATATATGTTCGTCAACGTTTGTTTCTCTGAAGCTTTTAAATCACACAAAATACATGTTAAACACTTATTCTGGGATGTTTCGATTGTTCTAATTAGACGCAATTTAACAATACTTACAATATAACTGAAAAGAAAACAACTACTGTTTTTGAACATAAAGAGACGTACAGTTAAGTGCATACATTTAATGAACTCGTTACTGACACACGTACACATACATACATATGTATATATATGCGGGTGTATATGTATATATATGTGTGTGTATATGTATATATATGTGTCTGTATGTATATATATATGTGTATATATGTATATATATGTGTGTGTGTATGTATTCTTTTTATGAGTCCGATAGTTTCTATAATTACTGAAATGGTGGGGATCTTCCTCTGATTCCATTTTCTTTTCATGCCGTACATTAGGCATTGGCATCTAGTTTATATTTTCCCTGTCAGCATCATTGAGGACACTAACTTCTACTAAGGTTGTTTCTTTCTCCTTCTTTTCCTATATCACCATGTCAAGTTTAATAGATGTGTTTTCTAGCTGCGTAGCTGTAGGAATTGCATAGTCATAGTGGATGGTGTATGAAAACTTATTTCCAAGTATTCTTTCTGTTATATCTTCCCAGGACCTGCTGCTGCATACGATATTCAACTTTTCACAGATCGTTCAGTGCAGATATTTACATACTCTCCTGTGTCACATAGTAGTTGTCACACGCAGCTGGATATCAGGTGGCTCGCACTTTCTATATCGATGTGGCTGGGGATTATGTTAATGCTGTTTTAATACACATGAGAAATAGCCAACTAATTTTAAGCGAGATAAATAGAATATAACGAATTAAGAATACATATATCTTAATAAACTAAAAATAATCATAATGGACATAATTTCATTCATAAATTACTTTTTATGAATACATTATTTGCTACTAGCAGGACCCGTTAACCGGCGTTGCCTGGTGGAAGCACCCCCCTCGTAAAAATTAAAGTACGGCTGTTGTTGTTCCCCAACCTCCAGCTTCCTCATGTTCCTGACGGCTTTCAGAATAGACACCGCCAACCTCCCTATGTTAAGAACAGCTTTCGGAATAGACACCCCATTTTTGTGAGTGGGGGGTTAGGTTTTCAACAAATTTTCCCAAATGTTTATTTCCATCATATTTGTTTGAAACGCGTATTCAATTGTTAACATTAATACCTCTAAAAACGATACACATGTAAAGAAATATGTCGCGCCGCCAAATGGAACACTTTTCACTAAGTGACCCCCCCCCCCTCTAAATCAGCCCACACCGTCTCCCTAATTAGATAGCATCTTGGTACCACAAGTGCCATTTGACCGTATGAGGCCAAGTGAAACGACCACCATGCTTTTTAGCCTCGAGTATCCAAGAAAAAAAAACAAAGCTAAGTAAAATTCCTAACTGTTCGCATATAATTTAAAGCTAATATTCTTTCCATTTTCAGGCATATTGTAACCGATAACTTTTCTTCACTTAAATAGACTATTTCGCCGCTTACAATGCCATGTCACTTAATTAATAAGTCAATGCTATAGTAAAGACAAACTCGGTAAAAAAAGAAATTATGCTAAGTTATTTAGAGGACATGAAAACCTTATTTAAATATCATTTCCACCGTGTTATAAATCCAGACTTATTGCATGTTCAATTATTGCATATATTAAAAAAAAAAAACATAAATAATTAGATTTATTGAATTAAACCTAAAACTCTATGATTCTCAATTTATTGATGGTTTTCCTTCACGACGGTTAAAACTTATTTCAACGAATCCTTACGGTGAATATTACTTAAATTCTTTCCTAAAGCTGTACTTTTCAACTGCACATTTCCTTTTCAGTTTTATCCGCTTTTCACCTTGTACGTTATATATGCTATTATTTTTACGTTATATCTATTAATATTTTATTTCCATCATATTTGTTTGAAACGCGTATTCAATTGTTAACATTAATACCTCTAAAAACGATACACATGTAAAGAAATATGTCGCGCCGCCAAATGGAACACTTTTCACTAAGTGACCCCCCCTCCCTCTAAATCAGCCCACACCGTCTCCCTAATTAGATAGCATCTTGGTACCACAAGTGCCATTTGACCGTATGAGGCCAAGTGAAACGACCACCATGCTTTTTAGCCTCGAGTATCCAAGAAAAAAAAACAAAGCTAAGTAAAATTCCTAACTGTTCGCATATAATTTAAAGCTAATATTCTTTCCATTTTCAGGCATATTGTAACCGATAACTTTTCTTCACTTAAATAGACTATTTCGCCGCTTACAATGCCATGTCACTTAATTAATAAGTCAATGCTATAGTAAAGACAAACTCGGTAAAAAAAGAAATTATGCTAAGTTATTTAGAGGACATGAAAACTTTATTTAAGTACGATACTTAATATAATCAGCCATCGAAAAAAAAATTTTTTTTTTTTTTTTTAAGAAAAAAAATAAAAATAAAAAGTTAATAAACATCAGTGACCCCCCCCCTTGCTTGTACACTGCCATTTCCTTTCCGGATCCCTGCTCCGAACTTATGCTCGTGATCCATCATCTCATCTGAAGATGAGGGGCTCTTATGCCTTACACAACAATTTATCAGTCTGTACTATTGTCTATAAACTGATATCATCAACAATTAGATAAGCTGTTTTTAAATTTCCCCTCTTGACAAAATTGCAAACCGGAATGCAAACGGATTTTCCTTTGCGTTAGAGGATTGAACTGAAGCAGTATACTTAATATGTACAATACGTGCGTACTAAACTAAACCACCTTTGTTACCTATATACAATCGCCTATACTGAATCCTCATCGGCTCAAAGCTCTCTGTATCCCCAGACTCTTAATTTCTCAAATCTTATATCACCAAGACATCCTTCTTAATTGATACAAGAATCCTCCTGAGCAGTTCAACATCCAGTGATCATATATCCAATCCTCATGAAATTGCTTATATCACCCTGAATATTACCTTAAATCTTTATTCTATCCCTAAGCTAAGTAGAACACCTAATAACACTCTAGTCAACTACTTTTAAAATTAGATAAACCCAGTTTCAATATTAGAAGTACATCGTCCCTCACCTTGACTACGGACTTGTGCAATAAGTCATGAAACTATTGTACCTAAAATTCCTCTCCAAACTACAAAATACTGCTGCTTGTATACTAAGCAAGTACCTCCTATAGATACTTTACCTCCAAGATGACTGCCTTGTCTGTTTTGCATGACAAACCTTATTATTTTTTACTTAAATTCTCTTTCTCCTGATCACTAACAAATCAAATCTGCTCTACTTCCTAAGTTGACACTAAACAAATCCGTCTCACGTAACTTAGATGGGTCCTTGCTCTCCGCCCTTGACCTTAACAAACTCGTAAATCGATACCCATTAACACCTAAAATTTCCTAGGCATGCTCCCGATTATAACTCCCAACCCATAACCAAGCTTCTAAGTAAATACTTACTAGCCTTAGCCCAATACATTGACTTAAAGTAATCTATAATGAACAGTAACCATTAATATCTCTTTATTAAGAGATAGTATTGCAATAATTATTACACAAACTAAACCGGTACTCATTGAAATAAAAACTTCCGGATATTAAGAGAAAGGCGAAGTCATTCTCCTTAGTTGTAGTCTAAAGGCAACTTACTCAAATTGTCTAAAATTCCATGCATTCGTATACAATACTACTTATCCATCCATCTATACTTTAACTATACTTACAGAATATGCAATAACCTATATCTATCAGGTATAACTGTACTCCATATCAAATGTTCTCTTGTCTCTATACTGAGCATATCTAATATTTCAGTCTTACTAAATGTCGGGTTTGGGCACCAAATCAGAATTTCTAACAGAAAGTAGATCATACTCTAACACTTTATCCTAATCCTAAACCTACTAAACCATATCTAACCATACATTCCTAAACCTACTAAACCATATCTAACCATACATTGCTAAACTTACAAAACTATATCTAACCATACATTAACTCGACTCTCTCGATCCAATACTGTAGCAAATTTAACTGCATCCACTGCATGAATTTTTACGTATACCCTCTCTCAGTATAAATGAAAATGGACAGCATAATAATGCCCTTTTTAAACCACACTTGAGGAGTGAAAATCTTCTGAAGAAGCTAACCTAAATGCCCGATTTTTCCAGGAGATATAAACCTAAATAACCAATAAATATTAACTACCCATGCGGGGTCGCAGAAATACCTGGATTAGGACCCAGGCGCGGGGCGAACCCCCTCGGAGCTGATGGACCCGTAGGTCTTCCCAGGCCATCCGTCTAGGAGAAGGAAAACTCTGAAACTAAACCTAGGGGAGGGAGGTCTCTTCAGTCCTGGATGACAACCTTCCTAGAGCTGGTGACTCAAACAAATAACCGGTTGGCAAACCTAAACTGCTTAAGGAGGAGATAGACTCTGTCTATCGCTCGGCTTTCATACTCCTTCTTTGCCTATTGGCCAGGCGTAGAGGTACTATCACAGGGACTCGCTTGAATCACCCAGTGGTTGACCTTGTTTCCTGACTAGGGTAATGAACGCCGCTTTTCCCCACTCCTGCCACATCCCATCCCCCTAAACTGGACACAGTGGGGTGCTTCAGTGCCATATATGTCAGTGCAGTTGGACTGGGCTGGCTTTGCCTAATGGATTGAGGGTACCGGATTGACAGTTCCTGGCTGCTGTTTCCGACTGATAGTACAGGAGACCTAACTCTTTGGTAGCGCTTAGAGCGGCTGCTCCATCAACAGTTGTAAACTATCGGGATGTTTGTAGTGCCATGTCGCGCATGGAAAGGGACCCTGCACTCATCCCCGGTGGGCTTTCCTGAGGCCACAATCCTGTGGGTGAGGACAGCTGATGGTCTACTTGTATTGCATGTCTGGTATTCTGCACAACTACTTGTCCAGCACCCCCTCACTCATCCACCCTAACTGAAACTTTTAAATAAAATAAAATGAAATGACAGCTCAAGCAAAAGTTACGTTTAAACCAGGACCAAACTCAAAGAAAACCAACCTGCCTCCTCCCTTGAGGCTTGCATTTACTAATATCCGCGGGCTTAGAACTAACTTAGATGATGTTGAGTCATTTCTCCTTGTAAACACCCCGGATATCTTAGCATTAAGTGAAACTAACCTTCACTCCTCCATACCCTCTAACCACTTTAACATGCCTGGTTATCTCCCACTCTACCGTAAGGACTCGGACAGACATATGCATGGACTTGGAGTCTATATTCGAAACACCCTCCCCCTAACTAGAGAAATAAAACTAGAATCAGAGGGCCAGGCCTTTATGTGCTTCAGACTAAATATGCAACACAATATTAGCTACTTATATTTTCTCTACCGCTCTCCCTCACACCAAAACTGTACCCTAATAAACAAAGTCTCAGACAGCATAGATATAGCACTCTCCCTCGATACTAGCGCACAAATACATGTATTTGGTGACTTCAATGTCCACCACAGTAACTGGCTAGGATTCTCAAATCACACAGACGTAGCTGGTAGCGCCACATATAGCTTCTCTGTATCTCATTCCCTATATCAGATGGTTACATTTCTGACACGTTTCCCAGACCAGCACGATCAACATGCCTCACTTCTAGATCTCTTTCTGACAACAGTTCCCAATGACTGTACAACAAATGCCCATAGCCCACTCGGGAATGCTGATCACGCTGTGATAATGGTAGAAATCAGCCTAAATTCTCGCCCTAAAACTGAAGACCCACTACTCAAAACAACGAGGTATTACAAAAAGGCTGATTGGGAAGCCATCAGGGAGCTCATCAGAGATGCCCCATGGCAAAATATCTTTACTCTTCCAGCGGAACAGTGTGCAAATGAGACAACTGAATGGTTCAAAACTGCTATTGAAGCACATGTTCCCGCACGGAAATACTATAGCAAGCCCCACTCCCCCCAATGGTTTACTTCTGCTTGTGCAGCTGCCATTTGTCAAAGGCAGCATGCGTTCCGCAGATTCAACCGACATAAGTCCAGCTCAAATAAACAGAAGTTTATAGAAGCTAGAAATAATTGTAAGAGAGTGATAGACACAGCTAAGTCAGATTACTCTGAAACCACCAGAAAGCGCATCGAAGCACAGAAATTAGGAACCCGGGATTTTTGGAAAATCTACAACAGCGTAGTTAATAATGGACAGTCAATTATTCCCCCACTAACAAACAATCATGAGGTTGCTTGCACGGCAACTGACAAGGCTAATCTGCTTGCCAGTCGGTTTGCCTCAAACTCCACATTGAACTCGGTACACCACTCACTCCCTGATTTTCCTCTGCGAACAGACGCCACACTTGACGATTTAAAAATCACCCCTTCTCAGGTACATGCTATTATAAAAAACCTAGACACCTCTAAAGCATGTGGACCAGATCTCATCCCGGCTGTGCTATTAAAAAAATGCTCTGCCGAGGTTGCTCCAGTTCTGTCCAAACTTTACAATAAATGCCTTAACGAATCTTGTTTTCCCGACTGCTGGAAAACCGCCTCTGTGGTACCAGTCTTCAAGAATTCTGGTGAAAGAACTGACCCACTAAATTATCGCCCCATTAGCCTCCTCCCACTTTTCGCCAAAATATTTGAGTCCTTAGTTAATCAAGCCCTAGTCCAGCACCTAACAGCTGCTAAACTCTTGACTGACAAACAATATGGATTCAGGCAAGCCCGTTCAACGGCAGATATCTTAACTGTAGTTTCTGAACGTATATACCGTTCATTGGATAAAACAGGGGAGGGTAGAGCGGTAGCCCTTGATATATCTAAGGCTTTTGACAGGGTATGGCACGATGGTCTTCTAAGGAAAATTAGACTATATGGAATCACTGGAAGAATTCATAACGTAATTAAATCCTTCTTAAGTAATAGAAAAATCAAAGTTGTCCTCGACGGACGTACATCCAAACAATATGACATAAATGCGGGAGTGCCTCAGGGGTCTATCCTTGGACCTCTATTGTTCCTGATATTCATAAACGACCTCCCTGATAATATTGTTTCGGAGATGGGTATATTTGCCGATGACACCACTCTCTATAACAGATATGAGGGGAAAACAAATGAACACATATCCAAGAAAATGGCAGAAACACTAGAGGATGACCTCCAATCCGTAGTGGAATGGGGACAAAAATGGTTGGTCTCATTCAATGCTGCTAAGACTAAGCTTGTTTCCTTCAATAACTACAAGAAACCTTCTCTACCACCAATAGCAATGGCCAAGAACACATTGCCTGAAAGTACTTCTTTTAAACTCCTCGGCCTAACGTTTACAGGGAATATGAACTGGAATAGATACATTGAGAGCATTGCCAAGGCTGCTGCAAGGAAGGTTGGCTCCCTCTACCGTGCTAGAAAACTACTTACGCCTGCCAGTATCCTATACCTCTATAAGGCAACCATTCGCCCATGGATGGAGTACTGTTGTCACATCTGGGCTGGTGCATCTGCTGCTTGTCTCTCGCTCCTGGACAGGGTTCAAAAAAGAGTCGCAAACCTGATAGGTCCTGAACTGTCATTAGGGCTTCAACCTCTGTCCCATCGACGAGATGTTGCATCCCTCTGCCTGTTCTACAAATACTTTAATGGTGAATGCTCTGACGAACTGCAAACACTTGTACCTCCCCGACGTAACTACCCCCGACAAACCCGACAAGCTACTAAGTCTCATCCCTTTACAGTGGAGATCCCTAGGTGCAAGAAAGCCTTTTACTCCAATAGTTTCTTCCCCAGAACTGCGGGTCTTTGGAACTCCCTTCCGGGATTCTGCTTTCCCAACTGCAATGATATGCAGAAGTTCAAGTGTAATGTTAACAAACATCTTTCTACTCTTCTCCCTTCATAATGACCCCGCTAATTAATTCCCTAATAGTAGCCCCCTGCTTCAAAGTGGCACTGTGCCTTGTTTGGGGTGAAAATTGAATTAAAAAAAAAAAATGTAACCTTTATAATCGCTGGTGTAAATGCAAGCATATAACAAATAATGTTCTCTCATGTAAATTATTAAGTTTGTAACCTTCGTGCATAAAATATTGGGTTCAGGTATGTTCATATTTTCGTGGGGGTGGGGGGAATAATTGCGCGAGGAGGGCGGTATATGTCGTAAAGTACTTGCATCCGTCAAATATAAATAATATTTTCTTTATCAATATTAACCTATAAAATTCGTCATTTTTCTAGGAAAGTGTTAAATTGAAGGTAAGAAAAGAAAGTATATTTTCTTCAAAAAAAAAAATGACAACTCGTGTAAAAGCAAACATATAAAGGAGGGGTAGCGTATGTAGAATAAGTAAGTATATAGCACCTATAAAGCAAATACGAGGTGCAGGCTATGGTACATGTGTTTTTCTTGTGGGGGGAAGATGTACTACTGTTTGGTGTTATGAAAAAATTGTCAATGTTAAGTTTCTTTCCAACTCCCCCAAAACTTTAAAATGGCGAATTTTTACAGGTTTTCGGTTGTGCTTAAAACGAATGTCACATTTCAATTTGATGCAGACAAGTAGTTTTCATGATATAAAGAAATGACTTTTTCAGAAAGTTGTGGATCAGTTTCCTATATAAATTTAACGTAAAATGAGCACCCACTTTCTAGTCACCTAGTAATTTCTTCATATCATGAAAACAAATTGAAATGTGATATTCATTTTCAGCATCCCCGAATTTGTCATAGTTCTGAGCGAGACAACTGTCTTTTCCAAGAGAAGTAAACTCACAACGAAGAGGTCGCATTTGTAGAATAAATAAGGATATAACGTATATGCAGCAAATATAGGGTTAAAAGTATAGAAAATTTGGGGGGGGGGTAGAACTGTTTGGGGTTATAAAAAAACTATGAATATTTTAAAATAAAAATCAAACGGCCTGTAATTAAGCAAAGTAGAATGAAAAAATCGCCACTTGGAAAACGTAAATCGTAAACACGGTTAAACGTAAATGTAACGTATTTTGTTTTCAGGGCGTTTTTTGTGAGGGTGTGGTTGTTCCGAATATTCAATTCGTACATATGTACGTGTTAGTGTATCGGTACTAAAATTTCTGATAAAAGGAGGTTGATATTGTTGTATTTAGATTAATTTATTTTTAAGGGCTGCGTCGTGTAGAGTGACCAACCATATTTTGAATGTCGAGCGTGTTCGTTTATGTGAAGAGTTTATTTCCGAATAATCGGTTTGTCAGGTCTCAGCCAATGGGAAGTAAGGGAATTTTAGAAGGGACAAATGGTTTATTTGTAATGGAAAATGGAAAATGTTTGCGTATCAGTTTTTGATCCAATTACGAAGTGTACAATGTCAGTATAGTAATAATGTGTACTTCTTCCCAGTGATTACTGTGTATGATGGGAAGTCACAAGAATTAGAGGAAAAAAATACGAATTGCTTCCTCTAAAGATATTTGTGATACTGGTGATGTTTCGCCTAGAATATGAAGTAGGATTTAATTATAACGAATAAATATGCCTAAAATTGTGTTTAAAGTTAGATAAGATGGTGGATAATAGTTTACACATAATAAATTTATATGTGGCATTTGTTATTGCAAACCTACAGTTATTTGGTCCAGAGAGGAATTTATGCAATCGTTTTATATATATATATATATATATATATATATATATATATATATATATATATATATATATATATATATACAGAATGACGTCCAAATATTGTTGTTCGGCCATTTTCTTCCCGAAAGCTTTCTATCGGTGAATCCGATTATCGTCAACCCTCCAGCACCCACCTTTATAGCCAATTAAAAACGAAAATGAAAAAAATCATAATTACACTAAAACAAAACGAAAACAACAACCGCTCTTGACGATAATCGGATGCACCGATAGAAAGCGTTCAAGAAGAATATGGCCGAACAACAATATTTGGGCGTCATTCTGTATAAGTTACCTACGGAAATTAAAAAGACCGCCCGAAAAAATTGAAAAATTATCCATTAAGATCGAAAAAAAGAATAACTGCGTCGTGTTTAACCAGACGCGTCTGAATAATAACCTGCTGCCAAAATACACACACACACACACACACACACAGATATATATATATATATATATATATATATATATATATATATATATATATATATAAGTTTTATTTTACAAGGTATTTCATAAAACAATCGCGTTCGCGCTCAAATTCTCATTAGATCACCGAAGTTAAGTGACGTGAAGCACAGAACGAGATGATGACGATGATGAGTAAAGAATGCCATCCGCTATATGCCAACTTCCGCTTAACAATGTAGCTAAGAACCGTTGTAAATGTGAGATATTTTTCGAGGAAAGCCGGCGTAAACTGCACAGGACTAATACTGGTTTGATTTTACGTACCTCAACTGAGCAATTGTTTTCGGAGATACGTAAGTGAATTACAGTTTATTTAGTTTTTCATTATTGTGAATATAGTATTTTGTGTTGCGTATTATAAGTGGATGTCTAAAAATAAATGAATAAATGCATTTCAAGTAAAAACATGTGAACTTTCTCATGAGTCATTTAAGGAGAAATTTAAAAGAAAATACGAAAAATGATCTAGTAGGGAAATAATCACAAGACAAAATAAAAATTTATCGAATAATTCAGTGTTAATCTCTTGAAACTACTAAAATGTTTCTTCTATTAAGTGTAATGAGTATGACACGCCAACTTTTTTCTTTTCTTTTCCGCGATTTCAAATTCGAAGATGGTGGAAGTACGATACTTTATTTTTATTTATTATTATTATTTTTCTCGATTATTTGTTTTCGGGAATGTTTTCTAATTTTGACATACCACATAAATACGTAATAATACTTAAAATGTATTATTTTCATTGTTTTATATGCTAATTTATAATGCGCAATCACCGATTATTGTTTTATTATGAAAAAATTATTTCTCAAAATAATTCCTTCAAATGGCTAACATGTTCTAAAACAACACAAAGTATTAAAAGAAAGGAAATTGCATCGACACATTAAACGTATCAACAGCGTTCAAATTAATAGAAAAGGTTGAGGAATTACTGAAGGCCGGTTTTAAAAGAAATAACACAACTCAATTGTTTTGACAAAACACTCATTACCACACATATGAACGGAAGCAGACCTTTGATTGTTATTGTTTTATAATGTTTTCTTTTTTTGTTTGTTTAAAAGTGAAGCTCTGTAATCACTACTTGCTCGACAAAAAACACTTACGCACTAACAAATGTAAGCACGGAACAACTTAATATGGCAAGCACGCTATTAACCTCAGATTAAACCGCATGCGTTTATATTCTGAGAAATGTACGCACACATCACAATTTATAATATTATAATGCTATTTGTTCAAGCGTGACAATAACTAATATCATCCATTTTTTTTTCAGTATACAAATTTGCGATATTATATATAATATTTCTCAGCATTGTGTTTGAGAGAATCCTCAAATTAATGAATTAAACATCTAAGAATATTAAATATATTATAAGAATTATATACGGTACAATCACGTTGACATACTAGTTCTCGCCATATCACCAAAGTTAAGCAACGATCGGCCTGGCCAGTACCAGATGGGTAAACATTTGAGAATGCTAGGCGCTGTATATACCGCGCAAAATCGTAAAAAAATCTAGGTTGGTATCTTAGGGCGCGTTTAACTCACAAGAGGAAGATACACCCCCGAATCAAGAGGGAAAGCAACGGAGGAAACTACCGTCTTTACTTGTCTTCCCGAGATTACCATGGCTCTACAATTTGAAGAGACGTGGTCGCGTATGCTGTTAGAACAGCAAGGCCGCTGCATGCATGCATAAGAATAGGCGAACATTCCTGCAGTCTGACGGTCGCTTTCAAAATTGCAACATTGCAAAACACTAATCACAATATTTTCAAATTTTAGATAGAATCAAATCATGCAACGCAGTATTACGATATGCATGTAATTGTAAGAAATAAATAAGTTGATGTTTATTTTAAAAAAAGTATATAATTGGATATATTAAAAGTGCGATAGATACATATAGAATGTTACTTTTCTTCTGGGCGACGTTGTCATCGGTGAAAGTGAATACAAATTTATCCAATCTATCAACGTTCTAAGCAAGAAAAAATAAATGGATAATCAGAATAGACATGGCATTATATGACGTAAACAGTAGATGGATAAGTACTGGAGTCAGACTCACTTCTTTTTAAATACAAAGTATATTAGACCCTCGTAATCGTTTTGTACTTTCAGGAAATTTATAAAACAGCAATTAAACTTGGTGGTTAATGTACCAACTTGTGTTCATTAATCGTATACATTTGGAATACATATTGTACGAAAGCATTAAATGCATTAAAAGTGTTGCTAGAGTTCGAAAAAAAGAAAACACACAAATTATAATGAAATTTCACGCTGCGCTGGGTTGTCAGCTAGTACATATTTCATCCTTATCATAATTTCTGTATTTAGAAAAACATCGCCGGTCAGAGAAAATATCAATATATATATATATTCTTTTAAAAATATTCTCTTTCTCATTCTTTCTTTCTCTCTCTCTCTCTCTCTCTCTCTATCTATCTATCTATATATATATATATATATATATATATATATATATATATATATACACACACATATATATATGTGTATGTGTGTGTTTGTGTGCATACATATATATACCCGCGTGTGTGTGTGTGTGTGTGTGTGTGTGTGTGTGTGTGTGTGTCTATGGAAGAATAGCAAAAATATAATTGAAGTCTGAGAGTATCGGATATTTTCAGAAAAATGGTAAATTAGGAAACATTTTCCAAAGAAAAAGACAGAAATATGATGAAATCAATTGGAGAAAATGGTTGAAATACGACGCAAAAAGAAAATAATTTATTTACTGTCTCTAAACATAAGTAAAAGTTGTACTTGGAAAAGCATTAATTTAATTAGCTTGCTACTAATATATATATATATATATATATATATATATATGTGTGTGTGTATATGTATATGTGTGTGTGTGTGTGTGTGTGTGCATTAACCGTAACTCGGCACTGCTCGGGTGGAGACAGAGTGTTTGCTGAATGCTTAAAGAAAACTAATTCTAAATTATATTAAAACAATAAGATCTTTCGTCATACACATCTCTTTCACTTCTTAACTGAAATGAAGCTAAAATTTCAGTTGTTGTTAAAGATGTTCAAAATAAGTGATTCTATTTTACGCCACAGAAATTCTTCCCGACAGTCAAAGAGATTATCGCACTTTGGTTTCGGTTGCTATGTTAACGCTACACAGATAACTCAATAAGAATTTAATTAAAAAACTAGTGTTTAATATTAAGTAGGAACCTTCGTTACGTTTACCAGAGGACTTAACTCATAGGCATCTATACATAGCAGCTGTTCAGCGGCATTATCGCCCTTCAGTCAAGTTAGACGTGGTAAATCACAATTATATTAGAAAGTCAATCGCGAGTGATCAGCATTGCATCATAAAATATCTGACATTTTTTACATAGGCATCACTACTTATCAAGGCTAAGAGACCACTCGAGGATAAGGGTTAAAGAGTGTACAGTAGAAATTGGACAATATAGTAATCGTTAGTAATGGAAATTCGGTAAATTTGTTAACTTATATGAAATGGCTCATCAAAAACTTGCTTACGTTAGACTTGAAGACAACCATATTGTAGTCAGCTGGAAAGCAGGAAAACGGAAGACAATTCCACAGGCGTGCAGTTCTAAGAAAGAAGCTTTGCTCATGGAATCTACGTTCAGGTTTAGGCACAGATAAAGAGTTGGAGGAAATTAGTGATAGTTATTTCTGATAGACGGATGTTTCTTGTGAAAGTTTGGCGAGGGGGGACCATAGATTGGAACCCAGCCGAGCACTTGCCATGAAAATAACGATAAAGCAGAAACAAACCAACAACATCTCTTCTTTCAGAAAGAGGTTGCAGGGAAGAGAAAAGGACATCCTCTACGAGGCTACGAAGTCTATTTTGAACTCTATTAAGGAAGGATTAGTCCTTTCTAGCAGCTCGTACCCAAATGTGGCAACAGTACTCCATCTTTGGACGTACCTGGCTCTTATATAGGTAGAGAATTGCATCAGCAGTGAGATATCTACTGGATCGATAGAAGGATCGCACCATATTTCCAGCAATCCTGGCAACGGATGTAATGTATGTGTTCCATTTAAGATCAGAAGTAAAGGTCAAGCCCAGAAGCTTGCCAACACATAATCCATCCCCAGGACGAGAGCCATTCATTTCAATTGATACCAGATGGGTTCAGAGCGGTGATGATGTAAAAATAAAAGCTTGGTTTTAGATGCATTTAAAATAATAAGCCACCCCTTACCCCATTGAACCACTTGTAGTATCAGAGGAGAGAGAATCAGAGAGTACTTGGTCGTTTACGGTCTTAGATGTGCTACCATAGATAGTAGTGTCATCAGCATAAATGTCTACGAATGATGTAAGGATGTGATTTTGAAGATCATTAATGTAGATTAGGAAGAGATATAGCCCGAGGATGGACCCCCGAGCATTAATACTGAGAGCTTCTGATTTCTGCCCATCAACCACTACTCTTATGCACCTATCAGAGAGAAATGATTTAATAACTGAGAAGACATTTACAGCTATACCGTAGCTGGAGATCTTGTGAAGTAAACCTTTATGCCATACTCTAGCAAAGGCCTTTGATATATCAAGAGCAATTACCCTAGAAATGTTGCCTCTGCTGAGAGATTCGCTAATTCTATGAGATATAACTTTAAGCACATCTGCTGTAGATCTAGCAGAACGGAAACCATATTGTGTGTCACTAAGAAGGTTACTTTTGCTGAGATGGTTGATTACTTCTCTATTTAACACATATTCCAGAAACTTACTCATGGCGCACAGGAGACTTATTTGCTAGTACTGGGAGGGAGATGAGCGATCATCTGAATTCTTAAATACTGATGAGGTTTTCCAGGTGATGGGAAGACAACTTTTAAACAGTTTTGTAAGGATGGGCTTGAAGGCAATCAAGCTCGTATTAGTAAAAAGATAATAATTATATTTCCCATCAATTTGAATATTTCAATATTTAGCCTAAGTAATATGTTTTTATTAGTTGGGAATAGAGGAAATGGGATGATCATTTACCTTCGAACGTCAATATCATGCCGCTCTCATCATGAACACCGAAAAACATAAAAAAATACAATTTTTATAATCACAGGTTGGTTATTAAATGTAATTAAAACACCCAATTTATCTCAGTGTGCTATAACGTTTGTCGTTTTTTACGGCTCAAAATCAAAGACACACGCACACATACGAGGTGCCTTCAATAAGTTTGCAGACATTTTTCGTATGGACACTTGTATTGATAGTACACACATGAAACTTTAGTCTCCTTCGACTTAAATTTCCTCCGTTGTGCACTTGATGTACCGTTCCAACAACCTCTGGAAGGCACCATGGAAATCCTCTTGTGGGAGCTTGTCAATGAATCTTGTCACAGCATCTTGCATCTTCTCAGTTATCATATAACGACAGCCTCTAAGGTTTTCCTTGAGCTATGGAATAACCAAAAGTCACGGGGAGCAAGGTGTAAACGATAGGGAGGATGTATTAATGCCCATCTTGATCAAATAGCCAGTGACTTTCTCTGAGCACCTTTGGGAACAACTTCGCACAAATCTTCATCTTCAGTTCTTCGTGAATAACTGTGTATATAGTTTCCATACTGACATCAAACTATGCACTTATTGTCTCTATAGGCACACGACGGTTCTTACCTATGATATTATTTATTTGGCCAATAAACTCTAGTATTCTGATTTCCTTACTCCTCCAACACCTCTCATCATCCCTCAGAGAATCTCTGTCTTCCTTGAATCTCTTATGCTACTCAAAAACTAATTTTTGATTCATGCAAAATGGCTCGAAAGCAGTCTGAAGTATTCCATACATTTCTGTTGCACTTTTTTATCCAAGTTTAAAACAGAATTTTATAGCATATCGTTTTTCTGGAATGCCCTCACGTCCAGATTGTATTTTTGGAATTCTCCGGCTGTGACACCCAGGCTTTCGTAGAGTGTATTCGAATTTCTGATGCAGCAGTTCATTTTAACCTGAAATCATAAAAATTGGTCAGTTATCTCATAAGACGTATAGCAATAACATACTGAATTTTCAAAAGTCTGTGATAATTTTAAATATCTGTACAATATAGCCTGAACACTTATTGAAAGACCTCGTATATATAGCTATAATTATATAAAAATAACTTTCTGCATCTGATTTCGTTTCAATGAAGTCCGAAATGGTCGGTAAAATTTTTTTGAAATTACACAAAAATGTACTATACGTATCCGCCAGTGTTTTAGATAGGCTTTATAGCGGGATGTTGTCGATAAATATCGCTAATCGATAATGGAAAATATCTGAAGAAAGCAGGACCAGACTATTTTTACCAAAGTTAAAAGCCTAACATAACAAGTGAATTAAAGATTTTTATTACGACAGGCTGGCAAATAAAATCAACAGTAGGTTCTTTTATGTTGCAGGAGCGCGTTCGAAATGAGTATTTTGGATGCACAATTAAAATATGATACTTAACTTTTACATTTTTAACCTGAATTTGAAATATTATAACCGCAGAAGCACAAAATGTATATAAAACCAACAGTTGATCTTTTGATATAACAGGGATGCGTTCGAAATGAATGCTTTTATTTAGAAAATAACTAAACCATGATAATTGACATATGCATTTTAATATTAATTCAAGTATAAAATTCATGTATAAAAATAATTTTATGAACTCAACAGTAGGTTCTCTACAGTGCAATGTAAACTACAATATATTGTGGACTAAGTCACTGCAGGAAGTGAATGTGAAGCGATTTGATTGAAAAACGCGTGATTTCACCGATTTCGATTACAATAAAATATGGAGTGTGAAACATTCCTTGATCATCATTCAATCTAAGACAGCGTCGGGTTTCCCTGCTAGTATATATATATAAAGCTGAATGTCTGTGTGTGTATGTATGTGTGTGTGTGTCTGGTCACGAATAGGCTCCTATATGGTTGACTATTTAAAAAAAACTGATTACATATAATGATAGAAGATGTATCGAGACACAGGAATGGGCATGTTTGATCTGGCAGAACGGTGGTTCATGAAAATTGTGGGGTCTGCTTCGCGCCTGGTCCACAAAGTATGGAAATCAAAAATTTAAAAATTTAAAAAAGAACTTTTACAAGTGTTTTTGATAAAGATGTACATAAGAATACTTTGATAAGTATATTTCAACTTAAATAGGGATGGTATAATAAAATTTTGGGGTCTGCGTTCGTGACTGTACTCCATGGAAATATTGCACAAACTTTTACAAAGACTTTATTTTTGGTATAGATGTACATAAAAAAAAACTTTGATAAGTATGTTTTAACTTAAATAGGGATGGTATAATTAATTTGTGGGATCTGCGTTCGCGCCTGGCCTCCTTAGAATGGCAATAGGCACAAACTTTAATAAAGACTTTTCATATCTATCTGCGTAAGTATACTTTGATAATTATGTTTCAGTTTGAAGAAATATGATATAATAAAATTATGGGGTGTTCGTTCGTACCTGACCTCCATAGAATGGAAATATGTCACAAAGTGCAACAAGCTTTTTTAATATAGATCCACAGAATATTATGATAAGTGTTTCAGTGTGAACAGGTATGGTATAATAAATTATGGGGTTTGTCTATTTTATTTTTACTTTCATCATATTTTGCTTCGGTTTTGATACCCCCAAATTCGAAGCTATCTCGTTACACGCCTTCCTTTTCATAACCTATCATACTTTCATAAATCAGACTCCATTTTCTTTAGGCTGTTTTTGAACCCAGTTAACGACGGTTACTTTAGTTAATATATATATATATATATATATATATATATATATATATATATATATATATATAAAGAGAGAGAGAGAATAGTCTATATAACGTTATATAGAGAGAATACTATCATAGTGCTCTATCAGTTATAACACGAAATAAGCGTAATATTTATTTAATGTGTTTGTCCATTTTTTCCTGGAACATAAGCAAACATAAATAGATCCTGAAAGGCCTGTTATAGATCCTCCTTGTTAGAATTTGAAGAACCGGAACCAATTTTGTTCTAATATACTGTAATACCACATGCATATATATATATATATATATATATATATATATATATATTCTAAAGAATTTTGAAATAAAAAATATGTAAAATAAAAACAAAGAATGCAGTTTAAATTCTAGGGAAAATAATTTAACTTATCGCTGACTTAGCACTTGTATAAGCCGCCTTAAAAAAAGTCTACAATTACAAAATGAGAATTTAATTATATAAAGATTAAAAAAGAAGAAAACCTTAACAAAAAATGCTAAATAGAAAACGGGGATCGTCAGCTGCCTACCATGTCGCTGTTCGGAGGTTTAAAAACAGGTCAGTTGTAAAAATACCACTTCTCCAATAAGAAAATGTAGATACATACTAAAATTAGTATAAAATTAAATAATCATATGCATAAGTAAATTTAATAATAATAATAATAAGAAGAAGAAGAAGAAGATTATAATATATATATATATATATATATATATGCATAGATCATCGTATAACGATTAGATCACTGTCTGACTGACGTAAATGCTAATTTAAAATTAAAATGTTTAAATTCAACGTTATTTCACGCAGTTAATTGTAGCCGAATTGATACGGTCTTCGCTAATCGAGCCAGAGATGTCTTGTGTTGCGGGGTTCGAATCGTTCGACTGGTTTTAATCGTGACACCCTGCACTGAAGATTCCCGAAAGGATGAAACACTTGTGTATGTAGGTATTTAATAATTATAGTAAAAAAAGACATTATGACAGCCCCTTTAAGAAATTTGTTTCTTATCGTTGAGCACTTTTAGTTGAATTAAAGTCGGTCAATTTAGCTCTTATGCATAGATCATCGTATAACGCAAAATTGAATAGCTCTTTTTAATTACGCGTAGTCACGAGATTTTGCCTTGTCTTAGATTATGACCTTATATTGATTGTTAACCGAAAGTGATATAAAAAATTAGTTCAAAAGTTTAAAACAGAAAGAAAATGTTTTTTTTTTAATTTCTGAAGAATGCATTATATCGTCGAATATATTTATAAATTTATTAACATATTATTGCATCGTTTAATTTTCTGAATTGTTATTTTAATATTAAAAAATTCAACAATGCTTTACAATAGAGACATTATATTTTTCTTTTTTTTTTCAAACATATATATATATATATATATATATATATATATATATATATACATATTGACAATTTTAACAAGGTAATCTCCAATTTTTTTATTTAGTTTACTTTTAGTAGATAATAGGATACTAGGAATTCTTTCTCTCTCTCTCTCTCTCTCTCTCTCTCTCTCTCTCTCTATCTATCTATGAGTTACCTTGTTTGTATGTGTACGTATGCGGAACGGTCTCTGCCAAACTATTCTACCCATTCTTTGACACCAGACATTAAAATTGATGTGCAGTCTGTTCGGAGCAATGAAACACATTCGAAATGATTTTAGACGAAAAAAAAAAGCTGTCATGGTATCGAAACTGAAAAATTGCAACTTAGTAAGCGTAAGTCTATTTAATATGTATGTTTTACACAAGCGCAAATATATATTTATACATTACAGTCAGTCAATTTGTGAAGTTTTGGCCTGAGCTCAGATGGCAGCGAATAACACTGAAGAGCTATTGTTTTGGTTCCGATTCTAGCTTATAACACTCAAGTCATTTATTTTGAAAGTTTTAAAATCACTGCTATACATTAGTCATAACATATCAATCAATAGCGAATTGGCTCTGTAATAATAAATACAAAATTTTCATAAATTAGCATATCATATTGAAGCGTATTTTATGACCGGGCGACCCCAAGTAGAAAGCCAGGTAGAACGTCGTACAGAACGCCGGGCAGAACGCCGGGCAGAACGCCGGGTAGAACGCCGGGTATTTAATAAAAAAAAATATGTGCCACGCATAGAAAAAAAAAACGACAAAAAGTTATACATGCGATGAAGAAGTAGTCGCTTACATTATTTGCAACTTATAGATAATCCAATTGCACTATAATAGTAACTTCCGGTTCTAAATCAAATTAGCGTTAACTCTTCTTGGTTTCAGATATTCTAATTATTTGTATGTGTAATTATGTTAATTAAAATGTGAAATTTAATTTTCTAAAAGAGATATACTTCATATACTTCAATATAACTTCGGTTTGGTAGTTCACTCTTTTGTTTTGGTATGCTTCATATTTCCAAGGGGAAACATAATGTTGATTGTTAACCTATCATTTTTTTGTTTAAAACGAAGATGTGTATTTCAGATGCATTCATTGATCTTTAGAAACTTTTAATACATGTTGCAAAAAGCGGCTATTTATTAACTATTATTAACTATTTATTAACTATTATTAACTATTTATTAACTATTATTAACTTATATTTACTTCGATTTCGTCTATAATGTCTCTCTCTCTCTCTCTCTCTCTCTCTCTCTTTATTTTCATCTCTCTGTATGCCATCCTGTTTCTCTCTCTCAGGTATATTCAAAGGTTAGCTACGAATAGAAAGCAAATTTTCAACAAAACCAGCAATATATTATCGGAAATGAATTACTCTGTTTTATTACATAGGCATGAGATATGAAAACAGGTTCTCATTAATCACCATTTGTCAAGTATCTTCTCCATTTCCTCTTTCGACCGAATCATTTTAATAGCATGACACCAGGAATAGATAAACTAGGTGGGAGAATGCCCATGGTCGTGTAGATTCATGGATAATTTAATAAGGTTGTTCAGATAAGATTAGAATATTACAATGTTTGCTTCTCCCGAAGAAAGAGAGAGAAATGTATGACATCAGCGAAATCCAAAATTACAAAATAAAAGGTTCGATTATCTTACGCTTTTGTGTTCGTTTTCTTAAAATCAATTCGATTTCATAATGGAATGAAGTTAATGTACTTCTGTGTTAATTGCGAGAATAACGATTACCGTGCCGCCATATGTAATAAACATTAACTTGTACGTTAGGTTTTTTTGTTTTAGCACAATTGAAATCAATATCTCATGAGAAAGGTCTTTCTTTTGATAAGCTCATAGGATGACTTTTATTCCAGACCTGAAATGAAAACCATATCTTTTTTTTTTTTTTGCTGAGATGACTGGAGAATGTGTTGAGTCATTCCACTGCTCCAGAAAGTACCTCATCTCTAATACAATCTTCTAATTTTATAATTATAATTTTATAAAAGTCAAATATGTTAAGGGATGGGGAACTTTAGATGTCTAAGGGGTGCCTCAAGAACACGTTGTGTTGGCAAAGTAACAGATCGGTTTTGCAATCAAGTGAAAACTTTTTCTATTTTCAAATAGATAAGACGCTGCTAGTCTATTTCTAAAGTGTTATTTACATGACACGCTCTCTAGTTTGTCCTGTAACACTTTTACGCTTAACTCATTCCATTCTTCTATGTACATACAATCAGACGAATTTAATATTTAGAATAATACTACAAGATTGCTTTACATCTGATTACGCCATGATGGTTTTCAAGTGCAACGATACAAAATAATTGTTGATATTGTCAATTTCACCCATCCTTTTTCAACCATGCCTTATGCTGTTTAACTGACGATCTCATTACAATTTTAGCTCGAATAGTTAATTAACTGTCAATTTTTGAAAACTTTGATCCAAATTTGGACTTCTTAAAATTTACTTTTTGGGGCTCAAATCAAAGTACAAAGTTTGATCCATGTCCATGTAACGTACATTTATAATTTCAGGTGTTTAGACCCAAAATTCGCGGAAGAGTTTGATAGAGTTTTCAAAGGTCAAATCGTTGAACTTTGACCCCTTGAAAACCAAATTTCTGGCGGCAACCCGATAAAAAAGATTTCCCCAAATCTTAATACTCCTTATGCAAAATCTCTTGCCTCTAGACCGAAAATTGACAGAATAACTTGGTAAGGAAATGTATACACACACAAAGACTGACATTTTCTATTTTATATAGCAGTTCCACCCGGCTTTGCTCGGACCCTATGTACTGTTCATAAGGTTATGTGCATATGTATATATTAAAAAGTGTGAATATGTAAAATGATGCATTTCTGTATGATAGTCTTCCTTAAATACCATTTATATTTATGTCTCGGCAGTAGAATGAAAAACATATCTTATTTTTCTTTTATTATTATTGGAATCTTTTCTCTTTTTTCCTTGTACACAATTCTTCCATGGATTTCTGCCTTTGGGTTATTATGGACCATCTTCTTCCAATTACGGGATTTCCTTGGATTTTACTTGCGCAAATGGAAATTCAATTAACTTTCTTGAAGTTATACATTTGGATTTTACCGTCACTGGATTATTTATCTTCCACCAGACTATCCATTCATGTGTAATCACCTTTTTCTTCACCATATTCCCTCTGTTTCACTTTTTTTGTTTTCAAGTAAGATCTTTGACTTACTTGCTGTTTCATCAAATACTTTTGCATGCAAAATACGATCCTGCATTTTGCTAATTCCTACCCTCTGATGAGAAGGAAAGTATTTCTTCGAAACTCCGCGGATTAAGGACTATCCACTTATCTAGTGTTTCCTTTTCAGATTAAATATGTTTTTAACTCATTTCAAAGTGTTTTTAACACATTTTATTAACTTTTTGCTCATATTATAAGCTCTATTTCCTATTTGGTTTTATCGAGCTTTTACATCTGGCTGAGATAACTTTATAAATATTAATTCTTTAATATTCATAATATACTTTAATTTTACCATCTTGGATCATTTTGGTAAATTTAATTGTAATTTTTATTTTATATATATCTATGCGAGCCGTTTGTGGTTAGAACTCGACTCGAAAAACGAATAGTCTAGGCAAAAATACCGAACAGAGCGAGAATTTATCTTTCTTTCTACTTTAGAAGACAGAGCTATAACCTAAAAAAAGTAAAATTATCATACACATGTGCGCTCTCTATAAATAAATACAAAATCCGGGAAAGGAAGTGAAGCCCCCACCTACCCTCTCACGTAGAACATGGTTACGCTCGCTGGCAGACGCGTCAAATGTAGATGGCCAAAGAAATAAAGCTAAGTGAAATTAATCAATCCTAATCTTACCAAAATGGCAATTGCTTTTTTAAACTTTATTTAATTAATGTATTTTAACTACATGCGCATATATTGTCTTTAACTATTTGCTTCCATGCGAGCCGTTTTCTATTTTTATGTTTTTATTTATTTATTTTTATTTTTTTAGCTTTTACCAACTGTTTATACCTTCTCTTTAAATTTATTTATTTAATGCATTTTAATTACATATGCGTATAAATTGTCTTTAACTCTTTATTTCCATGCGAGCCGTTTGTGGTTAGAACTCGACTCGAAAAACGAATAGTCTAGGCAAGAATACCGAACAGAGCGAGGACTTATCTTTCTTTCTACTATAGAAGACAGAAGAACTTTATTTAAGTAGTATACTTAATATCTGCAATCACCATACGCTTGCTTGTATTAAAATGTCCTCCATGATATCCATACCAAACCACTGAACTTGGCTTATAATTTTACTATCACTATATTTGTAACTGCAATATACATAATCTTAGCTGTGATACTAGGGCTAATTTTCTGAGTAGATGCAACACTCTGCCTGACCCTAATGACTACCATTCCGAATCCCAATGAACTAGTTGTTCCTATAACTGGGAGGGAAAAACCTAATAGCTAGCTACGAAATCTTAATATACATTTTACCTCCAAGACGATTGCGTTTGTCTTACCTGCATGCAAAAAAAAATCCCCCCTTTCTTCAAACGAAACCTTACCTGTAACTCAAAATCATAATGGAAATCTATCTGTAAATAAATAACCCCTTTTCTCTTGAACGCTAGCAATCTACTCCTTCCCATCTATCCGCCACTAAACTCCAACATTGCACCGCATTTGTAGTGGAATCGCTAACTTCCAGCCCCTAACCCTGACATGCAAACTGTGTTAATATCCATCGCTAAACATCTATACATTTCTACCTCTAAAGCATGCATTACAGCTCATTCCTATCCAGTAAGGGATTTAACAGCCTAAGCACTCAGATGCAGGTATTTAACAACCGAAGTACTCAGAAGCAAATCGATCTGCATTACATAACTGTCTCCTCGAGAGTTTTGCAACGATAAATATGTTATTGAAACGACACTCCTTGTTATGCAAAATGTCCCATGACTCTTACTTGAAAATACCTACAACTTCAACTCTATTCGCACCTACTGAAAACATGCCCATATATCTATTCACCTAATTACGCATGACTCAAAACTTGCTGTCTTATCCATACTATATTGCACTTACATCTTAACCCTCCTATCATCTAAAATAGTTTGGGCACAACTCGTAGCTCAATTCTTAATACCTACTCATACTGTAACATTATCCTAGACCTAAGCTAACATAAATAAAATAAATAAAAAGGGTAAGACTAAAACCACATTATCTCCTCCCTAACGAGCCTTCTTACAATCATAGATGCTTACACTGCATGAACTCCACGCACCCCTTTTATCCATTAACAATTAAATAGCAATGTCCCTAAATCACTTTGAGGAGTGTAACTAATCAGCAGAGATATAACCCCCACAAACTAACCCAGTAACACTAACTAACCACGCGGGGTCGCAGAAATACCTGGATTAGAACCTAGGCGCGGAGAAAACCCTCTCAGTGCTGACGGACCCAGTAGGTCTTCCCAGATCATCCGTCCAGGAGAAGGAAAACTCTGAAATTAAACCAAAGGGGAGGGAGGCCTCTTCAGTCTTGGATGACAACCTTCCTAGAGCTGGTGACTCAAACAAAATTCACCGGTTTGCAAACCTAAATTGCTTAAGGAGTAGATAGGTACTTTCTATCGCCTTGCTTCCATACTCCTTCTTTGCCTATTAGTCAAGCGCAGAGACACTATCTCAGTGATTCGACAGAAACACCTAGCGGTAGATCTTGTTTCCTGGCTAGGGCAATGAACGCCGTTTTTCCCCATTCCCAGCACGCCCCACCCCTAAAACTGAACATTTGGGAGTACTTGAGTATGAGATATGCCTGAGCAATTAGATTGGGTTGACCTTCTTCTTCTCATGGGTTGAGGGTACCGGATTGACAGTTCCTGGCTGCTGTTCCCGACTAGTAGTACAGGTCCCCTAAGTCTTTGGTAGCGCTTAGAGCGGCTGCTCCATCAACAGTTGAATAATATCGGGTTGTTTTTAGTGCAATGACACGCATGGAAAGGGACCCTGCACTCATCCCCGGTGGGCTTTCCTGAGGCCACAATCCTAATTGGAGAAAGGTCAGCTGATGGTCTTCTTGTGATGCATGTCTGATGTTCTGCATAATCTCTTGTATAGCTTCCCCTTACCTAAACCGAAACTCTTTTAAAAAAATATGACGACAGTACAATCTAAACATAAGCTTAAACCAGGCTTAGGGACAAACAAATTCAACTTGCCTCCTCCCTTGAGGCTCGCATTTAAAAATATCCGTGGGCTTAGAACTAATTTAGCTGATGTTGAAGCGTTTCTACCCCGGATATCTTAGCACTAAGTAAGACTAACCTACACTCCTCCATCCCCTCTAACCACTTTAACATGCCTGGATATCTCCCACTCTGCCGTAAGGACTCTGACAGACACATGCATGGACTTGGAGCTTACATTCGTAATACCCTCCCCCTGACTAGAGAAACAAACCTAGAAACAGATGATCAAGCCTTTATGTGCTTTAGACTAAACATGCAACACAATATTAGCTACTATTATTTTCTCTACCGCTCTCCCTCGACTCAGGACTGCACCATAATAAACAAGTCTCTGACAGCATAGACACGGCACTGTCTCTCGACACTAGCGCACAAATACATGCATTTGGTGACTTTAATGTCCACCACAAAAACTGGCTTGGATTCTCTACTCACACAGATGCAGCGGGCAGCACAACTCATAGCTTCACTATATCTCACTCCCTATCACAAATTGTTACTTTTCCAACCCGTTTCCCTGACCAGGAAGAACAACACGCATCACTTCTAGATCTGTTCTTGACCACAGTTCTCGATGACTGCATAACGAAGGCCCACAGCCCACTCGGGAATGCTGATCATGCAGTGATAATGGTTGAAATCGCCCTAACTCTAGAGCCAAAACTGAAGAGCCAGTGCTCAAAACAACGAGATATTATAAAAAGGCTGACTGGGAAGCATTCAGAGAACTAATCAGAGATGCCCCATGGATAAATATTTTCTCTCTCCCTGCTGAACAGTGTGCAACCGAGACCACTGACTTGTTCAAAACTGCAATCGAAGCGCATGTTCCCATGCGGAAATTTTATAGTAAGCCCCACTCTCCCCAATGGTTTACGTCGACTTGCGCAACTGCCATTGCTCAAAAGCAGCATGCATACCGTAGGTTTAACCGACATAAGTCCAGTTCAAACAGACTGAAGTATATAGAAGCTAGAAATAATGTTAAGAAAGAAATAGCGACAGCTAAGAGAGAATTTACGGAAACCACTAAAAAGCGCACCGAAGCACAAAAACTAGGAACTCGAGACTTCTGGAAAATCTACAACAGTGTAGTAAATAATGGGCAATCAACAATTCCCCCACTAACCAACAATCACGAGGTTGTCTCCTCAGCAACCGACAAGGCTAACGTGCTTGCCAGTCGGTTTGCCTCAAACTCCACACTGGACCCTTCCAACCACCCGCTACCTGACTTTCCTATGCGGACAGACGCCACGCTAGACGATCTGAAAACCACCCCTGCTCAGGTGCATGCTATCATAAAAAAACCTCGACACTTCAAAAGCATGTGGACCCGATCTTATCCCAGCTGTGCTATTAAAAAAGTGCTCAGCCGAAGTAGCTCCAGTTCTCTCCAAACTCTACAACAAATGCCTTAATGAATCATGCTTTCCGGGCTGTTGGAAAACTGCTTCTGTTGTACCAGTATTCAAGAATTCTGGCGAAAGAACTGACCTATCAAATTATCGCCCCATTAGCCTCCTCCCACTTTTTGCCAAAATATTTGAGACCTTAATTAACCATGCTCTAGTCCATCACCTTACAGATGCTAAACTTCTGACTGACAAACAATATGGATTTAGACAAGCCCGTTCCACAGCAGACATCCTATCTGTAATCTCTGAACGTATATACCTTTCACTGGACAAAGCAGTCGAGGGCAGAGCGGTAGCTGTAGATATATCTAAGACTTTTGACAGGGTATGGCATGAGGGTCTCCTCAGGAAAATTAGATCATACGGTATCACTGGTAGAATACTCAACATAATTAAATCCTTCTTAGATAAGAGAAAAATCCAGGTTGTCCTCGACGGTCGAACATCTAAACAATATGATATAAATGCGGGGGTTCCCCAGTGTTCTATCCTTGGACCTCTATTGTTCCTAATATTCATAAATGACCTCCCCGACAAAATTGCCTCTGAGATGGGTATATATGCTGATGACACTACACTCTATGGCAGGCACGACAGGAAGACGAATGAACACATTTCTAAAGAAATTGCAGAAACACTAGAAGAAGATCTCCAATCTGTGGTGGAATGGGGACAAAAGTGGTTGGTCGAGTTCAACGCTGCCAAAACTAAACTAGTTTCATTCAATAATTACAAGAAACCCTCTTTACCACCTATAGCAATGGCCAACGACTCTTTATCTGAGAGTACATCTTTCAAACTCCTTGGCCTAACGTTCACAGGAAACATGAGTTGGAACAATTACATTGAAGGCATTGCCAGGGCCGCTGCAAGAAAGGTGGGCTCTCTCTACCGTGCTAGAAAACTACTAACACCCGAAAGTATCCTGTACCTCTATAAGTCTACCATTCGCCCATGTATGGAGTATTGCTGTCACATCTGGGCTGGTGCATCTGCTACTAGTCTCTCGCTCCTTGACAAGGTTCAAAAGAGAGTCGCAAACCTTATAGGCCCTGAACTGGCATCTAAGCTTCAGCCTCTGTCCCATCGACGAAATGTTGCATCCCTCTGCCTTTTCTACAAGTATTTTAGTGGTGAATGCTCTGACGAACTGCAATCACTTGTGCCCCCACAACGTGAGCACCCTCGACAAACCCGACAGGCTTCTAAATCCCACCCCACACTGTAGAGATCCCTAGATGTAAAAGATCTTTTTACTCCAATAGTTTCTTCCCCAGAACCGCTAGACTCTGGAATTCCATTCCAGGTCCCTGCTTCCTCAACAGCACTGACGTGCAGAAGTTCAAGTGTAACGTGAACCGACATCTTGCTGCCCAAATCCCTAAATAGTACCCCAGTAGTTGTTGCCCCTGATAGTAGCCCCCTACACCAAAGTGGCAATTTGCCTTGTTTGGGGTTAAAATGTAATAAAATATACATATATATATATATATATATATATATATATATATATATATATATATATATATTAATGAAAACAAAGGTATATAGTGTTTACCTGATATACACAATGGTAAACTTCAAACTAATATAAATAACAGTATTTATATATATATATAGAAAATTTAATCCCAACCGAATAAAAAACTCAATACGCAACAGAGATTGGAGCTTATTATAAGAGAATGAAAATTAAAACTGTAAATTGAACTTTACAATCAAAATTTATTGTTCGACTGAATACTCCAAATAACAATTTACAAAATCCTTCCGCGGACATAAAGACAGCAGCAAATTATATTTGTAGCAATACTAGAATTTTCTAGTTAAGGCATTAAGTGAAACCCCAATTGCCCCCAAAAATGAAGTAAAAACATGTTGGATATATATATATATATATATATATATATATATATATATATATATATATATATATATAAACAAACCGCGCATAATATTTCAGCTTTTATGAAAATTCTCTCAAGTTGATCCGAAATACGAAAAAAGTTCTTAAGAGACAATGGAGTCAAAAATAAGTCCAGCATTACGATGCATATAATCTGATTGGAAAGCTTTCAAAACAGCCGAAATAATGAAAATTGTTTTTTTGGGGGGAGGGCAGTGCAGTAGCCCAAAGAGAAGTCGATCTCCGGTCAAATGAGACAGAGCAATAAAAGGGGAGAAAACCAGTATGAGAACCTTCATCATCGGCTTAATTAGAAAAAGTGAGTTCAGATTAAATTTTAAAGAAATTAAGATCAGGTTAAACCGGGAAAAATCAATCCGTGAAAGTTCTTATCTTAGCTTATTAGTAATTATAAGGCTGTCGAAAAGTCATGATGATGATAAAGATGCCAAATTAATAATAATAATAATAATAATAATAATAATAATAATAATAATAATAATAATAATAATAATAAGCTAAGAGTCTGCCACACTTAAAAATTTATAATCCTCACTCTCCCACATTTTTTAAATAATGACATCGAATTTAATACTTTATAGAAAGATCTGATTCGTTCTATCTAGACAATTACCGGTCAAAGTAATACGAGCTTTCACGGACTGATTTCTCCCCGCTTAGCCTGATTTTAATTTCTTTAAAATTTAATCTAAAATTACTTTTTTTTCTAATTAAGCCGATGGTGAAGGTTCTCATACTGGTTTTCTCTCCTTTTATTGCTCGGTCCCATTTCACTGGAGATCGACTTCTCTTTGAGCTACGGAAGAAAAAAACATGCACCTGTTAACGCGTACGCTCAACGCAAGTAGCGCCTTGTTTAATGACGATCTGGGGAGAATACTGGGGAGAATACATTTCTTATGTTTTCGCTAGCTGTAGGTAGTGGTGTAGGTGCACATGGGGCCTCTCGAGGTTGCATAGCGGCGACGACCTCCATCTCTGGTATCAATCAGCACGGCACGAGCCCTCTCCAGCAGCTCTTTCAATGACAGTTTGTCCATTCGGATTGAGGCTCGCAAAAGTCCCTTTGCATGGCATGGCAATTCATTCACGAAGGTTCCCTTTATCCAACACTCGTGGCATTTCACCTACGAGACGTGCTAGCCGCTGCAAATCCGTCAAATACTCATCCACGGTCTTCCCTGACCGCAGGCGGCGGGCGTTGAACTGTTCCAATGCCGTAAACGAATCAGTCCCGTAAGACTTTACAAAGGCATGCTTGATTTTCTCAAGGTCACTCCATTGGTCCTCCGAGAGTTGCCGATACGTCTCACGAGCCGCACCCTTCAGCCGCAGCGGCAGTACTCGCTCCACCTTGGTTACCTCGCACAGCTCACACGTTAACTCTACATCCTCTAGCCATTCTACTATTGGAACGTCCGTTGCTGCGCCACTGAACTTGGGGATGAATCAGAGGTAAAACTGTCTTAGAGCCATGATTAGAATACAACCGGAGTAGCTTGTATCAGAAGTCTTTGTCTAACGCAAAGCAACAAACCTTTTTGGTTAAAACGTCAAGCAGAGGTTCGCTAGTCACAAGTTGAGTAGAGTAGAGTTTGTTGTTCACAACACGAGATACACGTCGACATTCTATATTCGCATGTCTTAAACGCTTCTCTCACTCCTCTCAGCGATTGCCTTTTATGTTTCGAGCATACCCAATTTGCATATACCACACGAGATTGCTCGAGATCTATGCGTGACCGGGGGTTTTAAAAGACAACAGCCGCCATCTTGGCCTCTTTTTTTTCTTTTTTTTTGTCTTTCAGCTGCCGAGAGTGATTCTCACCCGTTTCTGAGGTAGGTCCTCTATCTCTATCACAATATATATATATATATATATATATATATATATATATATAAACGTATATGACTGTAACATATATGATTTACTGTGTGTGATGATTTACAGTACGTGCGAAATAAAATGGTGACAATATCAGAACAGCCCTTCAGTTATCGGTCATTTCCAATTTCGATGCGACATAAACAAAAGCACATTTAAGCGATCTTTGTTTCAAGTCGACAATAAACATTATCAAGGAAAATTTTAATGCTGGTTGACAATGCGGAATCTGTGAAAGGATTCTGTTTCTTTTCAATATGTAATCAACTGGACGTGTGGATGACACCATTTTGATTCTTATCATATGCGTTGCTGTTATTTTTATCGACATAAATTCCTTCAGATTTTTGCAGATGATTAGTCGCTATTTTTATTTTTATACCCTCCGTTTTCATCTACAGAAAAGAAAAAATATCATGCGTTATTTGGTTTTATTTTTTATGGTTTGGCCGATTGTTTTGCTTGCAACCTGGCAAGCTTAATAGACCAAATATATTTAACTTAATTTTCTTAGCTAAACAAAAACCTCGCAATTTCTATTATTATTACCGCGTTGTTAGAAAACAGTTGTTACTTTTTCTAAAGAGCTACATGAAGTGTAAGTGTGTCCGCCTCGAATCACTGCCATGGCTTAATGATCGAACGAAATGTTGCATTTACAACATTTCCATTTTGCATGGCGTTGAATTTCTAGAGGAAATAAACCAAATAGGAGAAGAGATGATTACATTTATAAAACATGAAAGTTGTTTGTGATGATTGCGAGAGTATACCTGTGTCCATGAAAACGGATAAACAGAAAAAAATAATTGAAAGACGAGAACGAAAAATTACATTAAGGTGCAGAATCTTAGGCTAATCTTTAAGAGGGCATATGTGAAATATGGAAACCGGAAATGACTTTATTCTCAGAAATGTTTGGATAATTTACAGGAAAACAGAATTTAGGGGAAAAGGTGAAGATTAGCTTTGCACAGTGGCTGGAAAAGGGCAAATAACGCTAATAAAAGAAACTCCTGTGAGTGAATGAAGCTCAGAAATAACCCGAATCCGATGCAAATATTTTAGGGGGTGTAAGTAATGATTGGCGAGGTAAACGGCAAAACAGTAAAGAAGCATTTGTTCCCAAGAATATTTTTCAGTAAATATAAGCAAACTAAAATAGAAAATAATTCATGTGATTGAGACTCATTTGAAAGCAGTATTATGATAAAGTTAAAAAGGGAGTATTTGAAGGAAGCGAAAACTCCAAACCTCCAAAAGAATTCAATGGGTTGATATTTACAATATATAAAATAAATATCAGTTCGATGATTTGAACAAATAGAGCTGATTTTACAAACATTTATTCAGAAACAAAATAATACACGATCCAGAACGGATAAAATAGAAAGGAATTACACCACTTTATGCCTCATTTAAAAGATTAATATTAATGTAAAATGTTTATTAAACATTATATTTAGAATGCTTTTTACCAATTTAATGAAAATCTATTTTTGATTCTAGAACATTTTTAAAATATAAGTTCAGCAAAAAATTCAATTACGAAAAAATTCTGTCACTAATGTTGAATGACTATCGCTTTAAATCTGAAATATTATAATTTTCAAATAGACGATGTAGCCATATTATGCTATCTATGATCCTTTAACAAAATAAAATAGCTAAAATTGGGCGAATATTTAACTCATGTCAAATATTTATTGTTAAAGTTTCAAAGAATTCGTAGGTATCTAATTTCTCAGGACGGATTACATTGTCAGCCTATTTTTACCCACGTTGCATGAAATCAAATTAAACACCATATATCACTCATCTTTGACTCTTACACCTAATAATATGTTCTAAGTTTATAATGATCGGGTAATGTGTTTAGAAGTGAACCCTGTATATACACATGTAATTATATCTACGTATTTAGCTTTATATAGATAAAAATAGAATCACAAAAAAAATGATTATACTCCAGGTGGAGTCCCCTATTAGTACTAGTAATTGTAAAATCATTACTAATCCTCACCCAAAGGAAGCATCTTGTTAAAGTCTAGTTAATTACTCGAATAAGTGACTGTAATGTCGAATCTACTGCGCCATCTTCTTGCCGACATTTGATATAGCAAAGAATTCCATAATGAATTCTAATTTAATTAAAGAGCACGTGTGAAGCTTTATTCCATAACGAATTCTAATTTGATTGAAATGCACGTGTGAAGCTTTATTCACTAATGAATTCAATTTGGAATAAAAGGCACGTGTGAAGCTTTATTCCATAATGACTTCTAATTTGATAAAAGGCACGTGTTAGGCTTAATGAATTTTAATTTGATTAAAAGGCACGTAGGAAGATGTTTTTCCATAATAAATTCTAGTTTGATAAAAGGCACGCGTAAAGCTTTATTCTATAATGAATTCTAATTTGATAAGAGGCGCGTGTAAAGACTTATTCCATAAGAAATTCTAATTTGGTTAAAAAGTACGAGTACAGCTTTTTGCAATAATGAATTCTAATTTGATTTAAAAGGACATGTAAAGGTTTATTCCATACTGAATTATAATTTGATTAAAAGGCACGTTTGTAGCTTTATTCCGTAATGAATGCGAATTTGATGATATTGCATGTGTAAAACTTATTTCCGTAATGACTTCTAATTTGATTAAAAGGCCCATGTTGAGCTTTATTCTATAATGAATTGTAATTTTATTAAAACGCACTCGTGATGCTTTTTTACATAATGAATTCTAATTTGACAAGAATAAAAAAGCATTGGAAATGCAAAAGGATATAGGGATGGTATGCCAAAAAGTATACAAACAAGATAGCTATGAATGGCTAGGCACATGGAAATAGAATTGCATCCAAAGTATAGCCCTATAGCTTTTCTCCAATCTTCATTCCGTGCCATCATTACGGTTGTAAAAAGCTATAGGGCTATACTTTGGATACAATTCTATTTCCATGTGCCTAGCCATTCATAGCTATCTTGTTTGTATACTTTTTGGCATACCATCCCTATATCCTTTTGCATTTCCAATGCTTTTTTTATTCTTGTTAGTTAGTATTTTTACTTACAGTCTTATTTTTAAACTTACATTCATGATAGTATTGTCTTTTTTAGGAGGCGGCTCATTGCCGCCTCCATTAGTAGCAGGTCGCTTCCTGCTGGGTTTTAGGTCTTTGGGTTTTGGGCCTTAGGAGTTGCCTCTTGGTCCTCCATCGGTTCTATATTACATAGAGAGTGCTACCGCCTCTCTGATAAAACAGTTAGAGTATTATAAAGTTCTAAAATGTTCATACCTTCACTATTAAATTTTTCTTGGTTCATTCTTTGGCGTTTTGGCAAAGATTTGGCAGTTTTTGATATTTATATTTATAATAGTTTGTGCATGAGGCAGCTTTTTACCCCTTGAGATCCCTGTTATACCGTGCTTTTGAGTCAGCACGTGAGGCAGCCTTCTTTTTTCTGGTTCTTTGTTATAAAGAGCACGTGAGGCAGCTTTTTTCCCTCGGAATCCCTGTTATACCGTGCTTTTGAGTCAGCACGTGAGGCAGCCTTCTTTTTTTCTGGTTCTTTGTTATAAAGAGCACGTGAGGCAGCCTTCTTTTTTTCTGGTTCTTTGTTATAAAGAGCACGTGAGGCAGCTTTTTTCTCCTCAGAATCCCTGTTATTCGTGCTTTTGAGTCAGCACGTGAGACAGCCTTCTTTTTTCTGGTTCTTTGTTATAAAGAGCACGTGAGGCAGTTTTTCCCCTCGGGATCCCTGTTATACCGTGCTTTTGAGTCAGCACGTGAGGCAGCCTTCTTTGCCTCAGGATTTGCATGATACTTAATTTTTATTATTTCAGCATTTTTCTGATAGTATTCTTTTTGCTCAGATAATACCTTGACTTTGTTTTTTTCATTGTCTATATTTCTCTGGGCTGTTTTACTACGTGCTGACTTTGGCATTTTTTATTAAATGTAAACATATTACACTTATGTGTATCTTACTATATTATCACTTATCTTATAGCAAGACAACTCTCGTAGAATTGAGATACTGCCCGTCACCAATAGTTAAAGTGTGGAACGGTATATACACCAATAGTGTAGTTGTTATCTTTATATGAAGTCCTAATCAGTGACAGTGTGATGTTACTTGGTTAATTTATTGTAGTTTATTTTAGAAAACTTACTTGTTTTTATTAGTAGATTGTGTATAGTAGCCACAATATCTAGTTACTTTTGTGGCTAGGGCTTGGATTTTGATTCTTTTTGGTCAGTTTCCAGTGAGTTCTTAGAAGATGACTTTCTTGCAGTTTCTTTTGCGGTTAATTTAACTTATTTCCTTTGGCGTTTGGTGAGTTCTTAGAAGAACTGGTCTGATCTACTTTTCTTAGCGAGCGAAGAGATTCAGCTGCATTTAACAATGGTTGCTATAGTGTATTTTTGCGCATGCGTGAGAATTTCAAGTTTCCTCCTTATTTTTCAATAGTTTGACAGTACTCATGTGTCTTTCTGCCAAGAGCGACAGACGTCAGTGTTAGCCGTGATCGTCTAGAGGTTAGGACCCCACGTTGTGGCCGTGCTAACCTAGGTTCGAATCTTGGTCACAGCATTGCCATTTTGTACATATTTTACAGTCCAATAACTGAAGAATTATTTGTTTTTATAACATTGTTTTTTGACGTCGTACTTGCTGATAGGTTACTCTTATAACAATTTTGATCAACTGAGATAAAGATTTCGTGGTTTCATTAACGCTGGTGGGTTACTGTTTAAAGAAAAAACCTTAACGTTCACCTCAAATATTCAGCGTCCAAGAAATATAGGCCACTGGCAAACTGGAACGTCTGTGAGCATCCGGTGTATTATTTGGAGCTGTCCCTTTTGAGAGAAGTTCCGTGTTCGAAGTGGTCTGTCTACATTGGGTGTATAGTGTTTAAAACTTGTTATTACACGTAATCTTATTTAATTATGGAGTTAGCTAAAAAGCGATGGGTCACTGCACTTCTCCGTGTAATGAGCAGTCGATTGATACTTGAACTGTTGTCAGACACCGTTCGTACACCGAGATACATCGTCTCAAAAGAAAGAAGAAAGCAGAAGAAGAAAGAAGAACAATTGGCCATTTTTGTACCCTTTTTTTTTTGCTCTCTTTTGACATTTTAACCGACGTTCTGACACTCGCTGGATTCGTAAGACGCTTCTCTGTAAGAATATGTGCTTTTTGAAACTTATAAGTTGATTTTAGTTGAGATTTGAATAGTTTTGTTTTGTAGCCGTATATAGGCGTGTACGGGCCATCCCTATATAGAGAGTGCTACCGCCTCTCTGATTATAAGGCACGTCTGAAGCTTTATTCTATAATGAATTCGAATTTGATTAAAATATATGCGTGAACTCTTTTTATAATTAATTATAATTTGATAATAAGCATCTGTGAAGATTTATTCTACAATGGATTCCAATTTTCTTAAAAGGCTCGTGTGAAGCTTTTCTTTTGCATAATGACTTCTAATTTGAGTATAAGGCTCGTGTGAAGCTTTTTTTTTCATAATGACTTCTAATTTAATTAAAAAGCTCGTGGGAAGTTGTTTTTTTTTACCATAGTGACTTTTAATTTTATTAAACGGCCCGTGTGAAGCTTTTTTTTACATAATGACTTCTAATTTAATTAAAAATCTCGAGGGAAGTTGTTTTTTCCCATAATGACTTCTAATTTATTAAAAGGCCCGCGTGAAGCTTTTTTTCCATAATGACTTCTATTTTGATTAAAAAGCACGTTTGAAGCTTTATTCCATAGTTAATTCTAATTTGATTAAAAGGCATGTGTAAAGTTTTTTCATCATAAGTTCTCATTGGATTAAAAGGCACGTCTGAAGATTTGTTCAATAATGAATTCGAATTTGACTTAATAGCACGTCCGAAGCTTTTTTTTCCATGATAACTTCTAATTAGATCATTAGGCACGTGTGAAGTTTTTTTGCTATTATGAATTTTTATTCAATTTTTTTTTCTTAATGACTTCTTCTGAAAGGCACGGGTGGTGGTTTATTCTATAATAAATTCTAGTTTGATTGAAATGCACGTTTGAAGCTTTTTCGATAATGTATTCGAATTTGATTATAAGGCAGGTCAGAAACGTTTTCCACTAATGATACCTAATTTGATTAAAAGGCCCTTGTGATGGATTATTACATGACGAATTCTAATTTGATTAAAAGGAACATGTGAAGCTTTTTTCCTAATGATTTCTAATCTGATTAAAAGGCACGTGTGATGGTTTCTTCGATAATGACTTCTAATTTGATTAAAAGGCCCGTGTGAAGCTTTTTTTTCCATAATGACTTCTAATTTTATTAAAAGCCTAGTGTAAAGCGTTTTTCCATAATAACCTCCAATTTTATTAAAGCTAAAGGCTAATTAAAACTTTTTTTCCCCATAATGACTTCTAATTTGATTAAAAGGCTCGTGTAGAGCGTTTTTCCATAATGAGCTTCAATTTGATTAAAAATGCCCGTGTGAAGCTTTTTTCCCCATAATGACTTCTAATTTGAGTAAACGGCCCGCGTGAAGCTTTTTTTCATAACGAATTCTAATTTGAGGAAAAGGCCCGTGTGAAGCATTTTTTTTTCATAACGACTTCTCATTTGATTAAAACGTGTGAAACTTTTTCTCAATAATTAATTCTAATGTGATTTAAAAGCACGTTTGAAGCTTTATTCCATAATTAATTCTAATTTGATTAAAAGGAACGTGTAAAGATTTTCATCATAATTTCTCATTGGATTAAAATGCACGTCTGAAGCGTTGTTCAATAATGAATTCGAATTTGACTTAAAAGCACGTCCGAAGCTTTTTTTTTTCATGATAACTTCTAATTAGATTATTAGGCACGTGTGAAGGTTTTTTTACTATTATGAATTTTTAATTTAATTCAAAGGCACGTGTGAAGCTTATTCGATAATGTATTCGAATTTGATTATAAGACAGGTCAGAAACGTTTTTCCCTAATGAAATCTAATTTGATTAAAAGGCACGTCTGAAGCTACTTTACCTAATGACTTCTAATTTGATTAAAAGGCACGTCTGAAGTTACTTTACCTAATGACTTCTAATTTGATTAAAAGGCACGTCTGACGCTACTTTACCTAATGACTTCTAATTTGATTAAAAGGCACGTCTGAAGTTACTTTACCTAATGACTTCTAATTTGATTAAAAGGCACGTCTGAAGTTACTTTACCTAATGACTTCTAATTTGATTAAAAGGCACGTCTGAAGTTACTTTACCTAATGACTTCTAATTTGATTAAAAGGCACGTCTGAAGTTACTTTACCTAATGACTTCTAATTTGATTAAAAGGCACGTCTGAAGTTACTTTACCTAATGACTTCTAATTTGATTAAAAGGCACGTCTGAAGCTACTTTACCTAATGACTTCTAATTTGATTAAAAGGCACGTCTGAAGTTACTTTACCTAATGACTTCTAATTTGATTAAAAGGCACGTCTGAAGTTACTTTACCTAATGACTTCTAATTTGATTAAAAGGCAAGTCTGAAGTTACTTTACCTAATGACTTCTAATTTGATTAAAAGGCACGTCTGAAGCTACTTTACCTAATGACTTCTAATTTGATTAAAAGGCACGTCTGAAGTTACTTTACCTAATGACTTCTAATTTGATTAAAAGGCACGTCTGAAGTTACTTTACCTAATGACTTCTAATTTGATTAAAAGGCACGTCTGAAGCTACTTTACCTAGTGACTTCTAATTTGATTAAAAGGAATGTCTGAAGCTACTTTACCTAATGACTTCTTATTTGATTAAAAGGCACGTCTGAAGCTACTTTACCTAATGACTTCTAATTTGATTAAAAGGAACGTCTGAAGCTACTTTACCTAATGACTTCTAATTTGATTAAAAGGCACGTCATAAGCTACTTTACCTAATGACTTCTAATTTGATTAAAAGGCACGTCTGAAGTTACTTTACCTAATGACTTCTAATTTGATTAAAAGGCACGTCTGAAGTTACTTTACCTAATGACTTCTAATTTGATTATAAGGCACGTCTGAAGTTACTTTACCTAATGACTTCTAACTTGATTAAAAGGCACGTCTGAAGCTACTTTACCTAATGACTTCTAATTTGATTAAAAGGCACGTCTGAAGTTACTTTACCTAATGACTTCTAATTTGATTAAAAGGCACGTCTGAAGCTACTTTACCTAATGACTTCTAATTTGATTAAAAGGCACGTCTGAAGCTACTTTACCTAATGACTTCGGATTTGATCCAAAGGCACGTCTGAAGTTACTTTACCTAATGACTTCTAATTTGATTAAAAGGCACGTCTGAAGCTACTTTACCTAATGACTTCTAATTTTATTAAAAGGCACGTCTGAAGCTACTTTACCTAATGACTTCTAATTTGATAAAGAGGCACGTCTGAAGTTACTTTACCTAATGACTTCTAATTTGATTAAAAGGCACGTCTTAAGCTACTTTACCTAATGACTTCTAATTTGATTAAAAGGCACGTCTGAAGTTACTTTACCTAATGACTTCTAATTTGATTAAAAGGCACGTCTGAAGTTACTTTACCTAATGACTTCTAATTTGATTAAAAGGCACGTCTGAAGTTACTTTACCTAATGACTTCTAATTTGATTAAAAGGCACGTCTGAAGTTACTTTACCTAATGACTTCTAATTTGATTAAAAGGCACGTCTGAAGCTACTTTACCTAATGACTTCTAATTTGATTAAAAGGCACGTCTGAAGCTACTTTACCTAATGACTTCTAATTTGATTAAAAGGCACGTCTGAAGCTACTTTACCTAATGACTTCTAATTTGATTAAAAGGCACGTCTGAAGTTACTTTACCTAATGACTTCTAATTTGATTAAAAGGCACGTCTGAAGCTACTTTACCTAATGACTTCTAATTTGATTAAAAGGCACGTCTGAAGTTACTTTACCTAATGACTTCTAATTTGATTAAAAGGCACGTCTGAAGTTACTTTAACTAATGACTTATAATTTGATTAAAAGGCACGTCTGAAGCTACTTTACCTAATGGCTTCTAATTTGATTAAAAGGCACGTCTGAAGCTACTTTACCTAATGACTTCTAATTTGATTAAAAGGCACGTCTTAAACTACTTTACCAAATGAATTCGAATTTGATTAAAATAATCGTGTGAAGTAATTTTTCGATAATGAGTTCTTATTTGATTAAAAGGCGCGTGTGAATATTTTCTATTATGTCTTCTAATTTTATTAAAAGGCACATATGGAGCTATTTTTAATTATGAATTCTAATTTGATTAAAAGGAACGTGTAATGCTTTTTACATAATGAATTGTAATTTTATTAAACGACACGTGTGAAGCTTTCATTCATAATAAATTCTAATTTGATTAAAAGGTTCGTCTAACTTGTTTTCCATAATGAATTCTAATTGCATTAAAAGGCCTGCGTTAATTTGGTCAAAAGGCACGTGTGAAGCTTTATTCTTTGTTTTCTATGATGACATCTAACTTGATTAGAAGACGCGTGTTAAGCTTTTCGCAATAATGAATTCTAATTTGATTGAAAGGCACGTGTGAAGCTTTATTCCATAATGACTTCTAATTTGATTAAAAGGCACGTGTGAAGCTTAATTCCATAATGAACTCAAATTTGATTAAAAGGGACGTGTGAAGCTACTTTACCTAATGACTTCTAATTTGATTAAAAGGCACGTCTGAAGTTACTTTACCTAATGACTTCTAATTTGATTAAAAGGCACGTCTGAAGTTACTTTACCTAATGACTTATAATTTGATTAAAAGGCACGTCTGAAGCTACTTTACCTAATGACTTCTAATTTGATTAAAAGGCACGTCTGAAGTTACTTTACCTAATGATTTCTAATTTGATTAAAAGGCACGTCTGAAGTTACTTTACCTAATGACTTCTAATTTGATTAAAAGGCACGTCTGAAGCTACTTTACCTAATGACTTCTAATTTGATTAAAAGGCACGTCTGAAGCTACTTTACCTAATGACTTCTAATTTGATTAAACGGCACGTCTGAAGCTACTTTACCTAATGACTTCTAATTTGATTAAAAGGCACGTCTGAAGTTACTTTACCTAATGACTTCTAATTTGATTAAAAGGCACGTCTGAAGCTACTTTACCTAATGACTTCTAATTTGATTAAAAGGCACGTCTGAAGTTACTTTACCTAATGACTTCTAATTTTATTAAAAAGCACGTCTGAAGCTACTTTACCTAATGACTTCTAATTTGATTAAAAGGCACGTCTGAAGCTACTTTACCTAATGACTTCTAATTTGATTAAAAGGCACGTCTGAAGTTACTTTACCTAATGACTTCTAATTTGATTAAAAGGCACGTCTGAAGCTACTTTACCTAATGACTTCTAATTTGATTAAAAGGCACGTCTGAAGTTACTTTACCTAATGACTTCTAATTTGATTAAAAGGCACGTCTGAAGTTACTTTACCTAATGACTTCTAATTTGATTAAAAGGCACGTCTGAAGTTACTTTACCTAATGTCTTCTAATTTGATTAAAAGGCACGTCTGAAGTTACTTTACCTAATGACTTCTAATTTGATTAAAAGGCACGTCTGAAGCTACTTTACCTAATGACTTATAATTTGATTAAAAGGCACGTCTGAAGTTACTTTACCTTATGACTTCTAATTTGATTAAAAGGCACGTCTGAAGTTACTTTACCTAATGACTTCTAATTTGATTAAAAGGCACGTCTGAAGTTACTCTACCTAATGACTTCTAATTTGATTAAAAGGCACGTCTGAAGCTACTTTACCTAATGACTTCTAATTTGATTAAAAGGCACGTCTGAAGTTACTTTACCTAATGACTTCTAATTTGATTAAAAGGCACGTCTGAAGCTACTTTACCTAATGACTTCTAATTTGATTAAAAGGCACGTCTGAAGCTACTTTACCTAATGACTTCTAATTTGATTAAAAGGCACGTCTTAAGTTACTTTACCTAATGACTTCTAATTTGATTAAAAGGCACGTCTGAAGCTACTTTACCTAATGACTTATAATTTGATTAAAAGGCACGTCTGAAGTTACTTTACCTAATGACTTCTAATTTGATTAAAAGGCACGTCTGAAGTTACTTTACCTAATGACTTCTAATTTGATTAAAAGGCACGTCTGAAGCTACTTTACCTAATGACTTCTAATTTGATTAAAAGGCACGTCTGAAGCTACTTTACCTAATGACTTCTAATTTGATTAAAAGGCACGTCTGAAGCTACGTTACCTTATGACTTCTAATTTGATTAAAAGGCACGTCTGAAGTTACTTTACCTAATGACTTCTAATTTGATTAAAATGCACGTCTGAAGTTACTTTACCTAATGACTTCTAATTTGATTAAAAGGCACGTCTGAAGTTACTTTTCCTAATGACTTCTAATTTGATTAAAAGGCACGTCTGAAGTTACTTTACCTAATGACTTCTAATTTGATTAAAAGGCACGTCTGAAGTTACTTTACCTAATGACTTATAATTTGATTAAAAGGCACGTCTGAAGCTACTTTACCTAATGACTTCTAATTTTATTAAAAGGCACGTCTGAAGCCACTTTACCTAATTACTTCTAATTTGATTAAACGGCACGTCTGAAGCTACTTTACCTAATGACTTCTAATTTTATTAAAAGGCACGTCTGAAGCTACTTTACCTAATGACTTCTAATTTGATTAAACGGCACGTCTGAAGCTACTTTACCTAATGACTTCTAATTTTATTAAAAGGCACGTCTGAAGCTACTTTACCTAATGACTTCTAATTTGATTAAAAGGCACGTCTGAAGTTACTTTACCTAATGACTTCTAATTTTATTAAAAGGCACGTCTGAAGCTACTTTACCTAATGACTTCTAATTTGATTAAAAGGCACGTCTGAAGTTACTCTACCTAATGACTTCTAATTTGATTAAAAGGCAGGTCTTAAGCTACTTTACCTAATGACTTCTAATTTTATTAAAAGGCACGTCTGAAGTTACTTTACATAATGACTTCTAATTTGATTAAAAGGCACGTCTGAAGCTACTTTACCTAATGACTTCTAATTTTATTAAAAGGCACGTCTGAAGCTACTTTACCTAATGACTTCTAATTTGATTAAAAGGCACGTCTGAAGTTTCTTTACCTAATGACTTCTAATTTGATTAAACGGCACGTCTGAAGCTACTTTACCTAATGACTTCTAATTTGATTAAAAGGCACGTCTGAAGCTACTTTACCTAATGACTTCTAATTTGATTAAAAGGCACGTCTGAAGCTACTTTACCTAATGACTTCTAATTTGATTAAAAGGCACGTCTGAAGTTACTTTACCTAATGACTTCTAATTTGATTAAAAGGAACGTCTGAAGCTACTTTACCTAATGACTTCTAATTTGATTAAAAGGCACGTCTGAAGCTACTTTACCTAATGACTTCTAATTTGATTAAAAGGCACGTCTGAAGCTACTTTACCTAATGACTTCTAATTTGATTAAAAGGCACCTCTGAAGTTACTTTACATAATGACTTCTAATTTGATTAAAAGGCACGTCTGAAGCTACTTTACCTAATGACTTCTAATTTGATTAAAAGGCACGTCTGAAGCTACTTTACCTAATGACTTCGGATTTGATCCAAAGGCACGTCTGAAGTTACTTTACCTAATGACTTCTAATTTGATTAAAAGTCACGTCTGAAGCTACTTTACCTAATGACTTCTAATTTTATTAAAAGGCACGTCTTAAGCTACTTTACCTAATGACTTCTAATTTGATTAAAAGGCACGTCTGAAGCTACTTTACCTAATGACTTCTAATTTGATTAAAAGGCACGTCTGAAGCTACTTTACCTAATGACTTCTAATTTGATTAAAAGGCACGTCTGAAGTTACTTTACCTAATGACTTCTAATTTGATTAAAAGGCACGTCTGAAGTTACTTTACCTAATGACTTCTAATTTGATTAAAAGGCACGTCTGAAGTTACTTTACCTAATGACTTCTAATTTGATTAAAAGGCACGTCTGAAGCTACTTTACCTAATGACTTCTAATTTGATTAAAAGGCACGTCTGAAGCTACTTTACCTAATGACTTCTAATTTGATTAAAAGGCACGTCTGAAGTTACTTTACCTAATTACTTCTAATTTGATTAAAAGGCACGTCTGAAGCTACTTTACCTAATGACTTCTAATTTGATTAAAAGGCACGTCTGAAGTTACTTTACCTAATAACTTCTAATTTGATTAAAAGGCACGTCTGAAGCTACTTTACCTAATGACTTCTAATTTGATTAAAAGGCACGTCTGAAGTTACTTTACCTAATGACTTCTAATTTGATTAAAAGGCACGTCTGAAGTTACTTTACCTAATGACTTATAATTTGATTAAAAGGCACGTCTGAAGTTACTTTACCTAATGGCTTCTAATTTGATTAAAAGGCACGTCTGAAGCTACTTTACCTAATGACTTCTAATTTGATTAAAAGGCACGTCTGAAGCTACTTTACCAAATGAATTCGAATTTGATTAAAATAATCGTTTGAAGTAATTTTTCGATAATGAGTTCTTATTTGATTAAAAGGCGCGTGTGAATATTTTCTATTATGTCTTCTAATTTTATTAAAAGGCACATATGGAGCTTTTTTTAATTATGAATTCTAATTTGATTAAAAGGAACGTGTAATGCTTTTTACATAATGAATTGTAATTTTATTAAACGATACGTGTGAAGCTTTCATTCATAATAAATTCTAATTTGATTAAAAGGTTCGTCTAACTTGTTTTCCATAATGAATTCTAATTGCATTAAAAGGCCTGCGTTAATTTGGTCAAAAGGCACGTGTGAAGCTTTATTCTTTGTTTTCTATGATGACATCTAACTTGATTGGAAGACGCGTGTTAAGCTTTTCGCAATAATGAATTCTAATTTGATTGAAAGGCACGTGTGAAGCTTTATTCCATAATGAATTCGAATTTGATTAAAAGGCTTGTGTGAAGTTTTTTTTCCATAATGACTTCTAATTTGATTAAAAGGCACGTGTGAAGCTTAATTCCATAATGAACTCAAATTTGATTAAAAGGGACGTGTGAAGCTACTTTACCTAATGACTTCTAATTTGATTAAAAGGCACGTCTGAAGTTACTTTACCTAATGACTTCTAATTTGATTAAAAGGCACGTCTGAAGTTACTTTACCTAATGACTTATAATTTGATTAAAAGGCACGTCTGAATCTACTTTACCTAATGACTTCTAATTTGATTAAAAGGCACGTCTGAAGCTACTTTACCTAATGACTTCTAATTTGATTAAACGGCACGTCTGAAGCTACTTTACCTAATGACTTCTAATTTTATTAAAAGGCACGTCTGAAGCTACTTTACCTAATGACTTCTAATTTGATTAAAAGGCACGTCTGAAGTTACTTTACCTAATGACTTTTTATTTTATTAAAAGGCACGTCTGAAGCTACTTTACCTAATGACTTCTAATTTGATTAAAAGGCACGTCTGAAGCTACTTTACCTAATGACTTCTAATTTGATTAAAAGGCACGTCTGAAGTTACTTTACCTAATGACTTCTAATTTGATTAAAAGGCACGTCTGAAGCTACTTTACCTAATGACTTCTAATTTGATTAAAAGGCACGTCTGAAGTTACTTTACCTAATGACTTCTAATTTGATTAAAAGGCACGTCTGAAGTTACTTTACCTAATGACTTCTAATTTGATTAAAAGGCACGTCTAAAGTTACTTTACCTAATGTCTTCTAATTTGATCAAAAGGCACGTCTGAAGTTACTTTACCTAATGACTTCTAATTTGATTAAAAGGCACGTCTGAAGCTACTTTACCTAATGACTTATAATTTGATTAAAAGGCACGTCTGAAGTTACTTTACCTAATGACTTCTAATTTGATTAAAAGGCACGTCTGAAGCTACTTTACCTAATGACTTCTCATTTGATTAAAAGGCACGTCTAAAGTTACTTTACCTAATGTCTTCTAATTTGATCAAAAGGCACGTCTGAAGTTACTTTACCTAATGACTTATAATTTTATTAAAAGGCACGTCCGAAGCTACTTTACCTAATGACTTATAATTTGATTAAAAGGCACGTCTGAAGCTTCTTTACCTTATGACTTCTAATTTGATTAAAAGGCACGTCTGAAGTTACTTTACCTAATGACTTCTAATTTGATTAAAAGGCACGTCTGAAGTTACTTTACCTAATGACTTATAATTTGATTAAAAGGCACGTCTGAAGTTACTTTACCTAATGACTTCTAATTTGATTAAAAGGCACGTCTGAAGTTACTTTACCTAATGACTTCTAATTTGATTAAAAGGCACGTCTGAAGTTACTTTACCTAATGACTTATAATTTGATTAAAAGGCACGTCTGAAGTTACTTTACCTAATGACTTCTAATTTGATTAAAAGGCACGTCTGAAGCTACTTTACCTAATGACTTATAATTTGATTAAAAGGCACGTCTGAAGTTACTTTACCTAATGACTTCTAATTTGATTAAAAGGCACGTCTGAAGTTACTTTACCTAATGACTTCTAATTTGATTAAAAGGCACGTCTGAAGCTACTTTACCTAATGACTTATAATTTGATTAAAAGGCACGTCTGAAGCTACTTTACCTAATGACTTCTAATTTGATTAAAAGGCACGTCTGAAGTTACTTTACCTAATGACTTCTAATTTGATTAAAAGGCACGTCTGAAGTTACTTTACCTAATGACTTATAATTTGATTAAAAGGCACGTCTGAAGTTACTTTACCTAATGACTTATAATTTGATTAAAAGGCACGTCTGAAGTTACTTTACCTAATGACTTCTAATTTGATTAAAAGGCACGTCTGAAGTTACTTTACCTAATGACTTCTAATTTGATTAAAAGGCACGTCTGAAGCTACTTTACCTAATGACTTATAATTTGATTAAAAGGCACGTCTGAAGTTACTTTACCTAATGACTTCTAATTTGATTAAAAGGCACGTCTGAAGCTACTTTACCTAATGACTTCTAATTTGATTAAAAGGCACGTCTGAAGTTACTTTACCTAATGACTTCTAATTTGATTAAAAGGCACGTCTGAAGTTACTTTACCTAATGACTTCTAATTTGATTAAAAGGCACGTCTGAAGTTACTTTACCTAATGACTTCTAATTTGATTAAAAGGCACGTCTGAAGTTACTTTACCTAATGACTTATAATTTGATTAAAAGGCACGTCTGAAGCTACTTTACCTAATGACTTCTAATTTGATTAAAAGGCACGTCTGAAGTTACTTTACCTAATGACTTCTAATTTGATTAAAAGGCACGTCTGAAGTTACTTTACCTAATGACTTCTAATTTGATTAAAAAGCACGTCTGAAGTTACTTTACCTAATGTCTTCTAATTTGATTAAAAGGCACGTCTGAAGTTACTTTACCTAATGACTTCTAATTTGATTAAAAGGCACGTCTGAAGCTACTTTACCTAATGACTTCTAATTTGATTAAAAGGCACGTCTGAAGCTACTTTACCTAATGACTTCTAATTTGATTAAAAGGCACGTCTGAAGTTACTTTACCTAATGACTTCTAATTTGATTAAAAAGCACGTCTGAAGTTACTTTACCTAATGTCTTCTAATTTGATTAAAAGGCACGTCTGAAGTTACTTTACCTAGTTACTTCTAATTTGATTAAAAGGCACGTCTGAAGCTACTTTACCTAATGACTTATAATTTGATTAAAAGGCACGTCTGAAGTTACTTTACCTAATGACTCCTAATTTGATTAAAAGGCACGTCTGAAGTTACTTTACCTAATGACTTCTAATTTGATTAAAAGGCACGTCTGAAGTTACTTTACCTAATGACTTATAATTTGATTAAAAGGCACGTCTGAAGCTACTTTACCTAATGACTTCTAATTTGATTAAAAGGCACGTCTGAAGCTACTTTACCTAATGACTTCTAATTTGATTAAACGGCACGTCTGAAGCTACTTTACCTAATGACTTCTAATTTTATTAAAAGGCACGTCTGAAGCTAATTTACCTAATGACTTCTAATTTGATTAAACGGCACGTCTGAAGCTACTTTACCTAATGACTTCTAATTTTATTAAAAGGCACGTCTGAAGCTACTTTACCTAATGACTTCTAATTTTATTAAAAGGCACGTCTGAAGTTACTTTACCTAATGACTTCTAATTTTATTAAAAGGCACGTCTGAAGCTACTTTACCTAATGACTTCTAATTCGATTAAAAGGCACGTCTGAAGTTACTCTACCTAATGACTTCTAATTTGATTAAAAGGCACGTCTGAAGCTACTTTACCTAATGACTTCTAATTTGATTAAAAGGCACGTCTGAAGTTACTTTACCTAATGACTTCTAATTTGATTAAAAGGCACGTCTGAAGCTACTTTACCTAATGACTTCTAATTTGATTAAAAGGCACGTCTGAAGCTACTTTACCTAATGACTTCTAATTTGATTAAAAGGCACGTCTGAAGTTACTTTACCTAATGACTTCTAATTTGATTAAAAGGCACGTCTGAAGCTACTTTACCTAATGACTTCTAATTTGATTAAAAGGCACGTCTGAAGTTACTTTACCTAATGACTTCTAATTTGATTAAAAGGCACGTCTGAAGTTACTTTACCTAATGACTTATAATTAGATTAAAAGGCACGTCTGAAGCTACTTTACCGATTGGCTTCTAATTTGATTAAAAGGCACGTCTGAAGCTACTTTACCAAATGAATTCGAATTTGATTAAAATAATCGTTTGAAGTAATTTTTCGATAATGAGTTCTTATTTGATTAAAAGGCGCGTGTGAATATTTTCTATTATGTCTTCTAATTTTATTAAAAGGCACATATGGAGCTTTTTTTAATTATGAATTCTAATTTGATTAAAAGGAACGTGTAATGCTTTTTACATAATGAATTGTAATTTTATTAAACGACACGTGTGAAGCTTTCATTCATAATAAATTCTAATTTGATTAAAAGGTTCGTCTAACTTGTTTTCCATAATGAATTCTAATTGCATTAAAAGGCCTGCGTTAATTTGGTCAAAAGGCACGTGTGAAGCTTTATTCTTTATTTTCTATGATGACATCTAACTTGATTAGAAGACGCGTGTTAAGCTTTTCGCAATAATGAATTCTAATTTGATTGAAAGGCACGTGTGAAGCTTTATTCCATAATGAATTCGAATTTGATTAAAAGGCTTGTGTGAAGTTTTTTTTCCATAATGACTTCTAATTTGATTAAAAGGCACGTGTGAAGCTTAATTCCATAATGAACTCAAATTTGATTAAAAGGGACGTGTGAAGCTACTTTACCTAATGACTTCTAATTTGATTAAAAGGCACGTCTGAAGTTACTTTACCTAATGACTTCTAATTTGATTAAAAGGCACGTCTGAAGTTACTTTACCTAATGACTACTAATTTGATTAAAAGGCACGTCTGAAGTAACTTTACCTAATGACTTCTAATTTGATTAAAAGGCACGTATGAAGCTACTTTACCTAATGACTTCTAATTTGATTAAAAGGCACATCTGAAGCTACTTTACCTAATGACTTCTAATTTGATTAAAACGCACGTCTGAAGCTACTTTACATAATGACTTCTAATTTGATTAAAAGGCACGTCGGAAGTTACTTTACCTAATGACTTCTAATTTGATTAAAAGGCACGTCTGAAGCTACTTTACCTAATGGCTTCTAATTTGATTAAAAGGCACGTCTGAAGCTACTTTACCTAATGACTTCTAATTTGATTAAAAGGCACGTCTGAAGCTACTTTACCTAATGACTTCTAATTTGATTAAAAGGCACGTCTGAAGTTACTTTACCTAATGACTTCTAATTTGATTAAAAGGCACGTCTGAAGCTACTTTACCTAATGACTTCTAATTTGATTAAAAGGCACGTCTGAAGTTACTTTACCTAATGACTTCTAATTTGATTAAAAGGCACGTCTGAAGTTACTTTACCTAATGACTTATAATTAGATTAAAAGGCACGTCTGAAGCTACTTTACCGATTGGCTTCTAATTTGATTAAAAGGCACGTCTGAAGCTACTTTACCTAATGACTTCTAATTTGATTAAAAGGCACGTCTGAAGCTACTTTACCAAATGAATTCGAATTTGATTAAAATAATCGTTTGAAGTAATTTTTCGATAATGAGTTCTTATTTGATTAAAAGGCGCGTGTGAATATTTTCTATTATGTCTTCTAATTTTATTAAAAGGCACATATGGAGCTTTTTTTAATTATGAATTCTAATTTGATTAAAAGGAACGTGTAATGCTTTTTACATAATGAATTGTAATTTTATTAAACGACACGTGTGAAGCTTTCATTCATAATAAATTCTAATTTGATTAAAAGGTTCGTCTAACTTGTTTTCCATAATGAATTCTAATTGCATTAAAAGGCCTGCGTTAATTTGGTCAAAAGGCACGTGTGAAGCTTTATTCTTTATTTTCTATGATGACATCTAACTTGATTAGAAGACGCGTGTTAAGCTTTTCGCAATAATGAATTCTAATTTGATTGAAAGGCACGTGTGAAGCTTTATTCCATAATGAATTCGAATTTGATTAAAAGGCTTGTGTGAAGTTTTTTTTCCATAATGACTTCTAATTTGATTAAAAGGCACGTGTGAAGCTTAATTCCATAATGAACTCAAATTTGATTAAAAGGGACGTGTGAAGCTACTTTACCTAATGACTTCTAATTTGATTAAAAGGCACGTCTGAAGTTACTTTACCTAATGACTTCTAATTTGATTAAAAGGCACGTCTGAAGTTACTTTACCTAATGACTACTAATTTGATTAAAAGGCACGTCTGAAGTAACTTTACCTAATGACTTCTAATTTGATTAAAAGGCACGTATGAAGCTACTTTACCTAATGACTTCTAATTTGATTAAAAGGCACATCTGAAGCTACTTTACCTAATGACTTCTAATTTGATTAAAACGCACGTCTGAAGCTACTTTACATAATGACTTCTAATTTGATTAAAAGGCACGTCGGAAGTTACTTTACCTAATGACTTCTAATTTGATTAAAAGGCACGTCTGAAGCTACTTTACCTAATGGCTTCTAATTTGATTAAAAGGCACGTCTGAAGCTACTTTACCTAATGACTTCTAATTTGATTAAAAGGCACGTCTGAAGCTACTTTACCTAATGACTTCTAATTTGATTAAAAGGCACGTCTGAAGTTACTTTACCTAATGACTTCTAATTTGATTAAAAGGCACGTCTGAAGCTACTTTACCTAATGACTTCTAATTTGATTAAAAGGCACGTCTGAAGTTACTTTACCTAATGACTTCTAATTTGATTAAAAGGCACGTCTGAAGTTACTTTACCTAATGACTTATAATTAGATTAAAAGGCACGTCTGAAGCTACTTTACCGATTGGCTTCTAATTTGATTAAAAGGCACGTCTGAAGCTACTTTACCTAATGACTTCTAATTTGATTAAAAGGCACGTCTGAAGCTACTTTACCAAATGAATTCGAATTTGATTAAAATAATCGTTTGAAGTAATTTTTCGATAATGAGTTCTTATTTGATTAAAAGGCGCGTGTGAATATTTTCTATTATGTCTTCTAATTTTATTAAAAGGCACATATGGAGCTTTTTTTAATTATGAATTCTAATTTGATTAAAAGGAACGTGTAATGCTTTTTACATAATGAATTGTAATTTTATTAAACGACACGTGTGAAGCTTTCATTCATAATAAATTCTAATTTGATTAAAAGGTTCGTCTAACTTGTTTTCCATAATGAATTCTAATTGCATTAAAAGGCCTGCGTTAATTTTGTCAAAAGGCACGTGTGAAGCTTTATTCTTTATTTTCTATGATGACATCTAACTTGATTAGAAGACGCGTGTTAAGCTTTTCGCAATAATGAATTCTAATTTGATTGAAAGGCACGTGTGAAGCTTTATTCCATAATGAATTCGAATTTGATTAAAAGGCTTGTGTGAAGTTTTTTTTCCATAATGACTTCTAATTTGATTAAAAGGCACGTGTGAAGCTTAATTCCATAATGAACTCAAATTTGATTAAAAGGGACGTGTGAAGCTACTTTACCTAATGACTTCTAATTTGATTAAAAGGCACGTCTGAAGTTACTTTACCTAATGACTTCTAATTTGATTAAAAGGCACGTCTGAAGTTACTTTACCTAATGACTACTAATTTGATTAAAAGGCACGTCTGAAGTAACTTTACCTAATGACTTCTAATTTGATTAAAAGGCACGTATGAAGCTACTTTACCTAATGACTTCTAATTTGATTAAAAGGCACATCTGAAGCTACTTTACCTAATGACTTCTAATTTGATTAAAACGCACGTCTGAAGCTACTTTACATAATGACTTCTAATTTGATTAAAAGGCACGTCGGAAGTTACTTTACCTAATGACTTCTAATTTGATTAAAAGGCACGTCTGAAGCTACTTTACCTAATGGCTTCTAATTTGATTAAAAGGCACGTCTGAAGCTACTTTACCTAATGACTTCTAATTTGATTAAAAGGCACGTCTGAAGCTACTTTACCTAATGACTTCTAATTTGATTAAAAGGCACGTCTGAAGTTACTTTACCTAATGACTTCTAATTTGATTAAAAGGCACGTCTGAAGTTACTTTACCTAATGACTTCTAATTTGATTAAAAGGCACGTCTGAAGTTACTTTACCTAATGACTTCTAATTTGATGAACAGGCTCGTCTGAAGCTACTTTACCTAATCACTTCTAATTTGATTAAAAAGCACGTCTGAAGTTACTTTACCTAATGACTTCTAATTTGATTAAAAGGCACGTCTGAAGCTACTTTACCTAATGACTTCTAATTTGATTAAAAGGCACGTCTGAAGTTACTTTACCTAATGACTTCTAATTTGATTAAAAGGCACGTCTGAAGTTACTTTACCTAATGACTTCTAATTTGATGAACAGGCTCGTCTGAAGCTACTTTACCTAATCACTTCTAATTTGATTAAAAAGCACGTCTGAAGTTACTTTACCTAATGACTTCTAATTTGATTAAAAGGCACGTCTGAAGCTACTTTACCTAATGACTTCTAATTTGATTAAAAGGCACGTTTGAAGTTACTTTACCTAATGACTTATAATTTGATTAAAAGGCACGTCTGAAGCTACTTTACCTAATGACTTCTAATTTGATTAAAAGGCACGTCTGAAGCTACTTTACCTAATGACTTCTAATTTGATTAAAAGGCACGTCTGAAGCTACTTTACCTAATGACTTCTAATTTGATTAAAAGGCACGTCTGAAGTTACTTTACCTAATGACTTCTAATTTGATTAAAAGGCACATCTGGAGTTACTTTACCTAATGACTTCTAATTTGATTAAAAGGCACGTCTGAAGCTACTTTACCTAATGACTTCTAATTTGATTAAAAGGCACGTCTGAAGTTACTTTACCTAATGACTTCTAATTTGATTAAAAGGCACGTCTGAAGCTACTTTACCTAATGACTTCTAATTTGATTAAAAGGCACGTCTGAAGCTACTTTACCTAATGACTTCTAATTTGATTAAAAGGCACGTCTGAAGTTACTTTACCTAATGACTTCTAATTTGATTAAAAGGCACGTCTGAAGTTACTTTACCTAATGACTTCTAATTTGATTAAAAGGCACGTCTGAAGTTACTCTACCTAATGACTTCTAATTTGATTAAAAGGCACGTCTGAAGCTACTTTACCTAATGACTTCTAATTTGATTAAAAGGCACGTCAGAAGTTACTTTACCTAATGACTTCTAATTTGATTAAAAGGCACGTCTGAAGCTACTTTACCTAATCACTTCTAATTTGATTAAAAGGCACGTCTGAAGCTACTTTACCTAATGACTTCTAATTTGATTAAAAGGCACGTCTTAAGTTACTTTACCTAATGACTTCTAATTTGATTAAAAGGCACGTCTGAAGTTACTTTACCTAATGACTTCTAATTTGATTAAAAGGCACGTCTGAAGTTACTTTACCTAATGACTTCTAATTTGATTAAAAGGCACGTCTAAAGTTACTTTACCTAATGACTTCTAATTTGATTAAAAGGCACGTCTGAAGTTACTTTACCTAATGACTTCTAATTTGATTAAAAGGCACGTCTGAAGTTACTTTACCTAATGACTTCTAATTTGATTAAAAGGCACGTCTGAAGCTACTTTACCTAATGACTTCTAATTTGATTAAAAGGCACGTCTGAAGTTACTTTACCTAATGACTTCTAATTTGATTAAAAGGCACGTCTGAAGCTACTTTACCTAATGACTTCTAATTTGATTAAAAGGCACGTCTGAAGTTACTTTACCTAATGACTTCTAATTTGATTTAAAGGCACGTCTGAAGTTACTTTACCTAATGACTTCTAATTTGATTAAAAGGCACGTCTGAAGTTACTTTACCTAATGACTTCTAATTTGATTAAAAGGCACGTTTGAAGTGACTTTACCTAATGACTTCTGATTTGATTAAAAGGCACGTCTGAAGCTACTTTACCTAATGACTTCTGATTTGATTAAAAGGCACGTCTGAAGCTACTTTGCCTAATGACTTCTAATTTGATTAAAAGGCACGTCTGAAGTTACTTTACCTAATGACTTCTAATTTGATTAAAAGGAACGTCTGAAGCTACTTTACCTAATGACTTCTAATTTGATTAAAAGGCACGTCTGAAGCTACTTTACCTAATGACTTCTAATTTGATTAAAAGGCACGTGTAATGCTTTTTACATAATGAATTGTAATTTTTTTAAACGACACGTGTGAAGCTTTCATTCATAATAAATTCTAATTTGATTAAAAGGTTCGTCTAACTTGTTTTCCATAATGAATTCTAATTGCATAAAAAGGCCTGCGTTAATTTGGTCAAAAGGCACGTGTGAAGCTTTATTCTTTATTTTCTATGATGACATCTAACTTGATTAGAAGACGCGTGTTAAGCTTTTCGCAATAATGAATTCTAATTTGATTGAAAGGCACGTGTGAAGCTTTATTCCATAATGAATTCGAATTTGATTAAAAGGCTTGTGTGAAGTTTTTTTTCCATAATGACTTCTAATTTGATTAAAAGGCACGTGTGAAGCTTAATTCCATAATGAACTCAAATTTGATTAAAAGGGACGTGTGAAGCTACTTTACCTAATGACTTCTAATTTGATTAAAAGGCACGTCTGAAGTTACTTTACCTAATGACTTCTAATTTGATTAAAAGGCACGTCTGAAGTTACTTTACCTAATGACTACTAATTTGATTAAAAGGCACGTCTGAAGTAACTTTACCTAATGACTTCTAATTTGATTAAAAGGCACGTATGAAGCTACTTTACCTAATGACTTCTAATTTGATTAAAAGGCACATCTGAAGCTACTTTACCTAATGACTTCTAATTTGATTAAAACGCACGTCTGAAGCTACTTTACCTAATGACTTCTAATTTGATTAAAAGGCACGTCGGAAGTTACTTTACCTAATGACTTCTAATTTGATTAAAAGGCACGTCTGAAGCTACTTTACCTAATTGCTTCTAATTTGATTAAAAGGCACGTCTGAAGCTACTTTACCTAATGACTTCTAATTTGATTAAAAGGCACGTCTGAAGCTACTTTACCTAATGACTTCTAATTTGATTAAAAGGCACGTCTGAAGTTACTTTACCTAATGACTTCTAATTTGATTAAAAGGCACGTCTGAAGTTACTTTACCTAATGACTTCTAATTTGATGAACAGGCTCGTCTGAAGCTACTTTACCTAATCACTTCTAATTTGATTAAAAGGCACGTCTGAAGTTACTTTACCTAATGACTTCTAATTTGATTAAAAGGCACGTCTGAAGCTACTTTACCTAATGACTTCTAATTTGATTAAAAGGCACGTTTGAAGTTACTTTACCTAATGACTTCTAATTTGATTAAAAGGCACGTCTGAAGCTACTTTACCTAATGACTTCTAATTTGATTAAAAGGCACGTCTGAAGTTACTTTACCTAATGACTTCTAATTTGATTAAAAGGCACGTCTGAAGCTACTTTACCTAATGACTTCTAATTTGATTAAAAGGCACGTCTGAAGTTACTTTACCTAATGACTTCTAATTTGATTAAAAGGCACATCTGGAGTTACTTTACCTAATGACTTATAATTTGATTAAAAGGCACGTCTGAAGCTACTTTACCTAATGACTTCTAATTTGATTAAAAGGCACGTCTTAAGTTACTTTACCTAATAACTTCTAATTTGATTAAAAGGCACGTCTGAAGCTACTTTACCTAATGACTTCTAATTTGATTAAAAGGCACGTCTGAAGCTAGTTTACCTAATGACTTCTAATTTGATTAAAAGGCACGTCTGAAGTTACTTTACCTAATGACTTCTAATTTGATTAAAAGGCACGTCTGAAGTTACTTTACCTAATGACTTCTAATTTGATTAAAAGGCACGTCAGAAGTTACTCTACCTAATGACTTCTAATTTGATTAAAAGGCACGTCTGAAGCTACTTTACCTAATGACTTCTAATTTGATTAAAAGGCACGTCAGAAGTTACTTTACCTAATGACTTCTAATTTGATTAAAAGGCACGTCTGAAGCTACTTTACCTAATCACTTCTAATTTGATTTAAAGGCACGTCTGAAGCTACTTTACCTAATGACTTCTAATTTTATTAAAAGGCACGTCTGAAGTTACTTTACCTAATGACTTCTAATTTGATTAAAAGGCACGTCTGAAGTTACTTTACCTAATGACTTCTAATTTGATTAAAAGGCACGTCTGAAGTTACTTTACCTAATGACTTCTAATTTGATTAAAAGGCACGTCTGAAGTTACTTTATCTAATGACTTCTAATTTGATTAAAAGGCACGTCTGAAGTTACTTTACCTAATGACTTCTAATTTGATTAAAAGGCACATCTGAAGTTACTTTACCTAATGACTTCTAATTTGATTAAAAGGCACGTCTGAAGCTACTTTACCTAATGACTTCTAATTTGATTAAAAGGCACGTCTGAAGTTACTTTACCTAATGACTTCTAATTTGATTAAAAGGCACGTCTGAAGCTACTTTACCTAATGACTTCTAATTTGATTAAAAGGCACGTCTGAAGTTACTTTACCTAATGACTTCTAATTTTATTTAAAGGCACGTCTGAAGTTACTTTACCTAATGACTTCTAATTTGATTAAAAGGCACGTCTGAAGTTACTTTACCTAATGACTTCTAATTTGATTAAAAGGCACGTTTGAAGTGACTTTACCTAATGACTTCTGATTTGATTAAAAGGCACGTCTGAAGCTACTTTACCTAATGACTTCTAATTTGATTAAAAGGCACGTCTGAAGCTACTTTACCTAATGACTTCTAATTTGATTAAAAGGCACGTCTGAAGTTACTTTACCTAATGACTTCTAATTTGATTAAAAGGCACGTCTGAAGCTACTTTACCTAATGACTTCTAATTTGATTAAAAGGCACGTCTGAAGCTACTTTACCTAATGACTTCTAATTTGATTAAAAGGCACGTCTGAAGCTACTTTACCTAATGACTTCTAATTTGATTAAAAGGCACGTCTGAAGTTACTTTACCTAATGACTTCTAATTTGATTAAAAGGCACGTCTGAAGCTACTTTACCTAATGACTTCTAATTTGATTAAAAGGCACGTCTGAAGCTACTTTACCTAATGACTTCTAATTTGATTAAAAGGCACGTCTGAAGCTACTTTACCTTATGACTTCTAATTTGATTAAAAGGCACGTCTGAAGTTACTTTACCTAATGACTTCTAATTTGATTAAAAGGCACGTCTGAAGCTACTTTACCTAATGACTTCTAATTTGATTTAAAGGCACGTCGGAAGTTACTTTACCTAATGACTTCTAATTTGATTAAAAGGCACGTCTGAAGTTACTTTACCTAATGACTTCTAATTTGATTAAAATGCACGTCTGAAGTTACTTTACCTAATGACTTCTAATTTGATTAAAAGGCACGTCTGAAGCTACTTTACCTAATGACTTCTAATTTGATTAAAAGGAACGTCTGAAGTTACTTTACCTAATGACTTCTAATTTGATTAAAAGGCACGTCTGAAGCTACTTTTCCTAATGACTTCTAATTTGATTAAAAGGCACGTCTGAAGTTACTTTACCTAATGACTTCTAATTTGATTAAAAGGCACGTCTGAAGCTACTTTACCTAATCACTTCTAATTTGATTAAAAGGCACGTCTGAAGTTACTTTACCTAATGTCTTCTAATTTGATTAAAAGGCACGTCTGAAGTTACTTTACCTAATGACTTCTAATTTGATTAAAAGGCACGTCTGAAGTTAGTTTACCTAATGACTTCTAATTTGATTAAAAGGCACGTCTGAAGTTACTTTACATAATGACTTCTAATTTGATTAAAAGGCACGTCTGAAGCTACTTTACCTAATGACTTCTAATTTGATTAAAAGGCACGTCTGAAGTTACTTTACCTAATGACTTCTAATTTGATTAAAAGGCACGTCTGAAGCTACTTTACCTAATGACTTCTAATTTGATTAAAAGGCACGTCTGAAGTTACTTTACCTAATGTCTTCTAATTTGATTAAAAGGCACGTCTGAAGTTACTTTACCTAATGACTTCTAATTTGATTAAAAGGCACGTCTGAAGTTACTTTACCTAATGTCTTCTAATTTGATTAAAAGGCACGTCTGAAGTTACTTTACCTAATGTCTTCTAATTTGATTAAAAGGCGCGTCTGAAGTTACTTTACCTAATGACTTCTAATTTGATTAAAAGGCACATCTGAAGTTACTTTACCTAATGACTTCTAATTTGATTAAAAGGCACGTCTGAAGTTACTTTACATAATGACTTCTAATTTGATTAAAAGGCACGTCTGAAGCTACTTTACCTAATGACTTCTAATTTGATTAAAAGGCAAGTCTGAAGTTTCTTTACCTAATGACTTCTAATTTGATTAAAAGGCACGTCTGAAGCTACTTTACCTAATGACTTCTAATTTGATTAAAAGGCACGTCTGAAGCTACTTTACCTAATGACTTCTAATTTGATTAAAAGGCACGTCTGAAGTTACTTTACCTAATGACTTCTAATTTGATTAAAAGGCACGTCTGAAGCTACTTTACCTAATGGCTTCTAATTTGATTAAAAGGCACGTCTGAAGCTACTTTACCTAATGACTTCTAATTTGATTAAAAGGCACGTCTGAAGCTACTTTACCAAATGAATTCGAATTTTATTAAAATAATCGTGTGAAGTAATTTTTCGATAATGAGTTCTTATTTGATTAAAAGGCGCGTGTGAATATTTTCTATTATGTCTTCTAATTTCATTTAAAGGCACATATGGAGCTTTTTTTAATTATGAATTCTAATTTGATTAAAAGGAACGTGTAATGCTTTTTATATAATGAATTGTAATTTTATTAAACGACACGTGTGAAGCTTTCATTCATAATAAATTTTAATTTGATTAAAAGGTTCGTCTAACTTGTTTTCCATAATGAATTCTAATTGCATTAAAAGGCCTGCGTTAATTTGGTCAAAAGGCACGTGTGAAGCTTTATTCTTTATTTTCTATGATGACATCTAACTTGATTAGAAGACGCGTGTTAAGCTTTTCGCAATAATGAATTCTATTTTGATTGAAAGGCACGTGTGAAGCTTTATTCCATAATGAATTCGAATTTGATTAAAAGGCTTGTGTGAAGTTTTTTTTCCATAATGACTTCTAATTTGATTAAAAGGCACGTGTGAAGCTTAATTCCATAATGAATTCAAATTTGATTAAAAGGGACGTGTGAAGCTTTTTTCCATACTTAATTCTAATTTGATTAAAATGCACGTGTGAAGCTTTAGGTGTATCATAATTTTCGGGGAATTTTTGACAACCCTAACACAAAACTGCGAATAAAATATTTGAAAAAACTCGTAAATTATCTTTTAAAAGTGGGTTGTTTATTTTCTTTATGGAGTGTACTTATAAAATAACCTATTAAAATTGTTTAAAAAATAATAGAAATATTATTTTTTAATTAAAAAAAAAAACAGTGTTTACAAAGTGCCGGTGCGCCTTCATGCAGCAATTTTCTTACGAAATGAAATCAATTGAATTTTACGAGTTGAATATTTTTCAATTTTTAAACTTTAAAAATCCATCAAAGTTTTTCTATCGATTCAATTTTTACGATATTTTCAGGGTCAATGTGAAATTTTATGCTCTTTCCAATAAACCAAATATAATATTTTAGACAAACGTTCAACATTTTAAACATTTTTTCTAGCGATCATTTAGTTCTTGTTAATACATTTATCTACACAATTCTCGTGCTCATTGCACTTTTCTGACTGTAGCGATGACTGTTCAAAAACGATGCAGATCTATTGCCTTCTTTAGAAGAAAGATTCACTAAATGAAATGGTGGTAGAGTATTTTCAAAATTGGATTTGTCGGAAACTTACCTTTAGGTTAATTCAGTGAAAAAATGTTCATACCTGACAATGAATACACATAAAGGAATTTTGAAACTTAATCATTTTCCTTTTAGAATGAAGATGGCCCTGAGCTTATTTCAGAAAATAATGGACACAATGTTGCGGGTATAGAATATGTAATCGCATAGTTGGATGATAATTTATATAAAAAGCGAAAATCAGACCAACACAAAGCCCAGATTGAGTTCTGAAAAATACGATTCCTTCTCCACGTCGATTTGAGGATTGAATTCTATTGGCAGGAGGGGGGGGGCGAGGTCATCTCAGCGGATTCCTCAATTATATATCACTAAGGGAACTCTGTTTTCTCCCCTAGGGTAAGTAAAACGTTGAGAGTGACTTGCAGACTTACGGTTATTAACGAACTTGAAAATCGCTCAGACTTTATTACGAAGTACCGTACAGACACGAATATTAAAAGCTGATTTAAAAGCTGAATTGATGATCGTTATGTTTCTATTAGCCGCTCAGATGTTATCTTTATTCTTTTGAATTGAAATGACCTTTGATCCACGGCGATTCAAACTTTTATGGCCTGTACCTGACTGTTGACCACGTGAGAGGAAGTAATAAATCGTCAGACAGAACCCTTTAACATCTAAGGTTCTTCGCCAGAGTGATCGCCGAGCACAAAATTATCAACCGGGACCCAGAACTACCAAATTCGGAAGTGTCAGTCGCAGAACGTAGTTTGGAGTGCAGTGATACAACAGAATTCCGCAAAACCCGAGTACGATTGTTTGGTTATCACCAGAAGAGTTCATGTTCGAGAGGAATATATGTCCTGCGTTTGATACAGAGGTCAGGGACAAAACCAAAAGATGTCAATATAAATAATATATTACTCTTTTAAAATTCCTGCTCGGATAAGTCAGAATTCTCCAAAGGATGTATCCTCAAACTCAAAGCCGGAAATATCAGTGAGTCAAAGGTAATCACGGCAAGGTCATCAAGAAAAGACATAGAAAAAAATAAATATACAATGCAATCAGGGGCCGTAGGTATTCTAGAAATTAGCGGACGACTCACCTGGCTTCGGGGTTGAATCTCCTGGAACCAGCTTAACTGGTAAGGCCAGCGACACTTACCAATATCTAAAATGCTTCCCACATGCGTACATGTGAACAAAAACGTAAAAAATAAAATGTGGTCACGAAAGCTCAAAAACTTGATCTGATTAAGCAAAACCACATCAGATCCTAAATCAAAACTGAAAAATGCAGGCAACAAATTTGAGAAAGTGTTCTGGGATCTAGTGGGCTTAATATTTAACTACTAGTTGTACCCGGCTGGAAATGGGGGGGATGCTGAGATTACGGAAACGATAGATTAGAAACATAACACTCATGAGTTTTAAAAAAGGAAAGTTTTTTAAAAATAATATTTTTATGATTTTTATCGTCGAATTTGATTTTTTTTAATGTGACATTACAAAATGAAACTAGAAATGTAATAAAACGTCAATTATTTATTTATTTATTTATTTGTTTAGCTATTATCATCATTATCATTATTATTGTTATTATTTTTATTGTTATTATTATTATTATTGCTATTGTTATCATTAATATTATTTTATTGTTATTATTGTTATTGTTATTGTTATTATTATTTTTGTTGTTATTATTGTTGTGTGTGTGTGTGTGTTTTGCTGCACTGTTCTTTATTTATGCACACGTTTACCATGAAAGAACGAATTACTATTTCGTTATCCTTCTTACTAAAACGAAATCGTTATTTCTAGTATTTTTTCAAGCGTACCTGCTCTAAGTACTATTTCGAGTTCTCCTGACCCTTGTGTCTCCCAATTTTTCGTCTGGTAAAATTTTAATCACGTGATTACTGTCTAGTGACAATAAAATAAACTATCCATGTCATTGTCGCTTGTTATGGATTTAGCTGAACACGGTGGCGGGTGTTTTGTTACTATTCTATAGTTTCATGTAACAATTTAATGAGCAAAAAAGAAACCGTGAATTTATATATAGGGAGTTTATTATATAGATTCTTTGTTGGGGGGATCGACCTAGCGAGACGAAGGACCGTTTGAATAAATGCACAATCATTTAAATTAGTAATTATTTAAAAAAAAATGTCCTGTAACATTGCGGAGGATATTGTGTTTTACGTTTGTTCTATTTTTAAATTTTGTTCTGTTTTAATCTTTATTTTTTTTATTGTGCTCCCAAAAAACGAAAGTAGTCGAAAATAATTGAAAATTTAACATTCAACAGCGGTTCTTTATATATATATATATATATATATATATATATATATATATATATATATATATGTGTGTGTGTGTGTGTGTGTGTGTGTGTGTGTGTGTGTGTGCGCGTGTGTGTGTGTGTGCATATATATATAGCAAAAGATTTATTTTTTATAAAAATTAAATTCTATAAACTAAAACACAATAATTTTATTTGTAAACGGAAAAAACACAAAGAAGCAGAAGTTTATGTACGAACGGAAACATGGAATCCTATCCTAATTAAATGTAACGAATTTTTTTCGTGTATTTATAAATTTGTTTTGTATTTACTGCAATACTTGGTGTCAATAAATTCACATATCACCGTAACAAATAATAAAACCTAAACATCTAAAGAGAAAACAAAAAAATGGAGGTTTTTTGTTTCATTGTGATATCTAAAAAAACAAATCTTGCTCTCGCTCTCGCTCTCGCTCTCGCTCTCTCTCTCTCTCTCCCTCTCTCTCTCTCTCTCTCTCTCTCTCTACTGATGCGATAGGGATCAGAAATGTAAATAAACTGAGCCTGTGTTTACAAAAAAAAAGAAGGGGAAAAATGTCTAATTACACGAAATATGTAAATCTAAAATATTTCCAAAAACAGAAAGAAAGAAAAAATCAAACTTTTGGACTACAATAGTTGGCTATAATGTAAATATAAGTATGTATGGATAATGCCTGACATTAAGGTTTCGTAGTGTTCGTTAAGTAAAGGGAATATAATATATAATCATTCCATGATCCCTGAATATAAGAATGTGGAGTGTCAGCCAATCACAACGTGAGGATTCAGTTATGTGGAGATGTTAATATTTTTTTGTGTAGAAAAGGGAATTGTAATGCTATATGTAATATAGTATAGATCAATTACGTAGGAAGGGGTCCAAATTTAAGTCCCCTGTGAGTATAAATACACAGTTTTAGTGGGTGACGGTACTTAGCGATTAGGGGGTGAAATGGAAACTACTTCCTCTGTAAGTTATGACGATGATGATAATGCCACTCCTAGGATTAAATCTAATGTTTTAATATTACGAATTGATGTGGCTAAAATGTCGCTCTATAGTTAAAATGTCGCTCTAAAGTTAAATAAGGTAATGCCTAATACATTAACAGAATAAATTTGTATGTGCCATCTGTTGATGTAAACCTACGGTATTTTGGTCAAGAGGGAGAAAATTGCGTCTCTTTTATTATATATATATGTACGTATATATATATATATATATATATATATATTATATATATATGTATATATATATATGTATATATATATTATATATATTATATATATTATATATATATATTATATATGTATATATATATATATATATATATATATATATAAATTCCCGTTCACATACACCTTTCAGGATAAAGCTAGAACCCAGAACTAGATAGAATCGAGCAATTGCATCGACAACGGACAACGCCATATATAAATTCCCGTTCACTGAAAGGTGTATGTGAACGGGAATTTATATATCTATCTATAATCTCCTCTTAATGTCTAATATATGTAGAAAAAAGCGGGTCATCCTTCGTAGGGACGTGATGTCCCTCAACAAATAAGGTTGTTCCGTAATCGTGTCTGGGGAGTCGGCTAATTTCAGTTAATGTTTGTAGATGTGATATCTACCGCCTGCATACCAGCAGTAACTATCTTAGTTGTATATGACGCGTTGCTTGTCACATCGTAGAATGTAGAACTGGATGAAAATATAAGAATTTAAAAAATCGAGGCATAGTCAATAGATTGCGCCATGGCCCATATCGTTAGGTCGTCAGTATTGCACACTTCATGAGTGCGACGACCTGGGTTCGCGCCTATGTCGGAGCCCGTCACTGATGAGATGCAGTACATCGAATCCCACAATTGCTCGATTCTATCTAGTTCTGGGTTCTAGCTTTATCCTGAAAGGTGTATGTGAACGGGAATTTATATATCTATCTATAATCTCCTCTTAATGTCTAATATATATATATATATATATATATATATATATATATATATATATATATCAACAGGAGAAAAATGTATATTTTAATAAGGGGGTGGTCACCAACAATGTGTATTTTTTAACATTATTTTATTATTCTGTGTCTTGGTTTTCCTAGAAAATTATGTTTAGATCATTGTAATAATGTTTTTAAATCATTGTAATAATGTTTTTAAATCATTGAAATCGTTTTTAACGCGTTTTAGACGTTCTGTGAAGCGTCCTCTTCAGAAATTATTTAAAATGTTTAGAATATATTCAAGATGTGTTGGAGATGTAAAAAAGAGCATTTTCGTAGTTCATTTCGAATGTTTCCAAGAGATGGAAACGTGTAAGTGAATCTACTTTTCATTGGAATGTTCAATTTTTATTACCGTTTTATTGGGTTGTGGTCACTACTGTCTTATGTTTCTCTCTCACTCTCTCTCTCTCTCTTTCTGCTTGTGTTTTTTTTATCTTTTTTTATCTTTTTTTTTCTTTTAGGGTAGGATGTGTGTGTGTTTTCTTTTATTGGTTTGATGAATGTGTGTACTGCTTTATAGTATTATAAGTTATTTGCTTCCCTAGGAAAGTAACTGTTATCTAAGGTCGTTACTAATGTGTATGCGTGAGGAGGGGGGGATCAGCTCCTTTGAAATAAGGGTAGGGGTGTTTTCATTCAATTTTGATATTTATTTTTTGGATTCTTAGATTTTAGTATTGTGATTTTTGGTTTCAGTCTTAGACTGTTCGGGTATTTTTTATGTTTGTTTAGATAAAGGGGTGTATTTATAAATATTTATAGGGGATTCTTTTAATGCTTCTATTTACTTGTCTCCTCATGTGGGTATGGCAAGACCCAGGATCGGTTCCTAGTGTGGGGAAGATCTCGTTCCCTAGAGGGGAGAGGCCACTTGAAGGGGTATAGGTATGGGAGGGGGGATGGTAGAAGGGATGATAGTTATCTCAGTCATGAAGGATTTCTCCTCCACTTACTGAGGGGGTGCGAGGTGTTGAAATAGTTATTACACTATGGTTCTAGGTGCTTCCTAGTGTTGTTGGTTTCCAGGTTAAGTAGGTTTGATATTGTTCAGTGTGTTGTATTAGAGACAGGGGTGTTCTGTTTGTGTGTGTTTGTATGCGCGCGCGCGCGTGTGTGTGTTTAATGTGTCGGTTCTGATTTATGTGTGAGTGCGTATATGTATATGTATGTGCATGCGAGTGTGCCTTGCATTTCATGTTTTTGTGTGTTGATATTATGCTCTGTTTAGTTCAGAAGTGAATCTTGTTATAAAGGTTTTTTTTCTGTGTAAGTAAATAAAAATAATTGTCTGTTTGGAAGATTGGCATTATTTTGAACTATTTCCACTGCATATGTGTATGTGTTATGAAACATAGAGCTGTATGTTATCTGCAATTTTGATGTTGCTCTTATTAAGGCAACTCTATTGCTGAAATTGTTGGTGGCGCCTATGTAGGATTTGTTGCATGCTGTGCATCTTAGTACATATACTACATTTCTGGAGGTGCAATTTAGATCCTTTTTTATTTTGAATGTTTGTGTCGGGTTTTTGAATGTGTATGTGTTTCCTTCTATTATTATGTCACATACTCCACATCGCGGTTTGTTGCATTTTGTAAAACGATTTCAATGATTTAAAAACATTATTACAATGATCTAAACATAATTTTCAATGAAAAACCAAGACATGAAATAATAAAATAATGTTAAAAAATACACATTGTTGGTGATTACCCTCTTATTTAAATATATATATATATATATATATATATATATATATATATATATATATATATATATATATATAGGGATTATCATGTTTTCCATTCTTGCATGAAAGAGTAAATCTATTCGTATTTGCATATTGGGAAGAATTTTTCAACAGTAGTATAATTGTTAATTATAATCTATTTGTAAGCATATTTAAAGTGCAGTCATTTGAACACTACCCGGTGGATGAGTTTCCACTCAGTGATGTCTGTTTTTTAGATTTGGGGGAGCCAAATCTTCGCCAATCACTTATAATGTAGTTTACGTTTTTTCGCGAAGTTTATACTGTGACTTATATATCTTGAATGTTATGTAGTTCATTTAAGTAAAGACTTCTTTTGCTTGTCTCTATTTTTCGTATCTTTCTTTCCGTATATTCAGTTTGATGCCATGTTGGCGGCGTTAATCAGCCACTTTGTATTTTGTGCTATGTAATTGTCTAATGATTCTATCGCATCCTCCGTACCATTTTCAATAGTTACCAGCTCTCTCACCCTTTCTACCATCTTACATACATAAAATCAATATCATCATTCAGCGTTCTCTATTGTCATTTCTTCTTCTGTTCTTTAATTTAGGGATTTTCTGAAAGACACATATCATCATTCCTTAGGGATACTTCCTTAAAATATATTCATTTTATTCGGTTTCTACTGTATGATTAAATATGAATGTGCTTTCTTTTCTTTTCATATATTCCATATAATCACCTTTTTAATTACTTTAATGTTCACTCCCAAAATGAATTCCTAAATATTTATATATATCGCGTTTTCCTAGGGATTTAATCGTCTCTCGATCGAGTAGTTTTAAATTTTCGTTGTTTTAATCTTTGATTTATGACTCTAAAATATTGAAGTCGCGTTCTTCTATGTACCTGTTTATACTGATTGGTTTTTTTTCTATTTTAATGTGATTTTCATGCCCATATCCTGCTATTTAAGTGCGCCTTTTCTCCGTTCGTTTCGATGTGTTTCATATAAACAGTTTCTGAGTTTTCTTGTTTTTCTCATGTGCCCCTTTCCAATCTTATTTTGCATTTTTTGTTTTTGTTTTTATAATCATCATGTTCGACAAGTGCTCTAATCATTTATTGGTTCAGTACTTTTACATTAGGAATTCCATTCAAATTTCCTGATTGGTGATTAAATATAAGTTCATTATATTTCTTTTTTAAATAACATAAGATTGTCCATATACATGAAGTGATCTATATTTATTCTTTGTTCCTGAACAACTTCTGATTATGCCATTCAGTAAAAATCTGCCTGTGATAAACAATAGTGGTGATAAAGAATCTCTCTGGGGGGGGGTGCCTTACCGGATTTTATCTGAGATGTTGTTTCTGAGCTAGTAGTTTATTCTCTAATTTTCCATGACTTTCTCTGCAATATTTATAATTCTTTTCTAAAATAATTATAATTTTCTTCTTCTTTTTATTATTATTATTATTATTGTTATCACCCCATCATTCTTATTGTATATTGTGAGAAATGAAAAGAAGACGAGGAATGGGCAAGTGACTAATAGACTTCTAATACATCGGTCAAGAGGAAATGGACGCCTTTAGCAATACTGCGTATGCTTCGGGAATCCTATTAAAGTGCTAAGCTTTACTATCGTCCTTTTAAAAGATTTAACGAATCAATATTTCACTTCTTTGGCTATTTTCCTGGGCCAGAATTGGATTTGGATTATATATGTTGATGCTAGAAGGTTTAGGAACAATATTAGCGGGTTTTAAAGTTAAAAGACAGCGCGTGTCACAGTTGCCATCAAAATGTCCTAGTAGATTCTCTCCATATATATGCAAACGCACACGTCGAAGAAACTGTCATTGGTAAGAACGTGATGAATTCTTCAAAGAAATCGCTCCTGCATGAATTCAACTTTATTGTAGATGGACTTTTCGGTTTGCAATAAAGAAATTACGATGAGAATATACAGTAAAATTGCAGCAGATCTGATTAATTTCTTCGGTGGAACAAACATTTCCGTATAGTACACATCCCCTATAATTGTATACATACTACACCGCTATCTTTGTCTCTCTCTATATATGCACACACACACACACACACACACACAAATATATATAAATCTTTAAATTATTTTCAGTGGACTGTTTTCTCGTCGGTTCGTACGATGATTTGTTTGGAAAATTATGTGCGAGTTTGTTTATATTATTGTCATGTGCTGCAGAAGAATGAGTCTAAAACAAACTTTATTTAAAAAAAAGAAAAGAAAAAACCAAGCAGGGAGGAAAAGGCACAAAAACGGTCCAGTCGCTGATCACATACTATTTATGACTTTTGGACTATTTATTCATGTGTATTTTGCATGTATATGTGTGTGTACGTGTGTATATGCATGTGTGTATATGTGTATATGTGTGCCTATACGTGATTATGTTTGTATGTGTGTGCACATGCATACGTATGTTGGCGTACATCTGTATGTACGCATGTGTTTATTTCCATGTGTATGCGGGGTGGAAGGGGCTCCCGTAAGCCGTGGTGAAGGCAACCCCTCTAGGAGAAGCAAATCTCTGAGTTAAAAAACATAAAGCGGGGGACCAGTACCCGCATTAAGCTGGTCTGCAGTTTGACTTGTTGCTGGCTATCTTGCTCTTGCTTGTTGCTGGATGCCAACATTTTGAACCGAGAGAGAGATTTAGCTGTCGTACAAAGCTAAAACTCTGTAACACCATCAGGTATAGATACTCTCTCAGGCATTTGTCTATAAAAAAAGTGTCATATTGCGATGGAAAAGTTGTGATGCGTGTAGGTCTGAAAAGCTGGAAGCATGTTATAATTGATCTGCCATCATTATATGCATCTATGTATAGGTGTATGTATGTGTATGTACATGTGTATATATATGTGTGTATATCTATGTGTATATGTATGTGTATATATGTATGTGTATATATGTTTGTGTGTGTATGTATGTATGTGTATATATGCATGTATATGCATGTATGTATATAGGCGTGTGTATGTGTATTTATGAATGTGTGTATGTATGTAGATGTATGTATGTGTATGTATGCATATATATGTGTATGTATGAGCATATATGTATATGTGTATGAGTGCATATTTATGTACGTGTATGTATATGTAGGTAAGTGTATGTATATATGCATGTGCATATGTGTACGTATGGGTATATATATGTATATGTGCGTATGTATTTGTATATGTGTATGTATATATATCTGTATCTATGCATGTGTGTCTGTATACGTATGTATGTGTATTATTCATAGTGTATGTATATATGTGTGTATATTTACAGATATGTATGTGTGTATGAGTAGATATATATATTTGCGTTTATATATATATATATATATATGCATGTATGCCAATGACCGTCTTGTGTATGTTTATGCATGTATAAGTATGTCTATGTATGCATATATGTAATGTGTATGTATGTATGCATATATGTGGGTTATTTGTATGCATGTGTATATATGTATGCATACGTGCATGTTTATATATGTATATATACCAGTGACCGTCTTCAGTGTCATGTCTGCTTGTCCGTGTGAGTCCAGCAGGACTAAAGTCATTTTCGGCTCATGGACTTTCAATATCTGAGGGAGTGGCACTCGTCTGACAAGACGTTTCAATCATCATATGTATGTATGTATAGATCTGTTTCCTAGAAGTAAATTCAATGAAACCCGCGTGATTATTAAATAGTGCCTCTTTCACCACACGTCACCCAAAATACCTACTACTCAAATTCACAATATATACACCCCACTTTCTTCAAAAGTCTAAACCGCACCCGAATATCTTATAAAGACGACTGTAATCTTGATCCTCTTTTCAATATCACTCTCTTTTCGGTCTGACGAAGTGGTCTCTTTGAATTGGGATTCTACTGAAACATGTGCGCACGCGCACACACACACACTTATATATATGTATAAATATGTATATATATATATATATATATGTGTGTGTGTGTGTGTGTGTGTGTTGGTTTCAATGAGATTTCCGATTCTAGACTCTACGTTTTGAACCTCACTGCTTAGAAATTTAATTGATTATATATTAAATATATATATACAGGGTGGCCCAAAAGTAGGTTTACAGTTATGAAACTGCCTTTTATATGGTTGAAGTCACTTGCTAATTAAAATGTATAAGCAATATAAAATACTCCACAATGTATAGATCTAGTTTACATAAACAGCTTGGGCCCGTTTCTTTTAATGAACCTGTAAATGAAGAGAACTGCCTGAACATGCTTCGTGAAGTAGTAGTACCACAACTCAGAATTAAACCTGATTTTGATGAACATTTCTTTCAGCAGGATGAAGCACCACCACATTATGCGTCTAGAGTAAGAGACTGCCTTAACCAAGTTTTTCCACAGCGTTGGTTCGGAAGAAGTGGCAGCATCGAATGGCCACCACGTTCACCTGACCTAACCCCAATAGATTTCTTTTTTGTGAGTGTTATTAAGAACAAGGTTTATGGGAAGAAACCCACAACAATAAATGATTTAAAAGACTACATTTATGTCGTATTCACAGAAATTGATGAAGATTGGAATTTGTGTCGCACTGTGTGTCAGAGTGTCCTGGAGAGATTTGAAGAATGTTGCAATGTTGAAGGACATTTTGAGCATCTGAGAGATTAAATGATCTGTTTTTATGTTAACAGGTATAATGAATTTCCCGCTGTTCTGTTGTCGAATTTCAAAGAAATATTTAAACTATTTGAAGTTTTTCAAGTAACCTAGTTAAAGAATTACAAATATTAAATAACTGTAAACCTACTTTTGGGCCATCCTGTATATTAATTATATATATATACACGTCCAAAACTAAGAGACAAAACTGAGAAAAACAATGTAAACAGTATGCTATATTTAAATGTTTTGATTTCCTCTCAAGAATAAGTCTTACTTAGTTATTTGTAAATGTTTCTCAGCCGGTACCATGGCGAAACGACAAAAACTTGATTACTCTCTGAGACTAGCTATTGTGAAGCTACAGTAGGAAAAGCACACCAATAGAGAGGTTTCAGGGAAAGTGAAACGTTCCAAGAGTGTTGTAGGCAGGGTTGTTAAATCCTACAATGATACTAGCAAAAATAGTTATTGTTTTTTAAAACCGTCAGACCCCGCAAACGTTCGGCAAGTGAGGATCGGATAATGCAGCGTATGTCATTAAAGGACCGTTTTAAGTCTTGCACAGAAATTAAAAGGGATATGAGTAGTACCTTATATGTTAATGTGTCAAGACAGACTGTTTCTAGACGACTGAAATATAGGGCTGTTTAATCGAACCTCAGGGAAGAAACTACTTGTTATTTCGAAGAATCTCTTTACATCATCAACATTCTGATCCCCATCTGGCATCAATTGAAATGAGTGGCTTTCATCTTCAGGAGGTCTCAAGTTTTGACAAGCTTCTGGGCTTGACCATTACTCCTGATCTTAAATGGAACACGTACATCAAATCTGTTGCCAAGGCCGCTAGAAAAATGGTGGGATCTTTCTATCGATCCCGTAGATATCTCACTGCTGATGCTATTCTCTATCTATATAAGAGCCAGGTACGTCCAAGGATGGAATACTGTTGCCACATCTGGGCAGGAGCTGCTAGAAAGGACTTGTCTTGCCTTGATAGAGTTCAAAATAGACTTCGTAGCCTCGTAGGAGATGTCCTTTTCTCTTCCTTGCAACCTCTATCTCACAGAAGAGATGTTGCGAGTCTGTCTCTGATGTATCGTTATTTTCATGGAAAGTGTTCCACTGAGCTTCAATCTATGGTCCCCCCTCGCCAAACTTTCACAAGAAACACTCGTCTAGCTGTAAACACTATCAATAATTCCCCCCACTCTTTATCTGTGCCTAAACCTAAACGTAGATTCCATGAACAAAGCTTTTTTATTAGAACTGCACGCCTGTGGAATTGTCTTTCGTTTTCCTGCTTTCCGGCTGACTACAATATGGTTGTCTTCAAGTCTAACGTAAATAAGTTCTTGATGAGCCGTTCCATATAAGTTATCAAATTTACCAAATTTTCATTACTAATGATTATTATATTGTCCAATTTCTACTGTACACTCTTTAACCCTTATCCTTGAGTGGCCGCTTGGCCTTGATAATGTGTTGATACCTATGAAAAAAAAAGAAAAAGTCAAATGTGAACAAGTTCTAATTGAATAGTCCCCCTAAGTAATCCAAGTTACAAAATTCCCACTGTTTACTATGCTAAAATCACAATGACTAATGTATACCTATTAACCCTTATCCTCGAGTGGCCTCTGGGCCTTGATAAGCGGTGACACCCATGTAAAAAAAAAAGATTAGAGTTTGCAAACAGCTATGTAATTTGGACATATGAAAATTGGGTAAAATTATTTTTCAGTGATGAAAGTATTTGGAAATAATGAAAAAAAAAACAATGGGCAAAGTGTACTAAGAAAACTGTCAAGTTTGGGGGGCTTAAGCGTCATGGTATTCGGAATGTTTTCTAGCCAGTTACAGGCCGGTTACAAACTCGTGTAAACGCGCAGATCTATGAAAACATTGTTCAAGATTATGTTGTGCCAATCATACAGAATTCAGGTTTCGATCGATACCTTTATGCAAGATAATGTCCCATGTCACAATGCAAAGGTGGTAATAAATTACCTTAGCGAGCAAGATTTCAAAATTATGGTTTGCCCACCGCAATGTCCTGAATAGAAAATCTTTGTAAGACCTTAGGAGTGAAAGTTATGGAAACGATACCGATCTTATGAAAGTCCGTTGCCTCTGTCGAAAGTTTTAGGCATACATACATACATACATACATACATACATACATACATACACACATACATGTAAACAGACAGGTAAGATTTATATTATAGACTAGCCTGGGTGCCCGTCGTTACCCGGATATTTGGAGGTGTGTGCTATGCAAAAAAAAGCGGTAGTAGGCAAGCAGGCTCGAACCCGTACCGCGAACGAAGAAAAGAAAGTGAAAAAAAACGTGACGTCTTTGCTGTTGCGCGCATCGCAAAAACGGAAGTGACATAGGTTTAAATTAACGCTAGACAATCGAAAAGATGGGATGACTTACTAAAATATCGGCGAGAAAAGCGACCCTTTCCTGTAGAAAAGTGCCCAGTTCAGAGTGAAGGAATTAATGTTTTCGGCCAATTTTTCGATATTCGTCGTCGGAAGGGTTAAGCCTCAAAACAATACCGATCTTGTGAAAATCCGTTGTCTCTGTCGAAAGTTTTAGGCAGGCATACACACATAGACACACATACATAATACATACATACATACATACATACATACATATATATATATATATATATATATATATATATATATATATATATATATATATATACATTTAAACAAACAGGTGAGCTTTATATTATAGAAAATGGATTTACTGCTATGACCACGAGACAGAGTTTCCAATGCAAGCATGCTGGTTCTACCAAAACAAGGAAGACCAGACAAAGCAAATTCATCCAGAAGCATATGATAGTTCATTTTTTATAGCACGGCCATGATCTACATGCACTGAAAAGACAGTCAACAAGGAATACTATGTTTAGGATTAAAGAGAGTTCAGGAAGAGATTCTGTTGGAAGAGGCCAGCTCTGTTTAAATCGAATCGGTGCCATTTTCAACAGGAGGCATATGAGCCAGTGACGATAAAAAGTGGCATTTTTAGGGCAGGTTTTGTAAATATGTATTAAATTCTGTTTAATTTTCGTTTCAGTGACCCAAGGCTAATCAGATATATGGACAAGATTAGCCCAGAAGCCTTCTATTTCTAGTCGCCTAAAGAGCTCCATTAATCAATAAATTACATCATTCAGTAGGATTGTATATGAATTTTGTATGGAGTTGTTTCTTGCAGTAACACATAAAAATAAAAAAGGAACAACGACCGAAGGTGCAGACAAGGAAATTTAGATCGGAACAGAGAATGCTGAGGCGACAATTTAACGATGCCCCAGATAATGAAATATGGAAATTCCGAATATCACAAATGATATTCAATAACGGATTAGGTGATCTCCTGAGATAAAAAACAAAGAACACGTCCACACAAATATCGCTTAGCACGGAAATTAATTTATACAAATTCTTATGCTTTTGCAAAGAAACTTTTCATGGAATCAGAGAGTGGCAAGCTTGGTGTACTGAAGGGTAACTTGAGCATGCCATATTTGAATGAATTGCACGATACTCCCTCTAAAAAACTGACAAAACCCCAAATGATCTGTTGGTAATGTGCAATGATAGAGGAATAAAACCGAGGGAATGATAATCAGCCGGGCATGAATGGATGTTGGACGAGTTACATAAGTACATGTGGCTTGGGAGGATCGCTCTCCTCTTTCAATAGATTTGGAAGCAGATATTTTACAAGAATGGTGTCTAGCTGATGTTATTTGGGTACTAAAAGAAATACAATTGAAAGTTATCACGAATTTTCTCTCTTATCTCTCCATAATATAGAGGGGAAAATATTTTTTTAGTTCTTGCTCGTTGTATGGTAAGTAATAGATATATAAATACATCTGTTCAGAAGGCTAAGCTACATGGCTCTCCCAGATAAAACATTTACAGATGATATGGAACTCAATACTATCAGCCAAAAAAAGTCAAATTGGAATTACATATGATGTGGCTGGATGCTGAGCATACATACGTTTCAGTTCTACACCACTAAATACGCATGGTCCTCGACTTCAACGTTGGTGAACTCATAGTGAAATATTTCAATTCTACATTTATGAAAGTTACCGTAGAATATTTTACTACCAAGTGACGGGCACTTGAGGTCGGCATTATGATGATCTATGTGATTTCTCCATTTTTTGTTCTGGTCATGAAAATCATATGGTTCTGTGAACACCATGAGTGATGACTAATGATTCATTCTTTTGTCTAAAGCTTTTCTGAATCACATCACCATTCTTGTACCAAAATTTCTGTCGAAATACGACGGAAGAAACATGACTTTTTCACATAGTCAAATCTTTTCGTTACTCGGAAGATCTGTCAGTGTAACCCATTTCAAAATTGGAGGAAATACGATCTCAACAGTAAGATTCCAGTAAAAAACATTTGATATATTTATTCAATCCCATTAACTAATTTATATCAGGTACAGAAATACAGAAAGTAATTTTGAAATATTCTTCATCATTGACAGAAGGACAGAAAGCTCCGTGTTACCAACATAGTCTGCTATTTTGTCTTTTATTACTTTTATGAGATGCCATTATCTCGCGTTTAACAAATTCAACAATTGTGTAATACATACACATTCTCTCTTGTTTCTAAAGTAGGTTTATATACGAATTCTGGAAGCCTAAAGTTCCAAAAGTCGTTACTGGTGAAAGAGTTCGAAATTCGGAAGGTGAGACTCCATATGATGATGAGAAACTCAGCCGACGATATCATTTAAAAAGCGTATCCATAAATAAAATCAGATACAAAATGTACAGCCATTATCATCACACAGGGGGCGGGATATAGCTTACGAATGAAGGATATTCAAACCAATAGATCTTGACTGAGCAGCACGACCAGCAAGGTATTCTACAAAGAGGGTCTAAACGGAAAATAAAGGCATGGTGATCAAAGAGATTAATATGTTTGAGGAATCACAAAGAACCAGTGCTGTCGTTCAGGTCATCCAATATTCATGTACAATGTGAAATGATATTAGACCAATTAAATTATTGTGGAAAACTAATCGCAATGAACCACTTGCAATATCATTCCGTTTTCTCTCTACATATGATCTAATACAAATGTAACTAACCTAAAATTATGACAATATACCGATGCAAACCTGCGTTTATCGTATAAACGTGATCAGAGTACCTTGCGCTCTGTACTAATTATATGCCCACAATCGTTTCAGGTATACATACACCGACATTACAAGTTGTTGGAAGTAATCATAGAGTTGTTGAGAGCAGATTGTAAAACACCAAACCAGCATTAACGAAGCAGAAGCTGTCTACTGTGAAGTTACTGAATGGAACTATTTACTGACAACTTCAGTGGATCTCAATACATCTGTATAATTTGTAGTTTACATCATCTGAACAGAAAAATGCCCAGACATTTTAGCATTTCCTGTGAGAAAACTGGAAGGAGGCGAACGAACAGAAGCAAAATCGATACGTTGCCGAGAAGAGATGGTGTAGTAAGAAACTCCAAAGTATAAGGATCTTCAAACCGGTGTGTACATTGTGTAGAACGTCATCATTGCACACAATAACTAGTGACGTAATCATTTTGTGTGTTTACTATAGTTTGGGTAAATTTCTATGGAAGATCATTTAGTCATGAATTTATGAATAAATAAAATTTACAATAAAAAAATGGATAAAAAATATGACTTAGCTTTTATAAACAAATAGATTTTAAATAACGAACTACAAAGACGATAAAATTAATTTTAACCTGTTCTTTTGATACATGTGTCTAAAGATGTTGCTTTCACGCGTCCGTACTTTTTGGAAAAAAAGACGCAAAATTTCATTATCACTCTCTGTCAATTTAAATAATCATATCCAAACGAATTTTTTAGTCGATTTTGCTTTTGCAATTTTTATCATCTCAAGAGTAATATATATATATATATATATATATATATATATATATATATATATTATTGGAAACCTGTTATATAAAAAAAATCTGTTTAAAATTCATATCGCGTAATATTGGAAAGCTTTAAAAATAATTATGTTTTAGAATTCTGTTTTATTGTTGTAATTCAAACTATTATATTGCTGAGAAAAAATAATTATCAAGAAAAAGTGTTTATTTTTTTAACATAATAATATTGATTTTATGTCCATTTTTATTTACAACTATAAGGTAAGTGAAAAAATAACAGGATTATATACATACATATATATAAAATCACTTTTTTTTTAAATATTTGATCTTTTCAGCTTTAAAAAATGATGAAATTTTTATCTATCTACATTTAATTTGTTTAATTTTCGTAACATCAAATATAGGGGGGTAGAACACATAAAAATATTTCCTCTAATATTTTTTAACGAAACTTACTTTCATGTAAGTTGTAATAAAAATGATTATCAAAAATTTAAGGAAAATATAACAATTATTTAAGTTTTGCTAGATTTGAAAAACATAGGTGTGTCTACGGCTGAAAAATGGCACTACATACAAACGTTATTTTAAAGCATCGATAATTTTAACACGATTTTTGTCTCGCATTTTCATTATTTTGTATGCTGTAAAAAATCTTTTAAAAATATTGGCAGTTTATGTGAAGCTTCTTTTGAATTGTAAAAAAGTTAGAATGATAATATTAAATTAAATTACAGTTACATAGTGTTGCACACAGGGGGTTTAAAATGTGTCGCGCGTTTAAGGTAAGTACCGAAAAAACAGTATGCAGCTCGGGTGGAGAGATGTGTTAAAAAGTGGCAGTAGTCTGGGTGCTTGAGTGTGGAGAATTGTGGGGGGGATCAGAACAACAATAGACAGGCCGGGTGGAGAGAGGTGTTAAAAAATAGTGGAAGTAGGCAGACAAGCTCGAACCCGTAACGCGAAAGAGGAAAAGAAGGTGAAACAAAACATAACGTCTTAGTTGATGCGTCCACCGCGAAACCGGAAGTCGCGAGCGTTGGAATTAAGAGTAGCCAATCGAAAGAATACGATAACTTGCTAAAATGTTCACCTAAAATTCACCCCCTCACCTTGTAAAAAACGGCCCAGTTGAGGGTGAAGGTATTAATGTTTTGGGCCAATATTCCGATATTTGTCGTCCGAGTAACAACACTTGAAAACGATTCCAATTTCGTCACATTCCGACGCGTCTGTCGAAAGATTTTTTGAGACATACAAACACATACATACACACATTTTGCCTTTTATATATTAGGTGAAAAAGTAAAAATGAGTAAAACACGTTCACAAATGGGGGAGAAGAAGAAAAGAAAAATAAATAGGGAGTCAGCTGACCGGTTTCGCCCTCGCTTTCTCTAAGCTGTATTGAAATATTTAAAAAGGAAAAATCGAAATATGTACATTATTAACATAAAATTACGTTGCGTTCTGTTCATAAGAAAACGAGAACATGGACGCGATTAAAATAAAGAGACGTTGTGATATTTTCGAAGATTATAGAGTTTAATCACGGTCAAACCTTAGAGAAATTCACCCTGTTTACAGAGAGAAGGCCTCCTCAGCTGAACGTGAATAGTCTGAAAGACCTTCAGATGAAATGTGGAGTGAGATCGACTCCGAATTTACAAAGAGTTCGTGCTGAAGGTCCATGCACATGACGGTTTTTTTATGAAATGGTCAGTTATTGAGGACCCGTATGTATTGACAAGTACGGCACTTGCTCGGCATGTCCCATTTTTGATTTTGTTAGGTACGTACTGTTCCACGTTGTTCGATCCATGTAGCATGCACCGCAACTACACTTAAAATTGTAAATTACATAATTATTATGATGGAGGGTAGAACATCTTTTCGAGAAGGTTCTCGTAAAGAGCACAACACGTACATTTGAATCAAAATAACATTTTTGAACAGTTCAGCTGATTTATATGGCGAATTTCTTACTTACTGTCCCCGACCGAAATATTGGACATTTAATCATTGTTTTAACTTTAGTTTTAGAAAGTTCATTGAATTTTCTTTCCATAACTGACCTAATCACATCAAAAGGATACTCATTCTTGGATAACGTGTAAGTAATTATTTTGAATTCCTAATCCAATTTTGATTTTGGACACGATGTAACTAGATGGTGTTTTTGTTGGCAATATATCAAGAAAAGCTATGAACGAGTTGCACTCTCCTTCATTAGTATACTTTAACGTGGGATGCATTTTATTGGGTAGGGAGAAAAAATGCACGCTATATCAGCAAGGATTGTGTATAAGTTGTAAGTAATTGGTATTTGGAGTTCAGCTCAGACTGAGGATTTAACCTTCCACCTATACAATAGTGTAACTTTTGTTCGTCTTGGACCCAGAATTTCTTACCATTTCCACCTCTGTCGTCCCTTTGCTTTTCGCAGTTATTTTGTTTAAATACTTTAGGCTTTTTTTTCTTTTTTTAGTTCACCTTAGAACATTTCGAAATTTTATTTTATTTTATTTGTATTCTACTTGTATTTACGCGTATGTTTACACGTCGTTTTTAATTCTTATTCGCACAGTACATATAATTATTACTTGTAGTTAGTTATTTTATTCTTCAATTAACTTCATCAGTCAACTTTACTTATTTACTTATTTGTAAACCTTTTCATTTATTTGTTCACCCGATAATTTTTTTTCCTTTCTCATTCGTTCGCTTTTGTTTTTACCATTTCTACCTCTTCGTCCCTTTTACTTTTCGCAGCGATTTTGTTTAAATACTTTTAGATGTTTTTGTAGTTTACCTTAGAATATTTTGATAGTTAATTTGATTTTTTATTCAACTTGTATTTAATCATATATTTACACTTCGTTTTTACCATTATCCGCACAGTATATATTTCTCAGTTATTTTATTTTTCAATTGACTTCAATTATTTAATACATTATAATTCATGCGGTAATTTTCCTAGGTTTAACTTGAAGATTTTTTTTTAACAAAGGATGATTTGCATATGATTCTCTGTGCGTGTGTGGTTGGTCGTATGCATGTATATATCCACCTCTATTATTATTGGGAAGGATTAGATTTATTTGTAATTAAGTCTTCTTCTTAGGTGGTTTTAAGTTTTGTTTTATTTTTCTTCCATTGCTATTATATTATTTGTATACTAAAATATGCTATTAGAATTCAGCCAATCCGAGAAACCAGGAAGACGTTGTGTGGAGTACAGCCGCAATTTCAACGGTGTTTCAGACACTTATGGAGAGTGGACTAGAGACCGATTATCTCTGGTCGGGTCATGTGCAGGAGGAATGTCTGATGTTGAAAGACCCGAAACATTCCTATTATTCGCACCGAAACATCACTGACGACACACTCCAGCGTTCCATTATAGAACGTATAAATGAACAAGTGAATTTATCCATTATCCTTACGTAAGATTGCCGAGTTCGACAAGATATATCTGAAGAAGGGCGGAGGTTACATCGACCAAAACCTTGTGAAAATGACATCATTATCTCCAAACTTCGTTTATGTGTTCAAGTTTCGTTTTCTAAACAAGCATGTTGAGCTAACCCGACAGTTTAGAGATATCCAATAATCTCTTTGGAATATCCTTCCTTCAGTCAGAAATAACATATTTCTGCATTCTATCACGTGTAAGTTTAAAATAGGAGTTGTATTGCAAAACGCGTTTTATTGCATATTAGAATAGAACTTCACACTGGAATAGATTTTATAACGAATTTTTCTTTGTCAAGTTTGTCTGTCACACTTTAGTTTGAAGTAGAATTTTCGTTGATTTGTCACACATATTTGAAATAACATTTTTTTTGTTTGCCACGCTTCAGTGTGACATTGGACTGAATTTTTGTTCGTCTGTTACGTTTGAAATGAATTGACACACCTTAGGAATCTTCGTTCATTTTTCATGGATTAATTCATATATAATTTTCTGATGTTACTTTTGTTTTTTCTTCTTCGTAAAAGATTGCAAGGCTAAAAATCAATGCAATTACTGAGAGTTTTTGTACTGCGCTCTACTATGGTACGTCTGATATAATCCGTTAAACAAATCTGAACATTGGTATAAGACTGAAATTATTCAACTGAAAATAATTAGTAGGAATAAAGTAAGGGTCAGGGGTGAGAAACAAACAGAATATTTGTTCCTGAGAAAAGAAGTTTCCAGCGAACTAATTACACGTCTATCCATAGTTAAGAATAAACCCATGAACGACATCATTTACATAATCAATACGCAGCAAAACATAGACGATGTACATTTCTACGCTTCATTATGTATCATGGAAATTCTATGTTGTTCGACTTTCTTGTCACCTAAAACATATTCGTTTCCAATTCGTACGTGAGAAATCCAATGAAAACAACTTTTTGAATTGCTTATATCATGTTGATCTATTGGGTAAATTGTGGTCATCAATCTATCTACCTATATGTCTATAAAAGTGAACGTGTCTGTGTGTGTCTGTCTATGTGTGTACATTTCCCTACGCGATAACTCTGTCTATTTAAAGTCTACAAACTCGAAATTTGATATACATGGTACTGAGATTTGGGAAAATCTTTGATCTGTTTTCGGCCTGAAATTTGGCGATTAAGGGTAAAGTCCAACGATTTGATCTTTGAGAACTCTACCACACTCCTCCGACAATTTTGGGTCTAAACACTTGGAATTTTAGATATACGTTCCTTGGACATTGATCTAACTTAATAACTTGATTTAAGCCCAAAACAATAAATTTTAAGGGGTCATAATATGGGTCAAAGTTTAAAAAATTGACCGTTTTTTGTTTTTTTGCTCAACATACACCTCCAAACACCCGGGCAACGCTGGGCTGAAATGCTAGTATATTAATAATGTTGGGGAATTTATACTAGAACTATACGTCAAATATTTCATTAACATCGCTCCGGAGTCTGAAGGATGACCCGGCTACCAAAGATGACAAGTTTTTCTAGATCTGCAAATAATTTAATGTTCTAATCGCATCAGCCACGTCTACTCTAGCTATTTCTACTTTTTATAATACATAATAAATTTTATTTTTGTATTATTTTTAGGAGCCACATATCTACGGATTATATTTTTAAGAATACTCTCATCGATTTTTGAGTTTTTGTGTAACTGGTTACGGTAATATATATTAACAGGTTGATAATTTTCTTGAATATTACTAATCTGATTCAAATTACTAATGGCTAATTTTATTTCTTTATCTACAAGAGAGTTAGGGAATTGATTATTTACTAACACTTGTTTTATATTTTTTAATTAATTAAAAAATATTTTTTGCTGGAGGAATTCACCTTTGCGCGGTGTATAAGATTTCTTATTATATTCATTTTATAGCGGAATGAACATTCACTTTTAAAATTTAAAATACAGGAATTAATGGATGTAGGTTTTTTAAAAACGGAGGTGATAAATTCATTGCTACTAGAGTAAATGAGAACGACTAAAAACGAGATTTTATTATTAGTACTTAATTCATATGTAAAGTTAAGAACTGAATTATTCTGAAAGATATCCTTTAAATATTCTATTTCCTCTGTGTTATTGACAAGAATTACTATATCGTCCACATATCGAACGTAAATAGAAGGTTTCTCTATTAAATTAAATACCTTGTTTTCTAGATCAGCCATATAAAAATTACTAAATGTTGGTCCCAATACGGAACCCATTGCCACGCTTGAAGGGGAAGATATATATATATATATATATATATATATATATACTAGCATTTCAGCCCGGCGTTGCCCGGGTGTTAGGATGTGTATGTTGAGCAAAAAAAGAAAGTGGTAGTAGGAAGGCAGGCTCGAACCCGTACCGCAAAGGAGGAAAAGAATGGGGTAAAATCTAATGTTTATGCTGTTACGACCACCGCCAAACCGGAAGCGACATTTTTAAAAATTAAGGCTAGACAATCTAAAGGAGAGGATAACTTTCAAAAATATCGGTGAAAAAAGTGACCCTCCCCTGTAGAAAAGTGCCTAGTTGAAGGGGAAGATATTAATGTTTTTAGCCAATTTTTTGGATATTTGTCGTATGAAAGGTCGAACTTTAAAACGATACTGATTTTGGTAAAAGCCGCTGCCTCTATTGAAAGTTTAAGGCAGACATGCAAACAGACATACATACATTTATATATTGGTAACTAAAAACTTTCGACCCAAACTGATGAAAAAGCTTGCCCTATCTCTGAATACCTTTTATGTAAGATTTCAAATATTTAGACCAGAAATTGTCTGAGTAATTTGGAAGAGACCGCAGAGGTCAATATTTTTTAACTTTTACCCCTATTATGACCCTTAACATTTATTGTTTTGGGCTCAAAACAAGTTATTAAGTTAGATCCATGTCCAAGGAACATATATCTAAAATTTCAAGTTTTTAGACCCAAAATTGTCGGAGGAGTTTGGTAGAGTTCTCAAAGGTCAAATCGTTAAACTTTAACCCCTTAATCGACAAATATCTTGCCAAAAACCGATCACATCAATTTTCCACAATCTCAGTACCCTGTATATCAAATTTCGAGTCTGTAGACTAAAAATTGACAGAGTTATTGCGTAGGGAAATGTACACAGGCACGTTCACTTTTATATATATATATATATATATATATATATATATATATATATATATATATATACTCCTATAAATTCGTTTCTCTTTTGTGTGTATTGACATATTAAAAATCCTCTTTTCTATTTATTTAAAAAGAAAATACAATGTTCTTATATATGGGTCGTAGAATTGCATTCACTAGCAAAAGATATATGGGTCGTAGAATTGCATTCACTCGCAAAAGATCTAGCTAATTTGCATATTCTTCAACTAGCTTCACATACACTTATATGCATGTGTATATATGTGTATTTGTGTATGTGTGTGTATATATATGTATATATATATATATGTATATATATATATATATATATATATATATAGCGCGGAGTTTGAAATCCCAGGTTGGTGTCTGGCACGCAATATCTCACTTCATGGGCAGGTAGTGGCTCTTAAGTCTGGTTGACAGTCTACCTAAGTGGTGGAAAACTCTATTACAAAGCCTGAGCTGCAGCTGTTCATTAGTTCCGTGGTATATTTTGCACCAACTGATATTATCGGCTGTTTCAAAAAGTGTGAATTGTTCTATACAAGCCATTACCACTTAAATCAAATCATTGTGTGGATAGCCATGAGTTTGCTCACTCTGCTTTCTTACAACATCCAAAAAGGTAAGCAAAAAGTTCCATCAGGCGAAGTCCACTGGCGATAGGGTACTGGTGGTGGAGACAGGTGGAGGATACCACTGGAGGCTTTTAGTCTGTACTCTGCACAGTTGGCGGCATAGTAGGTGATGGCCGTTCTTGTGTAAAAAAAAATTGTGAACAATTGCACAGTTCGTGTCCTCTACTATGTGGCAAAGCAGATCTTTTCTAGATGTAGTACTGATTTCCCTAGACAGGGAGGGGGCGATAAAAGGAGCCCTAAAAATAGCTTGTTCACACAAAAGCTGGTCATCTTGCTGCCGTTGACTGGCTATCCAATTGTGCAGTCGAAACAGAAACTCAATTCGAAATACAAAGCATGCGTTTAATTTTGGAACGTGGAATGTAAGAACATTGCTTGATAGTGATGATTCTTTCGAGAGGAAGACGGCGCTAGTTCAAAAGTACTGAAAAAATACAACATTGACATTGCTGCCTTGTCTGAGACACATCCTTTGAGATCAGGTGAATTGAAAGAAATTGGCGAAGGTTACACGTTCTTTTGGTCAGGTCGGAAAGAGGGGGAGGGGCATAGTTCCGGTGTTGGCTTTGCAATAAAATCAAATATTGCTGACTCTCTGGAGCCTCTTCCTCGGGGCGGTGACGATCATTTAATTACCCTTAGAATGGGACTCACAGCTGGAACGGGACTGACACTGGTAAGTTGCTCTGCACCAACTCTAAATACAGAAGAGGTAGAAGCCACAAACTTCTACGAAAAGCTTGCTGACATAGTAAGAAACGTAAGCTTTCATGACAAGATCTTACTGATGGGAGATTTCAATGCCCGGGTAGGCTCGAACAAGGAGACATGGGGAGATGTGATTGGGGCTCATGGTATGGGGAAAATAAATGACAATGGAATTCGCTTGTTGTCATTTTGTAGTGAACATGGGCTCTTCATTACTAATACTATGTTTCAGCGGCCAAATCGTTGTAAAAGCACATGGATGCACTCAAGGTCCAAGCATTGGCATCTTATTGACTTTGTTATATCCCAGAAAAGAAACAGGAGAGATATTCTTTTGAGTTGTTTATTTCATGACTCATGTTGACTGTCGGATTACGCCCTAATTCGATGCAAGACATCACTGAAACTAAAACCTAAGGGCAGAAGGCATACGATTAAGATGCCAAAGCCATTGAATATGAAAGAACTGAACACTGAAAGGAAAGAAGAATTATCTTCTAAGTTAGATGCGAAGTTAAACGAAATTGTGATAAACAACGATATTGAAGAGTCCTGGAAGAAATTGCGGGATGCCATCTATGAATGTTCAAGCGAAGTACTAGGACTTTCCAAGAGGAAGTATCAGGATTGGTTCGACGAAAATGACATTGAAATTCAGGGTATTTTAGACCGGATGCACTCTTTGCACAGGGCCTGGTAATCAGACAAGAATTCTGCAGCGAGGAGGTCGGCTTATCTCAGTGTCAGGAGGGATGTTCGGCGCCGATTGAGGAAAATGAAAGAAGATTGGTGGTCTGCAAAAGCCTCTGAGCTCCAGACTGCTTTTGATAGGAAAGATGCGAGGGTATTTTATGAGGGTCTGAAAGAAGTTTTTGGACCACAACAATGTGGTACTTCACCCATTATGGGGGCAGATGGTACAACCTTGTTGACTGATAAGAATGACATCCTTAACCGCTGGAAGGGCCATTTTGAAGAAATGCTGAATTCTTCTTCTGATGTTGACGATGATGTTTTGAGTTCTATGCCTGCAAGAATCCAAATACCAGAACTAGATGTGATTCCTAATTTTTCTGAAGTTCTCGCAGCTGTAAAACAAATGCTACTGAGAAAGTGTGCAGGTGATGATGGTATACCGGCTGAAATATTCAAGTTTGGGGGGAACACACTTTTGCAAAAACTTTTGGAGTTATTCATCAGGATCTGGGAAAGCGGTTCTGTACCTCAAGATTTCAAGAACTCGTCATCTCCTCAAAAATAAAGGAAAGCGCATTGATTGTGATAACTACTGTGGAATATCACTGCTCTCTGTGGCTGGAAAAGTACTAGCCAGGGTCATTTTGAACAGGATAATCATTCATCTAGTAGACAAAATTTATCCTGACGCAGTGTGGTTTTAGATCTGGAAGGGGAACCATCGACATGATCTACTGTTTACACCAAGTTGCAGAGAAGGCACGTGAGAAAAATCAGGACCTGTTTGTCGTTTTTATCGACCTAACCAAGGCGTTTGACTCTGCCAACAAAGTCGCATTTGGAAGGGTTTGAATAAAGTTGGAATCCCTGAAAAAATGTTAAATGTAATAATATCCTTTCACGAGAATATGGAGGCACGTGTAAGAGCAGACGGAAAGTTCTCCGAGTCATTCAAGGTAAAAACCGGTACGAAACAGGGTTGTGTTATGGCACCTGTGCTCTTTGCCATCTTCTTTTCAGTCATGCTCGAGCATGCTTTTAAAGATTACACGCAAGGTGTCCATTTTGATTTTAGAACTCCCCGGGGTCTTTTTAATCATCAAAGATTCAAAGCTAAAACACTAACAAGAATCAAAATGGTTCGTGATTTTCTTTTTGCAGACGATGTTGCACTCGTGGCCACTTCATTTGAAGAAGCACAAGAATTAGTTGACAAGTTTTCCAATGCCGCAAAAGCATTTGGTTTGACGATTAGTATTAAAAAGACAGAAGTTATCTACCAACCAAAGCCCACCCCGTTGCAGCAAGGTGGTGTGAATATTCCGAGACCAGAATATGTGGAACCGCCTCAGAAAATCTTACTGAATAGACAGCCTCTAAAGTATATTAAATCCTTTGCATATCTCGGAAGTAAGGTGAATTCATCAGCATCACTTGATGATGAGATATTGAGCAGAATTTCAAAGGCGACTGATACCTTCGGCAAACTGCAGTCAAGAGTATGGAATGAAAGAGGTTTGACGCTAAAGACCAAAATCTTAGTTTATCGTGCAGTGATTGTTTCGATACTCCTGTATGGATCGGAAGCCTGGACCCCATAACGTAGGCAAATTTCACAACTGGATACATTCCATAAGCGTTGCCTTTGCAATATATGTGGATTAACATGGAAAGACAAGACCCCTAACTCGGGATTGTTTGCTAGGTGCGACATTTACAGCATTGAGGCCTTCCTGATGAAGTCTCAGCTTCGGTGGGCTGGTCACCTTGTTCACATGGATGAAAACCGTCTTCCTAAGCAACTAGCATACAGTCAACTGAAAGAGGGTAATCAAAATGTGGGTCGTCCATTTCTGAGGTACAGGGATAAGCTGAAAGACAATCTTAAGCACGCAGGCCTGACCCAAAAACGTTTTAAGAAGATGCTGTGGATAGAAAATTGTGGAGGGAAAAATGTCTTGCGGGCATTAACACATACATTGACACACGGCTATCAAATCAAACAAATCTTCGTAGAGCAAGAGTAGGAACAGCACCTTCCCAGCCTGTGTCCTATGAACCGTGCGGCTTGGTTTGTGGGAGCAGAGCTGGCCTCGTGTCACACATGCGGCACAAGCATTGAAGGCAGAGTGAAACAGAGCGATTTTTTTGGCCCTCATGCATCGAACACGACGGGAGAGTCCATTATATAGCTTTGGAACATCTGATATTCTATTCTTACGTTTTGGTAAAGACTACGTGCCTGGGTTTCTTTCCAAGCACATGGTCACTATTTCATATTTTAAGTAAAAACAAGTACAATATGTGAAGGTTGGTATTAAAAAAATAAGTAAGAATTAAGAAACAGTTGCATTTGCATACATGTACATCTCTTTTCACAGCGACAGTTTGTAAGGACATAAGCATCATATTTACTATTTATCACTACACATCACTATTATTACACATTTTTACTAAAATATATATATCTTTTATTTTTATTATTTATTACTAATATATATATATATATATATATATATACTATTTATTAGTACATATTATTACTGATATATATATATATTATTAATATATATATATCTTTTATTTTTACTATTTATTACACAATATTATTATTAATATATATATATATCTTTTATATTTACTACGATATTCATTATTACATATTATTACTATATATAGATGCATAGATGTACTCACACTTCGAATGACGATGAAACTTATATTTATAAACAAAGCATGAAATAAAATAGCTTTGAATACCAAAGACAAATGTAACTGAAGAATCATGTTTGCAAATGTTGAAGTTGATGATCATTTTTGTCCGGAAAATGCAAATAATTGTTAAAGTGTGAGTACATTTTTCGTCACACCCTGTTACTAGCCAAAAGCTTGTGCAAACTTAAAGCGAATGTAAATATTAATATTTATACAGAAATCCCAACCAAATTTGGCACCGTTATAAATCCGACTTCTTCTTATGAAAACGTTGGTTCTTATGATCATTTCGCCTGTGAAATACACATCCATTTCATATCCTTTCATCTGGATTTTTAATCTTTAATTTTTATTTCTCTTTTTTAATTTTTCATTTCTTTTCCCCATTTCATGAACTCTGTGCACTAAAACGTTTTTTGAATTTTTGACTAGTTTTCATATGATGCTGTTTCAATTTACGCCAGTATCAGGAAACTGATAGCTTCGCTAGAATATTCATTTGCTGATATCTTTCCTCTGATGAGACGAACGCCATTTTTTTAAACTCCGCAGATTAAGGTAATCTATCTATATATCTATAAAAGTGAACGTGTCTGTGTGTCTGTCTGTCTGTGTGTCTGTGCACATTTCCCTACGCGATAACTCTGTAAATTTTAAGTCTACAGACTCGAAATTTGATATACAGGGTACTGAGATTTGGGATCTATGTGACCGGTTTTCGGCCAGAAATTAGTCTGTTAAGGGGTCAAAGTTTAACTATTTGACCTCTGAGAACTCTACCAAACTCCTCCGACAATTTTGAGTTTAAACACTTGAAATATATATATATATAGATTCTTTGGACATGGATCTAACTTAATAACTTGTTTTGAGCCCAAAACAATAAATGTTAAGGGGTCAAAGTTAAACAAATTGAAGGCTTTTTTTTTTTTTTTTTTGCTCAACATACACCTCCAAACACCCGGGCAACGGCGGGAGGAAATGCTAGTATATATATATATATATATATATATATATATATATATATATATATGTATATGAAAACTGCTTTACATAAATGGCCTATTGGGCTTTCTCTTCTAGGGGGAAAGGAACATAATCTGACTGTGATCACCACCGTGGTATAACGATTCTTGAATCGGCAGGGAGGTGCTGGCGAGAGTCTTGTTGGATAGGCTCATCGAAAACATCCGTCTGTTAATCATTTCTGAGGCGCAATGCGGTTTCACTGAGGGTAGGGGTATTATGAATATGATATTTACTGCAAGGCAGCTGCAGGAAAAGTGTGGTGAACAATAGATGCCACTTTATCAAGTCGTTCGATACCGTAAACAGACAGGCTTTATGGCTAATTCTAGGGAAGATTGGATGTCCTCATACCTTTGTCAGGATGTTTCAAGAACTTTACAGAAATATGAAGGCTCGTGTTGCATTCAATGGGCAATTATGTGGGGAAATTTGCCGTTTACAACTGTGTGAAACGGGGATATTCCTGCTCCAACTCTATTCTCAATTTACTTCACAGTGCTTCTTACATACGCATTTAAGGATTGCGATAAAGGTGTTTTTCTCCATTTGAGGACTACTGGCAAAGTATTTAATCTAAGAAGATTTAATGCCAAGTCACAAACTACTCTATGCTGATGATGTGGATTTTGTGTCTTATTCGGACTGCGATATGTACAATATAGTAAATTGTTTTGGCTTAACACTATCAGCATTAAGAAGACGAAAGTGATGTTCACCCCTGCACCAGAAAAACATTTTTAAATTTTGTTATTAACAATGAAGTAATTTATAATTTTGTAGCAAACAGGTTAACATGTTAACAATTTTGTTATTTACATTAAAATAAATTATACTTTTGTTATTAAGAGAAAAAATCTTTTAATAATGTTCTTATTAGCAGTAAAACAATTTTTAATTTTGTTATTTACAGTAAAATGATTTTCACTTTTGTTTTTCTACTAAAACAATTTTGAATGTTGTTAATAACAATAAATTAATTTTCAGTTTTGTTATAAACACAAAAACAATTTTGAATTTTGTTATTAGGAATAAAAAGATTCAAATTTGGTATTAACAGTAAAACATTTTTATTCTTTTATTAACAGTAAACAATTTATACTTTTTACTCACAGTAAAACAATTTTTTATTTTGTTTTTAACAGAAAATATTTTAATAATTTTGTTATTAACAGTATTAAAAATTATAATTTTGCTATTAACAGTATTAAAAATTATAATTTTGCAATTAACAGTATTAAAAATTATAATTTTGTTATTTACAGTATTAAAAATTATAATTTTGCAATTAACAGTATTAGAAATTATAATTTTGCTATTAACAGTATTAAAAATTATAATTTTGTTATTAACAGTATTAAAAATTATAATTTTGCAATTAACAGTATTAAAAATCATAATTTTGCTATTAACAGTATTAAAAATTATAATTTTGTTATTAACAGTATTAAAAATTATAATTTTGCTATTAACAGTATTTTGAAAACCATTTTAATAACAGTTACAAAATTTACAGTTACAAAATTTTTAATTTTCTTAATAACCCTAGCATAATTATTAAATTTTGGTTGTAATAATTTAATTATAACAGTAAAGACTTTTTAAATTTTGTTATCAACAGTAAAAATGTTTAATTTGTTTATTATAAACTTTTGCTTTTAACATTAAACATTTAAAAATGTTATTATTTAAAGTTAAATAATTATTATTTAAAGTTAAATAATTCATAATTCTGTTAATTCATAATTCTGTTAATTCATAATTTTGTTAATAACAGTAAATGAATTTTCAATTTTGTGATTAACAGTAAAAGCAATTTAAAATTTTGTTATTATAGCAAAACCATTTTGAAATTTTTTATTAACAATAAAAAATTTCAATTTTTTATTAACAGTAAAACAACATTTCAATTTTGTTATTAACAGTAAAATAATTTTCAATTTTTTATTAATAGTAAAATAATTTTCAATTTTTTATTAATAGTAAAATTTTAATTTTGTTATAAACAGTAAGTTTTTGAAAGTTTGTTATTAATAGTAAAATCATTTTTCGTTTTTTTACCAGTAAAAAAGGTTATAATTTGTTATTTACAGTAACATAATTTTTAACTTTTTTATTAACATTATAACACTTTGTGATTTTGTTATTGACTGAATTCATAATATTGTTATTAACAGTATGATAATTTTGTAATTTTGTTATTAATAAAACTGTGTAATTAATATTTTGTATTTAATTAATATTATTATTTTATATTTAACAGTAAAACAATTTCTTTATTAACAGTAAAATGATGTTCAATTTAAGTTTCTTATTAACAGGAAAGAATTTTTAATTTTGTTATTGTGAGTTACATAATTTTTTTATTTTTGTTTTTAGCCGTTTTTTGTTAACAATTTAATGTTTTGTTTTTAACCGTTTTTGTCAACAATTTAATGTTTTGTTTTTAACCGTTTTTTGTTAACAATTTAATGTTTTGTTTTTAACCGTTTTTGTTAACAATTTAATGTTTTGTTTCAACCGTTTTTGTTAACAATTTAATGTTTTGTTTTTAATCGTAGAATCATTTTTAATTTTGTTGTTAATTTTAAATTTTACTTGTACCAGTAAAATCATTCTAATTCTGTTATTTACAGTAAAACAAGTTATAATTTTGTATTTACCAGTAAAACATTTTTTTTACTTTTTACTTACAGTAAAACAATTTATTTTGTTATTAACAATAAAATAATTTTCATTTTTGTTTTTAACAATAAAACATTTTTTCATCATTGTACCACATTCTTAAGATCAGAGGAAAGAGAATCAGAGAGAACTTATTCGTTTGTGGCCTTTTATGTGCTGCCATAGATAGTAGTGTCATCAGCATAAATGTCTATGAATGATGTAAGGATGTGATTTGGAAGATCATTGATGTAGATCAGGAAAAGAGTTGGGCCCAGGATGGACCACTTAGGGACTCCAGTATGAGCTTTTGATTTCTGCCCATCAACCACTACTCTTATAAACCTATCAGAGAGAAATGATTTAATAATCGAAAAGAAATTTCCAGCTATAATATAAGTGGAGATTTTGTGAAGTAGACCTTTATGCCATACCCTATCAAAGGCCTTTGATTTGTCAAGAGCAATTGCCCTAGAAAGGAAGTCCCCATCAAGAGATTCGCTAATCCTATGGGATATTACAGTAAACATATCTGCTGTAGATCTAACATGTCACTAAGAACGCAATTTTTGCTGAGGTGGTTGACTACTTCTCTATTTAAAACAGATTCGAGTAACTTACTAATAACACACAGGAGACTTACTGGTCTGTACTGAGAGGGAGCCGACCCAACACCTGAATTCTTAAATACAGGGCATACTGATGTGATTTACCAGGGTGTTGAGAAGCAATTCTCCTTAGACAACACTTAAACAGTTTTGTAAGTATGGGAGCCAGTTCTGGTTGAAGCTTTTTTCAGCACTGTAAGTGTAATGCCATAAGGGCCAGTTGCTTTACTGGAATCAAGACTTTGATTAGCTTGGCAACATCACACACATATAATACACAGAGGAAATACGGCCTTGGTTGCATAGAATTAGCTGCAAAGTTCTTGCCAACAATCTGGCTTTGTTTGATGCTGACAAGATTACCTCAGGTCCATTGATGATAGTTGGGATAGAGCACACGCTTCTGTTTAGGATTCTGTTTGCTATTTGCCAAAACTTGTGGGAACCAAGCCACTGCTCAACAACTTTTGACTTGACAGACTGAGCATACAGCTCTCTTGCATTCTTTATTACTCTTTTACAGTTGTTGCTGACAGTCCTGAAAGCAGCTTTAGTCTCAGTACATTTCTGTGCGCGATGGCAACATCACATTCTGGAGAGAACCACAGCTGGCTGTTAGGTTTTTGCTGAAATTTTTTTGAGGGTATGAAATGGTCTATACCTACAATTAACCATTCTGTCAGGTCTGATACTATAGAGGACACATCCTTTTTAAACATGGATCGTAGATAAATGTATGGAAGCTATCCTAGTCAGTCATAAAGTATCAATATACTGTACGATGGAGAGGTACATCTGAGGACTTATACATTTTGTTTTTATCTTAACTGATACAACAGAGTGATCAGAAGATCCCAGTGGAGACAGAAGGGAAGATGAACATGGGGCAAGTTGTGAGGAAAAGAGACTTACATACTGATCTTCAGTATCGGGCACATGGGTGAGCTCATGAACAATCTGAGTGAGGTCATAAGCAATGGAGAAATCGGATATAAGTTACACTATTCAGCTGTTAGTTACATTATTTTTGCGGTTGAAAGTTCAATCCTTAGTGCAGCTGAAAGTCAATTGCAGATTTCTACTCGTTTATGACTGACGGGACAAGAGCAGGCTACCCTGCAGATTAAATAAATTGTTTCATTCAAAATTCTGTGCAGATTCCTAAGTTTGACAAACAGATTCCAGAGTTCAAGAAGAAGAAGAAGAAGAAGAAGAAGAAGAAGAAGAAGAAGAAGAAGAAGAAGGTTGGATGTTTGAATAATCCACCTAATATAAATTCAGAAAAAACATTATCCAATATTTTGTACATACTTATTATAATAATAATAATAATAATAATAATAATAATAATAATAATAATAATAATAATTATAAATAATAATAATAATAAATATTAATAATAATTATAAATAATAATATTAATAATAAATATTAATAATAATTGTAAATAATAATAATAGTAATACTACTACTAATAATAGTAATGCTAGCAATAATAATAATAAAATAATATTATCGAAATTGTAAATGAAACCATGTCTTGCTTTAAATGATCTGAGATTTAAACATGACTACATTCATAAATTTTTTAACATCTAAGAAATATTTCTGATTCTAATTCGAACATTTCTTTCTGTCCATGTAGATGGTTTATAACATGTTGTTTGTGCAAGGCATTTATCCCTTGGGTGGATATCTTTGCCACATTATTTGCAGGAATCTGGCAGGTTAGGGTTAGGATATTTATTCAGTGATAATTCTTTATTTTAGTTTTAGTTCATGTGGTGGATGCTTCTTCCACACACCAACCCCATGGCCACAACGCTGCATCCCTATGTTTTCAACGACTTCAATAGAAATTGTCCAACAATAAGCTTTATCCCTTCTTTCTTCACCTGTGGAATTCTTTTCCTGCTCTTTTGTTTCATGAATGAACTAATTTGCAAAAATTCAAATCTAACAGGAATATCTTGCAAAGCTTCCGAGATGAACCATTAAATATGGCACCTAATTTGTAGTTGCCCCTTTTTTTCACTGGCAATGAGTAAATAAAAGTTTAATTCTTTTTAAGTTTATGTCTTGATTTCCTCTAAAGAAATGTTAGTATTTCTTCGTTTTTATGCCTTTTTGATTATATCTTAAAGATGTCAAATTTGTTTTGCAGTTTATTTGAGAAAACATCTTGGAGTTTTCCTACTACTATGATTTTTCTTGTGTTATTCTTCTGGGAAGACTTGCATCCTACTTCTAGTTTAGTAAGAGATAAATTAATTTTGACATAAGTTAATGTTGGTGCTTTGAAAGAATTCAACTTGTCAGCTGTTAAATGGTAATCTTTATCGACTATAGGTAAATTAAGTGAAGGTCAGTTGATAAGAAAAGGTTTTAGTAGAAAAAGTTGAAGACTCTGTTGAATTAATAATCTGAAGTTGTTAAATGAAATGAAATCGGGTGTGAAGAATAATGAGTACACAACGATATCTCTATTCGTTTTGTTTTTATTATTATTATTTAAGTCAGACTGCAAAGGCACTAAAAAAAAAATAATAGTAACCTACAAGACTCCATGCACCGTGGCAGGCTCAATGAGGGCTGGTAATTGATTATTAGGAAACTTGCACTTTAAAGGCATAGTATGCATTCATTCGCTGAACGATTGCTAAACGATTGCTAAACGATTGCTTGTTTGTTTACTAAGTGAATAGTCCCTCAAAACATGTGGCTGCTACACAACTATAAAATGCAATTCGAAATCAACATTCACTAATTTCCAGAACTTTTGAGAGAATAAAATAGCTGTGACACCTTGCATTTCATCA